>NC_083577.1:20099546-20432422 GCF_027579695.1 Neoarius graeffei | reverse complement strand
CCTTTGTGATCCTAGTTTTGACCGTGCTATGCAGTCTTTAAAGAACACTGCCTTGAAAGCTGCGGATGAGCTCCTGGAGGTGTTCACAGAAATGAGAGCTCATCTGTATCTTTATGCTGGGACCCTGCTGCTGAAGATGGCTGTGGAAAAGGAGGAGCAGTGGAGAGCTGTTGTCAATTTAGCAGCACTCTGTTACCTGCTAGCTTATCAGGTAAAACAGGAAAATAAAACGTTCCGTAATAGTCATTTGTTTATATTTGGAGGCTACTTTGCAAAATTTGCCAAGTCTTGTTTTTGGTAATAATATACAAGTTCAGATATAAATTCATAAATCTGGACTCGTTGTAATGTTTGTCGGCTGCTGTTTCATAGTTAATTATGCAGGGGAGCTTTGCGCATAAAAAAGAGCCCTGAAACCACATATATAGGAAATTGGTATAAAAGTATTACATCATTAATATGCAATTATTATATCCATAATAGGTGTTATTTGTGGCACACAACCTTTTTACTCAGGTCAAAAGCATGGTTCATACATTAGATACCCATTTAACCCGAAAAGGACCGAAACTACTGAATGGGATCAGTTCGAACCTCAGAGGTGGTGTGGTGTACTGCTCAGTCTATTCAACTGATGTAACTTTTTGCTTTTAGGAGTTTGTTACTCTATAGATTCTTTATCTAAAAGTATGTTTGTTTCAAGATTGATGGAAAAAACAGTGTTTTAACAAAGTAAGTAATTTTCTGTTGGGGTCCTATAACTCTGAGATTTGTTGCAAAAATATTTCAGCAAGTTAGTCTCTTCTTTGTATGTCTATCTTTGCCTGTCTGTACGTTTGCATGCTTGTCTCAGATGTCTGCTATAATTAAGAATATAACACTCTCTTACAAATTATACAGTGGGGCAAAAAAGTATTTAGTCAGTCACCAATTGTGCAAGTTCTCCCACTTAAAAAGATGAGAGAGGCCTGTAATTTTCATCATAGGTATACCTCAACTATGAGAGACAAAATGAAAAAAAAAATCCAGAAAATCACATTGTCTGATTTTTAAAGAATTTATTTGCAAATTATGGTGGAAAATAAGTATTTGGTCAATAACAAAAGTTCATCTCAATACTTTGTTATATACCCTTTGTTGGCAATGACAGAGGTCAAACGTTTTCTGTAAGTCTTCACAAGGTTTTCACACACTGTTGCTGGTATTTTGGCCCATTCCTCCATGCAGATCTCGTCTAGAGCAGTGATGTTTTGGGGCTGTCGCTGGGCAACACGGACTTTCAATTCCCTCCAAAGATTTTCTATGGGGTTGAGATCTGGAGACTGGCTAGGCCACTCCAGGACCTTAGAATGCTTCTTACGAAGCCACTCCTTTGTTGCCCGGGCGGTGTGTTTGGGATCATTGTCATGCTGAAAGACCCAGCCACGTTTCATCTTCAATGCCCTTGCTGATGGAAGGAGGTTTTCACTCAAAATCTCATGATACATGGCCCCATTCATTCTTTCCTTTACACGGATCAGTCGTCCTGGTCCCTTTGCAGAAAAACAGCCCCAAAGCATGATGTTTCCACTCCCATGCTTCACAGTAGGTATGGTGTTCTTTGGATGCAACTCCGCATTCTTTCTCCTCCAAACACGACAAGTTGAGTTTTTACCAAAAAGTTCTATTTTGGTTTCATCTGACCATAAGACATTCTCCCAGTCCTCTTCTGGATCATCCAAATGCTCTCTAGCAAACTTCAGACGGGCCTGGACATGTACTGGCTTAAGCAGGGGGACACGTCTGGCACTGCAGGATTTGAGTCCCTGGCAGCGTAGTGTGTTACTGATGGTAGCCTTTGCTACCGTACTTTGGTCCCAGCTCTCTGCAGGTCATTCACTAGGTCCCCCCGTGTGGTTCTGGGATTTTTGCTCACCGTTCTTGTGATCATTTTGACCCCACGGGGTGAGAGCTTGCGCGGAGCCCCAGATCAAGGGAGATTATCAGTGGTCTTGTATGTCTTCCGTTTTCTAATAATTGCTCCCACAGTTGATTTCTTCACACCAAGCTGCTTACCTATTGCAGATTCAGTCTTCCCAGCCTGATGTCCTTTGACAGTAGAGGTCTGCGCTGGTTGGATTTTTCAGTCCCGCTCCTGCCCGCGCCCACATTGTGCAGTCCCACTCCCGCCCGCGCCCGCAAAGAATTATGATTTTTCAGTCCCACTCCCGCTCGTGCCCACAAAAAATTATGATTTTCAGTCCCGCTCCCAGCCGCGCCTGCCATATTTTGTCCCGCTCCTGCCCGCAAATCCCGCATGATGCAAACGTTCGCATTATTTCTCAGGAAAGTTCTTGTCTTGACACAGCGTGATGGTGCCCTGCCCCCTACTTTGAGTGGATTTGAGCATAAATATCTACAGCTTATGTTCACGTTTGTTATTATTTACCTTGTTTCTGAATTCAGCATGTAGTGTTCCTAATAATAATAATTAGTGCTGTCAAGCAATTAAAATATTTAATCGGCAATCACACATTTTTGTCACATGAGAAACCATTGTAATTCTCTGATCAGCATAAAAAAGTGAATGGGCTTGCTTTGTACCATGAGTGAAGTGATTTACTGCTTGAGTTAGTCTACAACTCTAATCAGAGAGACAGGTTGCACAGTGACGGTAGGCTTGACTCAATGCTATCCCAGAAATCCTTCCTGTAATATGCAAATTTGATTGGCTGATTGGACAGCCAAATTTGCATATTACAGGAAGGATTTCTGGGATAGCATTGAGTCAAGCCTACCGTCACTGTGTAACCTGTTTAAAACACGTTTTTAGTTAGCGGGACTGCAGCTTATCACCGCTCCCGCCCGCGCCTGCATATGTGCACTCCCGCTCCTGCCCGCGCCTGCATATGTGCACTTCCGGTCCCGCCCGCGCCCGCAATGAGCTTTCAAAATTTGTCCCGCGCCGCACTGCTTTGCGGCGGGTCCCGCGAGTCCCACGGGACTCCTGCGGGAGTGCAGGGCTCTATTTGGCAGCTCTTTGGTCTTGGCCATAGTGGAGTTTGGAGTGTGACTGTTTGAGGTTGTGGACAGGTGTCTTTTATACCGATAACGAGTTCAAACAGGTGCCATTAATACAGGTAACGAGTGGAGGACAGAGGAGCCTCTTAAAGAAGAAGTTACAGGTCTGTGAGAGCCAGAAATCTTGCTTGTTTGTAGGTGACCAAATACTTATTTTACCAAGGAATTTACCAATTAATTCATTAAAAATCCTACAATGTGATTTCCTGGATTCTTTCCCCCCATTCTGTCTCTCATAGTTGAAGTGTACCTATGATGAAAATTACAGGCCTCTCTCATCTTTTTAAGTGGGAGAACTTGCACAATTGGTGGCTGACTAAATACTTTTTTGCCCCACTGTAGATAACTAGTGAACCTGTTATAGAGTTACTGAAATGTCTGATGCTTATCTGTCCATACACAACCACATACCACAACAGATTCCTCATCCTTGCACCGATCCTGTAAATACGCTTTGTGCTAATATGCTAATATGCAAATGTGTCCACATACCAACTCTTCAATGAAAAGCTGGGATGAGTGAGTCCTTATTTGAATAAAAGATTGTCTAAGACAAAATTTGAAACCTGCACATGTCGAATATAATATTTTGAATTAGAAGCATCATTCGTTTTTTACTTATTCATTACTTTGGAATGTCAAATGATGAAGAGTTCATTGCATCATAAACATGTGGACACATTTGAAGGTAGCTTAATATGCATGTGCTTAGGAAATGCTCATTCTGCTTTATTTCTGGTCATAATATGTGTTACCAATAACTGCTTTTATCTTCGTGTTTTGTGTTTGAATCCTTAGGCAAAGTGTTACTTCTTGATGTAGTTTGGACATAACAAACTGCTAGCAGCTTAGTAATAAATGTATCACAGAAATTTCTGAAATGAGAGACTGTGAGCTGAGTTCTGGAATGTAGATAAGCTATAAATATTCTCAAGTTCTGCAGCAATAGTGTAAAATATTTCTGGCTTTATGGGGCGGCACGGTGGTGTAGTGGTTAGCGCTGTCGCCTCACAGCAAGAAGGTCCAGGTTCGAGCCCCGTGGCCGGTGAGGGCCTTTCTGTGCGGAGTTTGCATGTTCTCCCTGTGTCCGCGTGGGTTTCCTCCGGGTGCTCCGGTTTCCTCCACAGTCCAAAGACATGCAGGTTAGGTTAACTGGTGACTCTAAATTGACCGTAGGTGTGAGTGTGAATGATTGTCTGTGTCTATGTGTCAGCCCTGTGATGACCTGGTGACTTGTCCAGGGTGTACCCCGCCTTTCGCCCATAGTCAACTGGGATAGGCTCCAGCTTGCCTGCGACCCTGTAGAACAGGATAAAGCAGCTAGAGATAATGAGATGAGATTTCTGGCTTTATGTTCTCGATGTACTTAAATGTCTCATTTTAAATGTAACTTGATATCCTGTAAATATATGATTTCTATTCACATAGTTAGTAAAAGGGTAATTTAAAAAAAAAAAAAAAAAAATGTTATAATGGACTTAAGTGATAGGGATTTTTTTTAAAAACGTTTTTACATGCAATATTTAGCATTTCCTTTTTTTGGTGAAAATGGTGATTGCTGACATTACAACAAGTAAAAATAATTTGTTTGGGATGTAAATAAAGGGTTAATACTGAGAAACCAGACTTGGCAAATTTTGCAGAGTAGGTTACATACGCTCCCTGACTATAAAGGCAATCCTTTCATGAAGATGTGTATCTTAATGTACTGGGAAACCAAAGTAGCTAAAAGGTAAAGCTAATGCTGGATTGAACACGGATTTAAAATCGCTGGTAAATATTATCATGTTGCAAGTACTTTGAGTAATTATGTGCATCACATTTGTTCAATCCAGCATTAGCTTGACATTTTAACTTGAAGATATACATCCAAACACACACTATATTAATTGGTGTGTGTATATTTGAAGATATGAAGTTTATCTTTGAGTGGCGAATGCATATTTCATGAGCGAAAATATTTTCAACACAAACTTCATATCTTTGCACCACCGTGTAATGATCTTTATATTTTTGGACACATCCACAAAAAATTTGCAAGTTAATCAAAAGAATTTTAATTTTGAACCTGTTCACCATTTTGACAGCGCGCGTCTAATCAGCAGGAAAATGCTGGGAATGACTTCATTGGAGTGAAATATTGGTGATTTATTAAACATACAGAACAGTCCCCCCCCCATGCAATAAAAACATGTATTCTGTTCCCTTTGAGTGGGTTTGACAGCATGCAATATTATAATATTGCACATTGTCAAGACAACACGACGTCATATGTCGGAGCTCATGCGAAGATCCAATGATGTAACTTTTCTGCTGCACATGCTCTCAATCATTTCTTTATCGGCCAGGAAAGAGAGAAGACGAGGTTAATTCAGTGCTTGGTTTGAGCACTAAATAAATAAAATGAAACTAAAGACACACTGAACACCTGAAAAGCTACCAGAACTTCATTATATATTCTTCATGCATATTTACAAGAGAGAAACATACCAACGGACATCAAAAAACTGGAAAAGAGACACACCGGCGATGTAAAACTTCTGTGCTAGCGAGTGACCTGTGACAGTTTGTAAACAAACATGGCCGCGAGATTTGCGTCATTAAATACGGGAGATTTTAAGGGAATTTTGGCTGCCATGTCGCTCCGTTGTGTGTAGCTGTCGATTTTTAAAAGTAGCTCAGTAAATTACACAGGGAAAATAATAATAATAATAATAATAAACGGCTTGACTGTGCTAGCATTGGCCTTCACTAACGCTACACCGGCTGGAAGGTAACTGGACTGTCACGCTAACAACACCAAGTCACGGGTAAACTAGCGTTGGCCTTCGAGAATGCTGATCTGACGAGTGTGTGTATGTATAATGATATTGGCTGGCTTTTTTTCATGGTCCATCAGATATGTTCCATTCACCTACTTGTCTTTGACTCGTTTAGTACCATGCTAGCTGAATGGACGATATCTGATATACCGCTCAGAACCAGCCAATATTATTTAAATACATCACTCAGATCCGTGATGTATTTCATATGAAAAATACGAGTTTTTCAACACGAGAAGATAAACTTCATATCTTGAAGCCAACTTGTGATTTTATTATATCGATGTATTCACAAAGTACACAAATTTTTCAAAACAGTTCATTGATTTCTTCACGAGTGAAGATATTGGAAAATGTTACTTAATGTCCTGGATGTAGTTCATATGAAAGATATGAGTGGTGTATTTCCCAGTAAAACACTTGCCTGTATTATATATAGTGTGTGTTTTTGTTTTCAGTTATTTTAAATATTGTAACAATGTCAGTCTGTCCTGCGTTGTGTTGTATTCAGTAGATGCTTGCGCTTTGTGTTTTAGTTGAATCTTAACGGTTCTGTGTGTCTTCCCCCCCCCTTCCTTTTTAGGTTCCAAGACCACAGAAAAAGCCTGAGAAAGGTGAACGCACGTCACCGAGACCTCTCGAGGCATTAGCTTGTTATCGCCAAAGCCAAGCAGGCCACATGCTGCTGAATCTAAACCAGGAAACGGAGCACTTTGTGAAGGAGGTGGTGGAGGTGTTTGGGAACAGAAGTGGGCAGGACACCCTGTTTGAGAAGCTTTTCAGTACACAAGCCCCTTTGGATCTCTCGTTCATTGGGAATGATATCATCTCCAACATCAGCACGCGATCACCGGATGTACAAGAGCTGGCAAAGGGGGACAGTGGTATGCTCACAACAGGCAAACACATTCAACACAAAAGTTTATAAATCATACATCAAGTGGAATAAGTAAATTTAAAAAAAAAAGCCGATTTATATTAATTTGAATTGGGGAGCTGTATTCTCATTGTAACCATATACAAGCGTACAGTAGCGTGAAATAACCTCCAAGACCTTGGTGTGATATTTCAGAGAGTGACAGCCCTGTACACACCTGACAACATGCAGTGGAAAATCAGAAAATGTACACAATAATTTGTACAGGGAGGACAATACAGGAAATACAACACACCATTAGAGTCTCCTCTCAGAAAATCGAATCTAAAGTTAGCTCAGCATAAAGTATCTGCCATTTTGTCCCAAAGAGTGGTTAACTGCTAGCTGAAGAAATAAGTGATGGTGTGCTAGGTAGATTATAAAGAAAAACATTGAAATAGATGATGTAACTTGTCAGAAATGGATGCAAATAATCAAACAGACCTTTTTAATTAGTGTATTGACTATTTAAAAGCTACAGCAGGCTTCAATTGTTTCCGACTGGTGCCGATATGTTTGAGATGTTGCATGTTTATTACTGTTTCAGTGATTGGCAGTTGTTTTGCAAGGTTCTCTGTTCTGGCCAATAAACATCAGGGTATTATTATTAATGCAAATCTCCCTACCCACACTGCCATTCGCTGCCAGAGACACATGCTTCCAGGCGGCACCCAGAATGGCGTAATAAAAACCTCCCGCCCAGTGAGTTAAAGATGGAGTCCGTGATTCTGGAGAAGGATGGTCGATTTGAACTCAACAGCCATCGACTGTAGAAAACCTACAGTATCATCTATCTATCTATCTATCTATCTATCTATCTATCTATCTATCTATCTATCTATCTATCTATCTATCAATCGATGAGAGATAAATATATATATAATACACGTGTGTGTGTGTGCGCGTGTGTGTGTGTAATGTGATATTGCATTGCAAAAGTATTCATCCCCCTTGGTGTTTGTCCTGTTTTGTCGCATTACAAGCTGGAATTAAAATGGATTTTTGGGGGATTAGCACCATTGGATTTACACAACATGCCTACCACTTTAAAGGTGCACATTTGTTGTTTTATTGTGACAATAATTAAGATGAAAATACAGAAATTTGGAGTGTGCACAGGGATTCACCCCCCCCCCCAAAAAAGTCAATACTTCGTAGAGCCACCTTTTGCTGCAATTACAGCTGCAAGTCTCTTGGGGTATGTCTCTGTTTGCTTAGCATATCTAGCCACTGGGATTTGTGCCCATTCCTCAAGGCAAAACTGCTCCAACTCTCAAGTTAGATGGGTTGTGTTGGTGTACAGCAATCTTCAAGTTCTGCCACAGATTCCCAGTTGGATTGAGGTTTGGGCTTTGATTAGGCCATTCCAAGACATTTAAATATGTTTCCCTTTAAACCACTCCAGTATCACTTCAGCAGTATGTTTAGGGTCATTGTCCTGCTGGAATGTGAACCTTCATCGCTGACTCAAACAGGTTTTCCTCCAGAGTTGCCCTGTATTTAGTGTCCTCCATCTTTCCTTCAGTCCTGATCAGCTTTCCTGTCCTTGCAGATGAAAAATATCCCCACAGCATGATGCTGCCACCACCATGCTTCACTGTAGGAATGGTGTTCTCAGGGTGTTGGGTTTGTGCCACACATGGCATTTCCCATGATGGCCCAAAAGACCAATTTTAGTCTAATTTGACCAGAGAATCTTCCATGTGTTTGGGGAGTTTGCTGCATGCTGTTGGGCAAACTCCAAACATGATTGATTTTGGGTTTTTTTTAAGCAATGACATTTTTCTGGCCACTCTTCCATAAAGCCCAGCTCTGTGGAGTGTATGGCTTAAAGTGGTCCTATGGACAGAGACTCCCATCTCTGCTGTGGATCTTTGCAGCTCCTTCAGCATTCTCTTTGGTGTCTTTGTTGCATCTCTGATTAATGCCCTCCTTGCCCAGTCTGAGAGTTTTGGTGGATGGCCTTCTCTTGTCAGGTTTGTAGTGGTGCCATATTCTTTCCATTTTGCTATAATGGATTTTATGGAGCTCCATCGGATATTCAAAGTTTGTCTGTGAAGATTCTCAGTCATCCAGGTCAATGTTAAACTGTGTGTGGTAAAAGAGAGCAACTGGACTTGCTTGAAGATTCTTGAAGACGTTTCACCTCTCATCCGTAAGGCTTCTTCAGTTCTGTCTGACTAATAGGGAGTATCAGGTATTTATCCTCTTATGGATGAAAAGTAATCCTAAGGTGTCGTTAAGTCATCCTGTTGGTGTGGGTCACTGGGGGCTGGGTGTGAACGGCCTAGAAAGTCGTTGGGGTGATCAAAGGATCATTGGTTCGCTCTGTCCTCCTGTGAGTCACTGAAAACAGCCGGGTTTTGGTGTGCATTCAGTTGTCTGGGAAGTGTGCCAAGGACTGCATTGTAGGTGGCTGATAAATGATGTCTTAGACCACCACCTCTGTTCAGTGCTGGCCATTCCAGGTTGACAAAAAATGGCTTCCTTAACTCCTCGCTCATACCAACGATCCTCTCTGGCTAAAATGCATACTGTATGTTGCAATCCTGAAATGAGTGTCCTTTGTTGTTAAGATGAAGGTAGACAGCAGAGTCCTGGCCTGAGGAACTGGCTCTCCTGTGCTGAGCCATGTGCCTGTGAAGCGGTTGTTTTGTTTCCCCATGTAAGGATTGTTGAAGGTGGATGGAGCACAGAAGCACGGCAGGCCAGAACTGAGTGTTACAAAAACTTTTTATTTTAGCTTTTCAGCTTTCCCTTTCACACTCTCCCAGTCAGACACGCATGCACACAAGTGTCCAGGTTGGTGAGAGCTCCATTTCTCTGCTCCCTCTCTCCTTTTAAAGGGCACGGTCACTGGGGGAGACACACAAACAGGTTAATTCACGTCAGGTGCAGTGATTCTGGCACATACCCCCACCGCCTGACTCTGGCCAGGGAGCCGTCCGGCCTGCAGCTGACTCCCCCCCCCCCCCCCCCCCCTTGACAGGAGAGGAAATCTGCCACAACCATCTGCGCCCCGGCCTGTGGACCACCTCGAACTTAAACGGCTGGACTGCCAGGCCCAGATACCAACGGGTGATCCGCGCGTTGGCATCCTTCATGTGGTGGAGCCACTGCAGAGGCGCATGGTCCGAACAAAGGGTGAAAGGGTGCCCCAGCAGGTAGTAGCGGAGGGCGAGGACCACCCACTTGATGGCGAGGCATTCCTTTTCTATTGTGCTATACTTGCCCTCACGCACCAATAGCTTCTGGCTGATGTACAGCACTGGACGGTCCTTCACCTCCTGGGACAGAACAGCCCTCTGTCCGACGCATCCGTCTGCAACAAAGGGGAGAGAAAAAAGGGGAGAAGAGGAGACATGCTGTCCTGCCATCGGAACAGCTGCCAAATGGTCCTCCACCAGCATGATGGCCTGATCCAGCGACGCCGGGCGATGGCACTGGACCTACTCCGCTGTTCCTTCCGGAAGTCAGGCGATGAATTGCTCCAGCGCCATCAGGTCGACGATTCCCTCGGTGTCGCAGTTGTTGGCCCTCCGCCACCGCCGGCATGCGTCCCGGAGTTGCTGGCCAAACGCGAACGGCTGGCCGGCCGACCTCCTCCAGGCGCAGCACGCGGAAGCGCTGCCGTTGCTGCTCCAGGATGCACCCCACGAGTTGGTTGATGGCTCTGCAGAGGTCTGCGTAGACCAGCCGGCTGTCGCCGGGGAGTTGTACCATGGCCAGCTGCGCCTCGCCTTTTAGCAGGGGGAGGAGGTGCGCCGTTCCACCGGCCAACCCCACATCTCTTCTGCCTGCTCAAAAAGAGCAAGGAAGGCTTCGGGGTTGTCCTGCGGACCCATCTTTGTTAGGGTGAGGTGGGGAGGGTCCGCGGCAGTGGTGGTGGTGAACCCCGCCGGAATGCCTGGCGATCTTCCTGCTTCGCCAGCACCAGGGTTTTGAACCGTTGTTCCTGCTCCTTCCGAAGGGCGACTAGCGCCTGGTGCTGGCTCTGTTGGGCCGTGGTGAGGGCAGGGACCAGGTCCTTGAAGGGGGAGGACTCCATGGGGCTGTTCTCTTCTGTACTCCCTCCCGGGTTTTGGCACCACTGTAAGGATTGTTGAAGGTGGGTAGAGCACAGAAGCACGGCAGGCCAGAACTGAGTGTTACAAAAACTATTTTAGGTTTTCAGCTTTCCCTTTCACACTCTCCCAGTCAGACACGAATGCACACAAGTGTCCAGGTTGGTGAGAGCTCCCTTTCTCTGCTCTCCCTCTCTC
The DNA here is from genome assembly GCF_027579695.1 of Neoarius graeffei. NCBI lineage: Eukaryota > Metazoa > Chordata > Actinopteri > Siluriformes > Ariidae > Neoarius > Neoarius graeffei. The sequence goes on along the minus strand of NC_083577.1, from coordinate 20,421,362 downwards.
CTTTTAAAGGGCGAGGTCACTGGGGGGAGACACACAAACACAGGTTAATTCACGTCAGGTGCAGTGATTCTGCCACTTACCTTCCCTGACTCCGCCCTCCATTCACAGACCGACGCTTGACCATGCCCCCGCTGCCACACCCCAATAGACAAGCCCCTATTAGTCAGACAGAACTGAAGAAGCCTTTCGGATGAGAGGTGAAACGTCTTCAAGAATCTTCAAGCAAGTCCAGTTGCTGCTCTCTCTTACCACCCACAATTCAAAGTTTGGGATTTTTAAAAAATTTTTTATAACCCAACCCTGATCTATACTTCTCCACAACTTTGTCTCTGACCTGTTTGAAGTGCTGCTTGGTTTTCATGTTGCTTGCTTAGTCGTGTAGCAGAGTCAGGGTCCTTCCAGAACAGGTTGATTTATACAGACATCATGTGACAGATTGTGTGACGCTTGGATTGCACACAGGTGGATCTTAACTAATTATGTGACTTATGAAGTGAATTGGGGGTGGCACGTTGGTGTAGTGGTTAGCACTGTCGCCTCACAGCAAGAAGGTCCTGGGTTTGAGCCCAGCGGCCGGCGAGGGCCTTTCTGCGTGGAGTTTGCATGCTTGTTTGTCCATGTGGGTTTCCTTCGGGTGCTCTGGTTTCCCCCACAGTCCAGAGACATGCAGGTTAGGCTAATTGGTGGCTCTAAATTGACCGTAGGTGTGAGTGTGAATGGTTGTTTGTCTCTGTGTCAGCCCTGCGATGATCTGGCGACTTGTCCAGGGTGTACCCCGCCTCTCGCCCATAGTCAGCTGGGATAGGCTCCAGCTCGCCTGCGACCCTGTAGGACAGGATAAGCGGCTACAGATAATGGATGGATGGATGGATGAAGTGAATTGGTTGGACCAGCTCTTATTTAGGGGTTTCATCTGAAAAGGGCTGAATACCTATGCACACTCAGATTTGTGTGGTTTTTTTTGTCCCCCCCCCATCTTATTGTTTGTGTCACAATAAAACAACAATTTGCACCTTTTAAAGTGGCAGGCATGTTGTGTAAATCAAATGGTGCTAACTCCCCAAAAATCCATTTTTATTCCCCACTGACCAAAAGGCTCAAAGGGGAATTATGTTGTGGCGATGTCCATCCCAGGAAGGGTACTCACCTTCTGAAATCAACTCCTCTCTCAATTTTTGGAGGACTTTCATGAAACTTGTCAAGAGGCATTGTTATATGTTGGTAATATGCATATTGCAATTTCATTCAGTTCAGTCGCATTTCACCAGAGTTATGCCATAGTTGCCAGCAGGGGGATATTCTGCTCTCAGAGCATTCTTGTAATTCCAGCTTGTAATGTGACTAAACAGGACAAACACCAAGGGGGATGGATACTTTTGCAAGACTGTGTGTGGGTATAAAAATAGTGTGTATGTTTTCACCAGTTGATCCAGTAATTAACAACGAATAATCGCCTCAGTCGCGCCCTTACAGTCTCAGCCAGTGAAAACGGTGCAAAATATCATGTGCTTTTTCAATGCTGTTTCTACACATTCTGTTAACAGAGCATCTGGTACAAAAATCCCGTGGTGCGACACACACAAAAATGAACTCCACCACAGGTCTAGCGCCACCTCTGGCTGCTTACAGTACAATTTTTAGCCCTGCCCATCTCCATGTATTTCAATAATAAAATAGCTGTTTTTTTTAATTCTCCCCCATGTCACCATTCCTGTCTAAACTTTTATTTTTCCATCTAGTGTCTAATTCGAACATTTAGTTTTCCCTATGCTGATGTCTCAGAGCCTAATCTAGGAATTTGAAAATAGGGGACAGATCCCTCACTAGTTGTAGAAACAGGGGACAGAAAATATTAACATGGGTAAAAATATCCCTCATTTGTTCCAGTTAGTGGGGACAGAAAAATAAGTAATACGTTGGTAGATATTTTCAAGAGTACATCTATAAACAGAACAGTTTTATTAATCTTTACTTTTAGAATATCATTAACATAATACTAAATTGAACTTTCAAGAAGAAAAATTAAACAAATTACTCAAAAAAAACCCTAGCAATCATGTAGAATGTGTAAGATTACCAGGACTACAAAAAAGAAAAATAGGCTTTACTTATCCAAATGCACCTGTTGGTTCAAAAGTTAAAGTGCATAGAACCTCACAGCACAACATGAAGTTACCTTAAAATATAATATAAATGCCTCAGCTTTCATGTAAGAAAAAAAAAACTATTAATACTAGTACTGTGTGCAGGCAGTCTCTCCTGAAGACTAAATTAAACAATAATTATAAACTAATAAAATAAATGGCTCAGGCTTCATAGAAGAAAAAAAAACAATTTGAACAGAATCTCACAGTATGATGCTGAAGCTGCCTAAACAATGGAAAATAAAATACCATTTTGGCAAAAATGTTGGCATCCATTAATTTCTTGTATTAAGTAAAAAAAAATAAAGTGCACACAGTCCTTCACTGTAAACATAACACACTTTCAGTAACAGAATTTAAGCCTACATAAACACTGACTCACACATCATGCAATGTTGCCAGATACTGCTGATGTTTTCCAGCCTAAATATGTTCAAAACCCGCCAAAATGCACTTAAAACCACCCAATCTGGCAACACTGCGCACATGCTGCTTCTCTTGAACGTATACACGGAAGTAAGGCGGAAGGTAGTTTGTCGACGTCACCGCAAGACGACGCCAACAATTGGATATAATAGTTCACAAAACTGTGTTACCCGCTAAATAAACCATTCGGAATACTTCGGTCCTTTCCGATATTTTCCGATTGGTGTGTAAACAATGCTATATTTACCGCAGTGCTTGCTAGCGGGTGCTGACAAATTGATACGCACAAGATTCAGTAAAATGCGACTACACGCTCTCTACTTATAAATGCGCGACAAAATGAATAGATACGCGATCACTCTCGCGCCCAAAAAGTGGATGTGCGACAGACAGATAAAAAACGCGTATTACGCGCCCTAGATTAGGCTCTGTGTCTGCATTGTTTTTTTCCCCCCAAAAAAATAGTTTTTAAACTGTTATTCTACTATAAAGTAAGTAGGTGTGGGTACAGTCGGGATTAAAGTGATTGGCAGCTTTGGCCGGAAGAGACCGGCTGTAGCATCCGCATCGCATCCTGTCTGTTTGTCTCATAATACTGACTTAGTTGAACTTTTCTGGCACTTGCACTAATGCAAACTGTTATCCATTTCTATTAAATATGTTTGAAATGTTGACAGAAGGCTGAACTGGAGGTAGCAGAGCTGAAGATGTTGAGATATTCATTTGGAGTGACAAAGTTGGACAGGGTTAGAAATGAGTATATTAGAGGGACAGGACATGTAGGACAGCTTGGAGACAAAGTGAGCGAGGTGAGCTAGAGATGGTTTGGACACGTACAGAGGAGAGATTATGGTATATTGGGAAAGAGTACCTGGCAACTCCATCTCCAGCAGAAGGAAAAGAGAAAGACCAAAGATGAAATTTATGGACGTGGCGAAGGACATGAGGACGGATGATGATATGGAGGGATGTTCTCCGCTGTGGCGACCCTTAACAGGAACAGCCGAAAGACGACGTTTGAAACATTTGAGAGGTTTTATTGGAAAAGGCTAGTTTAATTGTGCTAGCTACTATGATGGCTATATTATTTCCGCATTAATGACATCCAGCCAGCTAGCTATAGAAATTTGTGCAAAAGCTGCTTCATTAGGGAACACACACACACACTGTCAGTAACATTAGGATGGATTTTATAAGTAGACTAATTAGTTTAGTATGCTTGGAATAGCCATGTCCTCCAAATAATGCAGTATTAACTCACGGGTGAACATGCTTAATGAAGAAAGAAATGTTGCAGTGAGATATTTGATCGGCCAAGAGACTGAATTTCATTTAGACTGAGGGATAATATGGACACTTTAGTAAACATGTCATTGCTGCTTTGTAATGAAATTTTAGCTGAACTTGGGCTTCCTGTGTAGTCTTGAAGCAGTCGACTGACGTGTAGGTGGACACGTCGTAGTGATGTTCCTTAAGTATGTATGAATATCCACAACTTTCTCGAACTCTGACCTTTTCCATGATTCATTGTTGCGTTGTAGTGGAAGCTGGGCTCTTTCTTCCACTCCACTGTGTTGACGTTTTTAGCTAACGCAAACTGCTCAGTAGGTAAGATCAAAGATGACTGTTACATGGGATTTTCCACCATGCTCTGGGGATAATACGGTCAGAGTGCCCCATCCATCTGCCCTCACGGAATGGATAGCTGACATGAAGTTTTGGCCCGACATCAGCTACATTGACATTGTCGATTATTTTATTCTTGGTGAGGGCGTTGATGGCGAGGAGCTAAGGAACTACAAAAGCACGGAGGCGTACAATTATCTACACAGTAATAAAATCTGCAAAATTACGTGTCAAAAAGAGGGCGAGTTTGTTACCAGCTGGTTTGTCCGTGCCAGATGACAGCAAATGTTATGGTCAGCATGATCTTTTCTGTATTTGTGTTCTTAGGTTCCATCTTGCACTGTGGGGATTTGCAACACCTGACATGGCTGGGATTGCAGTGGTCAATGATGGGCCAGAGACCCGCAGTGAAAGACTGGCTGAAGCAGCTCTTTCCTCGTCTCACTCTGGAAACATTCAAACTGGACACCAATGCTCCGGAGTCAATCTGTCTGCTTGACCTTGAGGTGAAAGCTGTTGTGTGGTGGGTTTTTTTTAATTTTTAATTAAGCAGGGTTAGTCCAGTGATGTGACTTGCATAATGATGTACAATTTTTCTACCACAGTGCAGTTGAATGCTCAAATCTGACTGGTTTTTGTCGAACATCACAGGTAGTTCTAGATGTAGCCTGAACATTAAGACGCTTGTTCTAATGTTATCGTTTCTGTAGTAACAGCTCATATACAGGCGCTTGTACAGCTTAAGCTCCACATATAATCGAATCCTCAATCTCGGTTGTTTAACAGTGTCATTCTTATTACTGTTGATTTTGTTCAGAGCCTGACAGATTAATCTCGTTCCTCTTAATTGTTTCAGGTGTTTCTGTGTGGTGTGGTGTTCACAAGTCACACTCAGCTGCAAGAAACAGCAAAGATTTCTGCCAGTTCACACCTGCATGAGCCCAGATGTTTACCATCACAGCTTATGAAACTCTTATCGTCGGAGAGACAGAGGGAGTGGTGGGATGCAGCCTATAGCCTCATTTATAAAAAAGCAATGTAAGTCAGCAAAATTCAGCTACATGGCAGGGTTTATTATTTTTCATGTAAAAGACTAAACCAAGACAAATGTCAGATCTTTTCCCACCTTGCATGTGATTCAACAAGCAACAGAATTTAAAGCAGATGCGCAGAAGCTTTATTTTTAAATACATTTCTGAATGGATAGTATCTCTATCCTTGACTCTTGTATGCTGCATAAATGGGTATAAAAAAATATTTTTTTTTTTGAGAATTAAAATCGACCGCAAAGTTGGCATTTGAGCTGCCAGCCCTGAGTACGCGACGTCACAGCAGGAACCGGTTTTAAAGTGCATATCCTGGACCAAATTCGTTTTTTTTTTTAAATATATGAAAGTATGTCCCTTTACACACTCATCCAGAAGGGTAATTTTGCAAAAATTTATGGTGAAAGTAAGAAATACCATTACTAACTTGCTCAACTAAGACTGATTTGACTCAGAAGGAGAAGTTTGTGAGGAGGAGAATGTACCTAAAATTTTGCATATAACGTGAGTGGTGTAGCCAGAAGTGGACAGCAACAAAGTACATTTACTTAAGTGCATTTTTGAGTATCTGTACTTTACTTTAGTGTTATTTTTTTCTGGAAACTTATGAATTTAACTTCACTACATTTGAAAGACAAATCATACTTTTTCACTCCACTACATTTCTATCAAGGTCCTCGTTACTATGAAATGGCTTTTGAAAGTGGATGCTTTTTTCTTTTCTTTTCCAAAACGTGATGGTTTTTTTGCAGGTGACACTGAGACAGCTGATCAGTAATCACTAGGGTCACGTCACGTCTATAGACTGGATAAAACCAAGTTCAGTGATTTCTCAGCAGCGTTATTTAACACGATCAGTTGATGGCAGAACGGAAGGAGGCTGTTCTTCTGGAGAACGTACACACTCATGGCCCATGAACCCATGTTTCAGTTTTCTGAAAGGATTAAAGATTCATTTTGTTTTAAATGTTTGCTTTGTTTACCGAAAACGAACCACATCACAGCCTACAAAAACTCGCCATCCAACCTGCGGAAGCATATTGAGGTATATAAACATTTTATTCCAAGAGAAAGCCTGCAACGAAGTTGTCTGGGTTTTTCATGCTTTCGATAATGTTGCAATAGCTATGCAGTCTGATAGTCAAAGGACTTTCTATGGATTTGCCCGCCAAGTTTCCGTAGCCTTGTCCACGGCTAAAATTTACACACAGCTAGTTAGTATGTAAAAATGGAGTTACGCTAGCATGAATAACATTAACTTATCTGAAGTCCTTTCAGAAATATGTTTTAGCATAATCTTAATAAACAATGTAGAAATCTTTCTTTTCTAGTAACGTTAGCTACCCAATATGATTTCGAGTTTGAAAAGCGTTTGCTAGCATGTCAAGTGGAGTTTCACTGACTAGCTAGCTTAACGTTAAACCACCATGATGGCACAGCATGCATTCATTTTGTGAATTCATATTTCTGTCTTTGGTAGCGGCATTAAGTTTTATAAGCGTTGTCGCAATACTACAGCAATGCGTTGACAGAAAATGTACTTTTTTTTACTTTTTTTTTTATTAATGAAAAACAGAAATTACAGACAGTCAGCAACCATACAAATACTAAAGAGACAGTAGACAAACACATAGACCATAAAACCAAAACAAAAACCAAATCCAAACAACAAAAAGGGGGGGGGGGGGGGGGGGGGCTTTGCTCTTCTCAAAATATCATAAGCAATACAGGAGTCCATCTCTTCAGGAGCTTCTCTTTCTGAAGCCTTAGATTGTGAGTTATCTCCTCCATCCTATATATTTCCCATACTCTATCTTTCCATGATTGAAATGTTGGAACAGTGGGTTTCAGCCAATTTACAGTGACCCCTTTAACAGCTGCTACTAGGAGGATTTGTAAGAGGTATATATCATCTCTACATTCAAAGCCCTGAGGGACTGCTCCTAATAACACATACAGGGGCTCTTTAGGGATATCTGTACGAAAAATATCAACCAGTGCAGAAAATATATCATCCCAGTATTTCCTCAGCTTTACACACAACCAAAAGGTATGAAGAAAGTTCGAATCACTCTCACCACATTCCCTCCAACAAGAACTAGTGGATGAAGATCTATACTTCCCTGTTATGTATGGGGTCCTAAAAAATCTAAACCATTTTCCATCTGAATTCCCACCAACTATTAGAATATGTCACCTTGTGTGCTTTTGTACAAATTTCAGCCCATGTGTCTGGAGAAATATCTAGCTGAAGCTCTGTCTCCCATTTTAGTTTAATGTATAGTGTATCACAAGTTTCCATACTCTGGAGGCAATTGTATAGACATGAAATAGTCTTCTTACAAAAGACACCAAGTTGAACCCCAATAAAATATTGTTCTATTGCAGATGGTGAAAAGATTCTTTCAGAGTTCTCAAGTTTATTAAGAAACTGCCTAATTTGTAAAAATCTAAAGAAGTCAGTATTAGGAAGTTCAAATTCTTCCTTGATTTGGGAAAAGGGCTTAACCTTGTTTGACTCAATTAACTGGTGAATATAAGTAAGGCAGGCGGCACGGTGGTGTAGTGGTTAGCGCTGTCGCCTCACAGCAAGAAGGTCCTGGGTTCGAGCCCCGGGGCCGGCGAGGGCCTTTCTGTGTGGAGTTTGCATGTTCTCCCCGTGTCCGCGTGGGTTTCCTCCGGGTGCTCTGGTTTCCCCCACAGTCCAAAGACATGCAGGTTAGGTTAACTGGCGACTCTAAATTGACCGTAGGTGTGAATGTGACTGTGAATGGTTGTCTGTGTCTATGTGTCAGCCCTGTGATGACCTGGCGACTTGTCCAGGGTGTACCCCGCCTTTCACCCGTAGTCAGCTGGGATAGGCTCCAGCTTGCCTGCGACCCTGTAGAAGGATAAAGTGGCTAGAGATAATGAGATGAGATGAGATGAGATGAGATATAAGAAAGGCCATATCTAGCCCAATGTTTGAATCCTACATCTAATTGCAACAGCTTAAAGTTGGGAGTAGATTTAATTAAAGTTAGACTTGAAATTGAGTTTGCTAATTTGTATTTCTTCTGTACTTCCCTTCATATCTGAGTGGTGTGTTTAGACCATATGCTTACCCTACAGGATTTCAGAGAAATACTTGAGAAAGCTAATTGTTGTAGTGTATATTCACACTGTGATACCTCTATATCCAGCCATCTGGTGGAAGTATCATTTGTAATCCAAGCCACCAAGGGCTTCAGCTGTGCAGCCCAAAAATATAATTTCAGACAAGGTAGGGCAAGACCCCCTTCAGATTTAGGGAGCTGTAGCGTTTTTAGTCGTACCCTTGGCCGCCTACCTATCCAAAATATCAAAAATGGACTTCGGTACAGGAATAGGAAGCATTTGAAATGGGTATAACAACCTTGGAAGAACATTCATACGGATGGATTCTATTCGGCCTAGCAAGGACAGGGGGAGAGATGACCAACGGGCTAAATCCTGTTTAATTTGTCTAATTATTTTATCATAATTTGCATTGTATAACTTGCCTGGTGTCGGTGTAATTATAATGCCAAGATATTTAATACCTTCAGCAGGCCAACGAAAATCGCTATTGTCCTTAATTTGTTTTGAAATACATTTATTTATATCTAATGCCTCTGTTTTGTTAACATTAATCTTATAGCCAGAGTAGTGTCTGAACAGTTTAACAGTATCCATCAACGCAGAAATGGAGCAAGGCAAATTGAATAGATACAAAAGAACATCATCAGCATATAATGAGATTTTGTGTGCTTCGTCTCCTGCCATTATTCCAACTATATTTGAGCTATCTCTAATCATTTGAGCAAATGGCTCAATACAAAGGGCAAAGAGCGCAGGTGAGAGAGGGCAGCCTTGGCGTGTACCTCTTTCAAGACTGAAAGGCTCTGATAAATGCCCACTGACCCTAACTGCAGCCCTAGGTTCAGAATAGAGGATGCAGATCCATGAAACAAACTTCTTACCAAATCCAAACCGCACCAAAGTTTGAAATAAATATTTCCATGACACACGGTCAAATGCTTTTTCTGCATCTAAGGAGAAGACCATGGCTTCAGAAGTCCGGGTGGATGCACAGGACATGACATTTAGCAGTCTGCGCACATTGTTCCCTGAGTAGCGCCCAGGAATAAATCCAGTTTGATCTGGATGTATAATTTCAGTGATATATTTATTCAGTCTGTGGGCCAACGTAGATGAAAGTAGGCGCAGATCTCCATTGAGGAGAGAGATGGGTCTATATGTGCTACATTCAGAAGGATCTTCACCTTCTTTATGTAAGACTACTATAATGGCATCTCTCCATGATGGGGCCAACGCCTTTTCTTCTAATATGCAGTTATATGCCTTTAGTAACAGAGGAGACAATATATCCTTGAAAGTTTTATAAAACTCGTTTACATACCCATCAGGGCCAGGGGTTTTATTATTTTTAAGCTCTTTAATGACCTCCAGTTCATTAAGGGCAACAGACCGATCCAACTCCTCTTTTGCACCAGCAGGCAATTGTGTTATATTAATTTGGTCTAGAAAGTTTTGAATCTCATTTTCACAAGTGGAGACCCCTGAATTGGTGTATGGAGACTTATAAAAGTTAGCAAATGCTTCAGAGATTTGTACTGGATCCGTCAACATTGTGGGAGGGGTGTTTATTTTAATTTTTGTCACGACCCTGGAGGATTGTTGTTTTCTTAGTTGAAATGCAAGTAAACAACTCGCCCTTGCCCCATGTTCATAGTATCTCTGTCTAGTAAACCGTAAACACCGCTCTGCTGTCAGTAAATAAAGAGTCTAGTAATCTGCGTGTATCCATCAGTGATTCCAATATCTCTGTGGATTGTGTAATCTTATGTTGTTGCTCAAGATTCTTAATTTTACTTTCTAATCTTTTACATTCAGAATCTTTTTCCTTCTTTTTGGCGCTGCAAAAAGCTATAATACGACCCCTTAAATATGCCTTTGCACAGTCCCATAATATTAATGGAGAGGTCTCCTGGAGAGAATTTAACTCCAAATAGTAGTTTAGTTCTGTTTTGACAAACTGCACGAAATCTGGGTTATTAAGGAGAGATGTATTGAGTCTCCAGGTTTTTGATATGTTTCTCTCCCCCAGATGCCAATCCACCAGTACTGGGGAATGGTCTGAGAGAGTGACTGGAAGTATTTTACACTCTGTTATTCTATGTATCTCCCCCCTAGGTGTAAACAGCAGGTCAATGCGTGAATAAGATGAGTGTCTATTGGAATAAAATGTAAAATCTTTGCCTTTTGGATGTTTGTATCACCAAATATCTAACAAGCCCATTTCTTGACAATGATGATTAAGAGCTCTGCTCATATTGACCCCTGACTTGGTTGATAATAATGGGGTTTTATCCTTAAGCTGAGACATTACACAATTTATATCACCGCCTGCAATGAGAGCCCCAGAGCTTTTGTCTAAGATGAAACCAAATACCTGTCTTATGAATAATGGGTCATCTTCATTAGGGGCATAAATGTTACACAAAGAGATATGCATACCATCAATTATTCCATTTAGTAATATATATCTACCCTCAGAGTCTGCAAAGTGGGAGACATGAGTGAAATTCAGGCTCCTATTTATCAGTATTGCTACCCCTCATTTTCTTCCTGATGCATGAGATGAGAAATAGACTTTGTTAGCCCATGTTCTACTAAGTTTGTCATACTCAGCATCTGAAAGGTGTGTCTCCTGCAGAAATGCTATTCCACAGCTACTTTGTTTCAGTTGGTGGAGAATTTTCTTTTTCTTCACAGTTCTATGAAGGCCATTCACATTATAACTAATTAATTTAACTCCCATCGCAGTGTACCAAAACCACAGAGATACAGCATTTCAACTGGCTCCTTAAGAAATAATTGTAGAGCAAATAGAAGGGGGGGGGGATATCAGAATAAAAAAACAAATAAAAAAATAGTAATTATTTGCTGATTGTACATAAGTACCAAAATTGTTTGAGCATAATAACAAAACAAACAAATACCCCAAAGAACCATGAGGTAGTAACAAAAACAACAACAACAACAACAACAACAAGTAACATTTCTTCATAACAACAAATGAAAAGGAATTTCCAGGTAGCCTAAGCACTACCTGGGCCTTCAGCGTTAGATGTTCACCGCTGGGCAGGAAGCTACAGTTAGGTCCATATATATTTGGACACTGACACAAATTATACCACATCATACCGCATACCACATCATCTGTAAAACACGGCGGAGGCAGTGTGATGGCTTGGGCATGCATGGCTGCCAGTGGCACTGGGTCACTAGTGTTTATTGATGATGTGACACAGGACAGAAGTAGCCAGATTAATTCTGAGGTATTCAGAGACATACTGTGTGCTGAAATCCAGGCAAATGCAGCCAAACTAATTGGTCGGCATTTCATAATACAGATGGACAATCCCAAAACATAAAGCCAAAGCAACCCAGGAGTTTATTAAAGCAAAGAAGTGGAATATTCCTGAATGGCCAAGTCAGCCACCTGATCTCAACCCAATTGAGCATGCATTTCACTTGTTAAAGACTAAACTTCAGACAGAAAGGCCCACAAACAAACAGCAACTGAAAACCGCTGCAGTAAAGGCCTGGCAGAGCATTAAAAAGGAGGAAACACAGCATCTGGTGATGTCCATGTTGGCATCACAAGACTTCAGGCAGTCATTGCCAACAAAGGGTTTTCAGCCAAGTATTAGAAATGAACATTTTATTTACAATTATTTAATTTGTCCAATTACTTTTGAGCAGCTGAAATGAAGGGATTGTGTTTAACAAAATACTTTAGTTCCTCACATTTTTATGCAATCATTTTGTTCAACCCACTGAATTAAAGCTGAAAGTCTGAACTTCAACTGCATCTGAATTGTTTTGTTCAAAATTCATTGTGGTAATGTACAGAACCAAAATTAGAAAAATGTTGTCTTTGTCCAAATATTTATGGACCTAACTGTAAATCCCACACTTACCACTATCAAGAGGTGCAAAAGAACCCTGTCCCACGACCATACCCATAATAAAACTGGAGGCTATATTGTGTAGAGTATGAAAAGTACATAAGTGTTAGGCTATTAGCTCTAGGCAAAAAATAAATAAATAAATAAATTAGGCCTAGGTTATAAGAAGAATAGACAGCTCGAACTCAGAATAGAAATGTGTGTGAAAGAATGGGACTTGGCCATTAAGAGAAAATAATAATAAAATACAATAAAGAATAGGCATCGCCAAATAATAATAGCCAATAAACAGAAGATGCTCTAATAAGTTCGGACTGGAATCGTCTATATCAATTAACAAAAACAACAGCCCCATTGTCCATACATAGCCTGTAGTAAGGTAGCCTGTATAACAACAATGCTGAATGCTGAAATGATAAAATAAGTCCCCTTAGTTCGCCATAACAAGTGCATTGCACAAAAGGAGAGTAAATAAGTTATAGTAACATTAAAGACACCACTGTACTTGTCCCTATTCTAGACTATTTGAAACGGTCTCAGCAAGTCCGCCAAGAAATCCTTCCATGACATGAAGTAGCTTATGATCCACCCGCGCACGATTACTCTTCACGCCAGACACATTCCATCCCAAGCGGTGCAGGTCTTTCTCCAGACGTTCCTCTTCGAATAGCGCTGTGTTGATTCCCAGATGGTGTAGACCGTCAGCCGCTTCCCATGCAGCATTGACCGTTAGAGTTTCTCCATTCGCAAAGACCTTCAGCATTGCGGGGTAAGGACTCTGGAATTTGATCTGCTTAGCTTTCAACTGTTTCTTGATGTCTGCGTACTCTCTTCTTTTCCTCTGTAATGAGGGTGAGTAGTCATGATTCATCGAGATACGCTCTCCCTTGTATGTCAAATTCTTCTCCTGCCATGCCTTCTGAATTATGAACTACTTGGTCTTGAAACTATTAAATTTTAGCACAAATGACCTGGGACTTGCAGCTGGATCAGTGGGTTTTCGCTGTAGGGACCTATGTGTTCGTTCTAGTTTTGACTCAAACTCGGCTGGCAATTTCAGGAGTTTGTGGAGAAATCCTTCAATCCGCTGAACTGTATCGCCTTCTTCAGACCCTTCTTTAATCCCATAAATTCTCAGATTGTCCCGTCGTTGTGCATTTTCCAAGGCCTCGCACCTAGCCTCCAGTTGTCTATCTCGGTGCAAGAGAAAGGAGACCAGCTGTGCATGCCGGTTGTGCCCATCTTCCAGAGTACTCGTGCTCTTCTGCCTCTGATACTCGGCCCCCTAGATCTCGAACAGTCTGGTCTAAACTTGTCATTTGTTCAGAAAGCTTGTCAAGTGTTTCGTTAACCTCCTGACGAAATTTTCGAAGTTCAGTGATAATGGTGACACTAATATCACTATTGGGAGTTTGTTCGCTAAACGGAGCATTGCTAGCATCAGATGAGGCTAATTCCCCCGGAGGAGCTCCATTGTTGTCTTCGAAATACTTGGACTTTTCTTCCTCCTGTGTTCTTGCCTGTCTTACTCTGCGTTGAGTGTGTGCCATGGCGGTATTAGAAACTTATTTAGCGAACCAAAGGGGACAATTGTTTAATTTAAGTATATAAAAACGGTCAAAAGGCAGGGAGCCACTCTCTCAAGCAGCCATCTGGTTCATGACATCACAAACCTATATGTAGAAAATGTACTTTTAATACTCAAGTATGTTTAAAAGCAAGTACTTCAGTACTTTTAACTTGAGTAAAAATTTGACTGTGCAACTTTTTTTTGTCAACCTCTGGATGTACCAAGTGGGCCCGTTTCAGTATTACGCACTTTTCGATGTAACGAACTATTTGGACGTTCCCCAAGGAGTTCATTGTAGCAAGGTATGTATTTGGTTTATGTAGTCCTTGTGGCATTTTTTTTTTAAATTTCGGTCTCCGTCTGTAGACCCAATACATCTGCTAAACTGCGAATGATCGTCCAACATGGCCTGAACACCCTGCGAGCGAGAGAGAAACATGGTCTTCAGCCTGCGCTGCTCATCCACTGGGCCAAACATCTCAGTGTCATGGTAAAAAAAAAAAAAAATTATTAAAATAAACCATTTAAGAAATCTGCTCTATGATTGTCAGGTCTTGTTTTAAATATACAGTTATAAATGTCTTAGTTACAGATATGGACACATCAACCCAATTGTGACCCAGATGTGTTTAGGCTTTATTTTATCTGAAGTGCCCTTTTTTTTATCATCAGCTACTTTGTATTGTTTGTGTTGGTAATTTTATCCAGGATGTCTACTGCTTCTGTGAACCAAATATGTTTACAGAATAATATATTTCCAGCCTTCACCGCATGCATCCTGTGAACACTTTTTACCAGTCTTTATATTGAGAGGAAATGATTCACAGCCTCTTGGCTACTTATTTGCTGTTTGTTAGGATTAAAGGCACTGTTGGTGATTGATTGTGTAACATGACTAAACTCCCTGCAGGGTGATGGTGTGAACTCCTACTATGACCAGAAAGAATACGTTGGCCGTAGTGTGCACTACTGGCATGTTGTGCTCCCTTTGCTTGAGAAAATTGAGAAGAGATGCAGCATTCCTGAGCCCCTTGAGCCATTATTCATGCATTTCGCTAGTAAGGACATACAGGTAAATATACACGATCATACTTTTTTATGCTTGCATTTCTGATTTGGCTTTCAATCAATACCCTGCTGTGTCTGATGACGGCCCCAGAGAATTCTTCCACAGCGGGCGCGGACACATTTGCTGTAGTATAACCGTCATTCATGAGCTAGTACGGTGCTTGTGGATACATGAACACTATACCTTTTATTTTGAAAAAGGAACCAGGATGTGTTACCATTGATCTTTCTGGAGTATTTATTAGTTTCATTTTGCTGACTGAGAGTCTGAGGAGTTAGTGTCTCTTGGGGTTATGGCTAGCAATCGGAAGCGCCCATGTCTGTTCTGGTGGATGTCGGTGTCTCCGTGGGCCAATAACGATGGTCCGTCATGTTGACTTTCAGAAATGTCAAAATAAAAAAAGCTTAAGAGTATTCTTAGCATCTTCTATACCGATTTAATAAACATTTTGTGAATCTCATCTTGAAAAGCAATTTCAAACCCAATCCATATTTTAACACCAATACGATCAACTTTTCGGTCAGGACAAAAGTAATGGCGCCCTATCGGAGGAGAAAGGGTTGATGTGTGTCTAAGATGAGCAGGTGATGTGAAATACAATTGCATTCTACATGTAGAGGGTGTCGCGGAACAAATCCTTTTGGATTTCAGCAAGTCATTGGCTCATCTGGCCGTTCGTCATCCGCAATTCAGTTAAATCGTATCTCCTTCGTCAGTTCTCCGTGGGTTTCTGTTTCATTTGAAAGAACTCATTGCTCCGCACAAAACTTGGTTGTTGTTTTGTCAAATTTGTTTTTTTGCTCATGAGTTACTAATTAGGCCAAATTAACGAATTTTCCAGGCCTCTTACTAGAATTGTTTCTCATCCGATTCCAGTTCTGATTGTTTTGGGTCGATCTTCCCTTGAGGAACAAAACTTGGTTGTTTTGTTGATTTTCCTGTTGTAAACAATTTGTTTACAAGTTTGTTTATTTTCAGTTAAATCGCATCTCCTCTGTCAATTCTCAATGGATTTCTGTCTTGTTTGAAAGAACTAGTCCTGTACAAGACTTGGTCATTGTATTGTCAATTTTTTGCAAACAAATTAGTAGTTAGGTCGACTTAACACATTTTCTTTTGACTAGAATTGCATCTCCTCTCCCATTTATCATGCAAATTCAGTTCTGATTGCTGTTTTGGGTCGATCTTCCCGTGGTGAACAAAATTTAGTCCTTTGTTGATTTTCCTGTTGTAAACAGTTTGTTGTGGAGGTTGGTCCTCTCTCGCATGGTCACATTTCAGTTCCATTTGATGTTTTGGGAGTCATGGTTGGCAGGCCAGATGAGCTACTACGTCCTTGATATTCTGGTTTAGGAATTACCATTGAGTAAGATCTGAGAGATGTGCGGAGACTTCATTTGGGTGCCCCACATCCTGTGTGTTCCTCTGTGGAACAGGATCTTGCTTTCATGAATTTCATGGAGCCAATGCTGTTTCTTGCTCTTGTATTGAATATCATCACACGTGTGTGTGCGCACACACTAAATGGTTTGCGTCCAGCATTGAAAATCAGTTAATTTTCAGTTTGGTGTAATCTGCTTAACTTCTCAGTCAGTTTCTTATCACTATGGCTTAGAGTTTGCTCAATAATTCAGTATTTTATTTGCAAAATGTTTTTTCAGTTTCAGAAAGTTTATTTGACCAAAAACAAAAACATTACAAAACAGAAATTATTTGAAGAAACGTATGTGTGACAAAATCTTGTGTGTGAGATTGAAATGTGCTCAGGAGATCCCGACAAAGATCCATATCAGATCGCTGCAGTAGGGACCACCTTTACAGTATACAGTTAGGTCCATATATATTTGGACACTGACACAAATTTTGGTTTTTTACCTGTTTACTGAAACATATTCAAGTTGTAATTATATAATGAACATGGACATAAAGTCCAGACTTTCAGCTTTCATTTGAGGGTATCCACATTAAAATTGGATGAAGGGTTTAGGAGTTTCAGCTCCTTAACATGTGCCACCCTGTTTTTAAAGGGACCAAAAGTAATTGGACAATTGACTCAAAGGCTATTTCATGGGCAGGTGTGGGCAATTCCTTCATTATGTCATTCTCAATTAAGCAGATAAAAGGCCTGGAGTTGATTTGAGGTGTGGTGCTTGCATTTGGAAGATTTTGCTGTGAAGAAAACATGCGGTCAAAGGAGCTCTCCATGCAGGTGAAACAAGCCATCCTTAAGCTGCGAAAACAGAAAAAAAAACATCCGAGAAATTGCTACAATATTAGGAGTGGCAAAATCTACAGTTTGGTACATCCTGAGAAAGAAAGAAAGCACTGATGAACTCATCAATGCAAAAAGACCTGGACGCCCACAGAAGACAACAGTGGTGGATGATCGCAGAATAATTTCCATGGTGAAGAGAAACCCCTTCACAACAGCCAACCAAGTGAACAACACTCTCCAGGAGGTAGGCGTATCAATATCCAAATCTACCATAAAGAGAAGACTGCATGAAAGTAAATACAGAGGGTTCACTGCACGGTATAAGCCACTCATAAGCCTCAAGAATAAAAAGGCTAGATTGGACTTTGCTAAAAAAACATCTAAAAAAGCCAGCACAGTTCTGGAAGAACATTCTTTGGACAGATGAAACCAAGATCAACCTCAACCAGAATGATGGAAAGAAAAAAGTATGGCGAAGGCGTGGTACAGCTCATGATCCAAAGCATACCACATCATCTGTAAAACACAGTGGAGGCAGTGGCACTGGGTCACTAGTGTTTATTGATGTGACACAGGACAGAAGCAGCCAGATGAATTCTGAGGTATTCAGAGACATACTGTGTGCTCAAATCCAGCCAAATGCAGCCAAACTGATTGGTCGGCGTTTCATAATACAGATGGACAATGACCCAAAACATAAAGCCAAAGCAACCCAGGAGTTTATTAAAGCAAAGAAGTGGAATGTTCTTGAATGGCCAAGTCAGTCACTTGATCTCAACCCAATTGCGCATGCATTTCACTTGTTAAAGACTAAACTTCAGACAGAAAGGCCCAGAAACAAACAGCAACTGAAAACCACTGCAGTAAAGGCCTGGCAGAGCATGTCCATGAGTTCAACACTTCAGGCAGTCATTGCCAACAAAGGGTTTTCAACCAAGTATTAGAAATGAACATTTTATTTACAATTATTTAATTTGTCCAATTACTTCTGAGCCCCTGAAATGAAGGGATTGTGTTTAAAAAATGCTTTAGTTCCTCACATTTTTATGCAATCATTTTGTTCAACCCACTGAATTAAAGCTGAAAGTCTGAACTTCAACTGCATCTGAATTGTTTTGTTCAAAATTCATTGTGGTAATGTACAGAACCAAAATTAGAAAAATGTTGTCTCTGTCCAAATATTTATGGACCTAACTGTATATTAGTTTTCAGTAGTAATCAAGCCATAAATGACAGCCATGTTAAATAATTGACAGTGGATTAAGAAAGGAGTATAAACAATAGATATTGGGAAAACTGTAAGGGTGTTCACAAAAAGAGCAAGAATTAATTACATAAGGCAGGAAGTGTCCTCATCTCATCTCATTTTCTTACGCTTATCCGGGGCTGGGTCGCGGAGGCAGCAGTCTGAGCATGGAAGCCCAAACTTCCCTCTCCCCAGACACCTTGGCCAGCTCCTCGGGAAGAACACCGAGGCGTTCCCAGGCCAGCTGAGACACATAGTCCCTCCAGCGTGTCTTGGGTCTTCCCCGGGGCCTCCTCCTGGGGGGACATGCCTGGAACACCTCCCCAGGGAGGTGTCCAGGAGGCATCCAAAAGAGATGCCTGAGCCACCTCAGCTGATTCCTCTCGATGTGGAGGAGCAGCGGCTCTACTCCGAGCTCCTCCCTGTGCTTCTCACCCTATCTCTAAGGGAGCGCCCAGCCACCCTGTGAAGGAAACTCATTTTGGCCGCTTGTATCCGCGATCTTGTTCTTTCGGTCATTACCCAAAGCTCATGACCATAGGTGAGAGTCGAAGCGTAGATTGACCGGTAAATCGAGAGCTTTGCCTTTTGGCTCAGCTCCTCCTTCACCACGACTGACTGGTAAAGCAGCCGCATCTCCCGTTCCATCCTTCCCTCACTCGTGAACAAGATCCCAAGATACTTAAACTCCTCCACTTGAGGCAGGACTTCACCAACTTGAAGAGGGCAAGCCACCCTTTTCTGGTCGAGAACCATGGCCTCGCACTTGGAGGTGCTGATTCTCATCCCAGCCGCTTCACACTCGACTGCAAACCGCCCCAGTGCATGCTGAAGGTCCTGGTTTGAAGAAGCCAACAGGACATCATCATCCGCAAAAAGCAGAGATGAAATTCTGTGGTTCCCAAACAGGATTCCCTCCAGCTCCTGGCTGCACCTAGAAATTCTGTCCATAAAAATTATGAACAGAACCAGTGACAAAGGGCAGCCCTGCCGGAGTCCAATATGCACTGGGAACAGGTCTGACTTACTGCCGGCAATGCAAACCAGACTCCTGCTCCGTTTGTACAGGGACCAGACAGCCTTTAGCAAAGAGCCCCGAACCCCATACTCCCAACGCACCCCCCACAGGATACTACGAGGGACACGGTTGAATGCCTTCTCCAGATCCACAAAGCACATGTGGACTGATTGGGCAAACTTCCATGAACCCTTGAGCACCCTATGAAGGGTATAGAGCTGGTCCAGTGTTCCACAACCAGGACGAAAACCGCATTGTTCCTACTGGATCCGAGGTTTGACTATTGGCCGAATTCTCCTCTCCAGTACCCTGGAGTAAACCTTCCTGGGGGGGCTGAGAAGTGTGATTCCCCTATAATTGGAGCACATTCTCTGGTCCCCTTTCTTAAAAAGAGGGACCACCACCCTGGTCTGCCACACCAGAGGCACTGTCCCCAACCGCCACGTGATGTTGCAGAGGTGTGTCAGCCAAGACAGCCCCACAACATCCAGAGACTTGAGATGCTTAGGGCGGATCTCATCCACCCCTGGTGCCTTGCCACTGAGGAGCTTGCAAACCACCTCAGTGACTTCGGCTTGTGTAATGGACGAGTCCACCTCTGAGTCATCAGCCTCCACTTCCTCAATGGAAGACGTGACAGTGGGATTGAGGAGATCCTCAAAGTATTCCTTCCACCACCCAACAATATTCCCAGTCTAGGTCAACAGTTCCCCACCCGCACTGTAAACAGTGTTGGCAGAGTACTGCTTCCCCCTCCTGAGGTACCGGACGATTTGCCAGAATTTCCTTGAGGCCAAGCAATAGTCCTCCTCCATGGCCTCACCAAACTCCTCCCAGTTCCGAGTTTTTGCCTCCACAACTGCCTGAGCTGCGGCACGCCTGGCCTGCCAATACCCGTCAGCTGCCTCAGGAGTCCTGGAGGCCAACATGGCCCGATAGGACTCCTTCAGCTTGACGGCATCCCTTACTTCCGGTGTCCACCGGGTTTGGGGATTGCCGCCACGACAGGCACCAGAGACCTTGCGGCCACAGCTCCGAACAGCTGCGTCTACAATGGAGGCAGAGAACATGGTCCACTCAGACTTGATGTCCCCTGCCTCCCTCGGAAGCTGTGAGAGGCTCTCCCAGAGATGGGAGTTAAAGACCTCCCCAACAGAGTGCTTGGCCAAATGTTCCCAGCAGACCCTCACCATACGTTTGGGCCTGCCAGGTCTGTCCAGCTTCCTCCTCTGCCAGCAGATCCAACACACCACCAGGTGGTGATCAGTTGACAGCTCAGCCCCTCTCTTCACCCGAGTGTCCAAGAAATAGGACCGGAGATCAGATGAAACGACAAAGTCGATCATCGACCTCCGACCTAAGGTGTCCTGGTGCCACATGCACTTATGGACACCCCTATGCTCGAACATGGTGTTCGTTATGGACAAAACGTGACTAGCACAGAAGTCCAATAACAAAACACCACTCGGGTTCAGATCGGGGAGGCCATTCCTCCCAATCACGCCCCTCCAGGTGTCACTGTCATCGCCCACGTGAGCATTAAAGTCCCCCAGTAGAACAATGGAGTCCCCAGTCTGAGCACCTCTCAGTACCTCTTCCAGAGACTCCAAGAAGCCTGGATACTCTATACTGCTATTCGGCCCGTAGGCACAAACAACAGCAAGAGCCCTCTCCCCGACCTGAAGGCGCAGAGAGGCGACCCTCTCGTTCACTGGGGTAAACTCCAACACATGGCGGCTGAGCTGGGGAGCTATAAGCAAGCCCACACCAGCCCGCCGCCGCTCACCATGGGCGACTCCAGAGAAGTGGAGAGTCCAGCCCCTCTCGAGGAGCTGGGTTCCGGAGCCCAAGCTGTGTGTGGAGGTGAGCCTGACTACCTCTATCCAGTACCTCTCAACCTCCTGTACAAGCTCAGGCTCTTTCCCCCCCAGCAAAGTGTAAATGACAAAATATTTAGACTGTGGTGAATTATAATAACTTCAATACAAGTGTAATACATAACTAGGTATATCGTAATTTTAGAAATGAACATTACATAAATACAGTGGTGCTCAAAAGTTTGTGAACCCTTTAGAATTTTCTATATTTCTGCATAAATATGACCTAAAACACCATCAGATTTTCACACAAATCCTAAAAGTAGATAAAGAGAACCCAGTTAAACAAATGAGACAAAAATATTATACTTGGTCATTTATTTATTGAGGAAAATGATCCAATATTACATATCTCATCTCATTATCTCTATCCGCTTTATCCTTCTACAGGGTCGCAGGCAAGCTGGAGCCTATCTCAGCTGACTATGGGCGAAAGGCGGGGTACACCCTGGACAAGTCGCCAGGTCATCACAGGGCTGACACATAGACACAGACAACCATTCACACTCACATTCACACCTACGGTCAATTTAGAGTCACCAGTTAACCTAACATGCATGTCTTTGGACTGTGGGGGAAACCGGAGCACCCGGAGGAAACCCACGCGGACACGGGGAGAACATGCAAACTCCACACAGAAAGTTCCTCGCCGGACCCGGGGTTCGAACCCAGGACCTTCTTGCTGTGAGGCGACAGCGCTAACCACTACACCACCGTGCCGCCCCCTATTACATATCTGTGAGTGGCAAAAGTATGTGAACCTCTAGGATTAGCAGTTCATTTAAAGGTGAAATTAGAGTCAGGTGTTTTCAATCAATGGGATGACAATCAGGTGTGAGTGGGCACCCTGTTTTATTTAAAGAACAGGGATCTATCAAAGTCTGATCTTCACAACACGTTTGTGGAAGTGTATCATGGCACGAACAAAGGAGATTTCTGAGGACCTCAGAAAAAGCATTGTTGATGCTCATCATGCTGAAAAAGGTTACAAAACCATATCTAAAGAGTTTGGACTCCACCAATCCACAGTCAGACAGATTGTGTACAAATGGAGGACATTCAAGACCATTGTTACCCTCCCCAGGAGTGGTCGACCAACAAAGATCATTCCAAGAGCAAGGCGTGTAATAGTCGGCAAGGTCACAAAGGACCCCAGGGTAACTTCTAAGCAACTGAAGGCCTCTCTCACATTGGCTAATGTTAATGTTCATGAGTCCACCATCAGGAGAACACTTAACAACAATGGTGTACATGGCAGGGTTGCAAGGAGAAAGCCACTGCTCTCCAAAAAGAACATTGCTGCTCGTCTGCAGTTTGCTAAAAATCATGTGGACAAACCAGAAGGCTATTGGAAAAATGTTTTGTGGATGGATGAGACCAGAATAGAACTTTTTGGTTTAAATGAGAAGCGTTATGTTTGGAGAAAGGAAAACACTGCATTCCAGCATAAGAACCTTATCCCATCTGTGAAACATGGTGGTGGGAGTATCATGGTTTGGGCCTGTTTTGCTGCATCTGAGCCAGGACAGCTTGCCATCATTGATGGAACAATGAATTATACCGGTGAATTCTAAAGGAAAATGTCAGGAGATCTGTCCTTGAACTAAATCTCAAGAAAAGGTGGGTCATGCAGCAAGACAACGACCCTAAGCACACAAGTTGTTCTACCAAAGAATGGTTAAAGAAGAATAAAGTTAATGTTTTGGAATGGCCAAGTCAAAGTCCTGACCTTAATCCAATCGAAATGTTGTGGAAGGACCTGAAGCGAGCAGTTCATGTCAGGAAACCCACCAACATCCCAGAGTTGAAGGTGTTCTGTACAAAGCAATGGGCTAGAATTCCTCCAAGCTGGTGTGCAGGACTGATCAACAGTTACCAGAAATGTTTAGTTGCAGTTATTGCTGCACAAGAGGATCACACCAGATACTGAAAGTAAAGGTTCACATATTTTTGCCACTCACAGATATGTAATATTGGATAATTTTCCTCAATAAATAAATGACAAAGTATCATATTTTTGTCTCATTTGTTTAACTGGGTTCTTGCTATCTACTTTTAGGACTTGTGTGAAAATCTGATGATGTTTTAGGTCATATTTATGCAGAAATATAAAAAATTCAAAAGGGTTCACAAACTTTCAAGCACCACTGTACATGTAAACATTTTAATCATCATGCAGTATCCAGCAACATTAAAATATACCATCAATGGCATGTGTATTCATGACAAAAACATAACACAGGATTCATTATATTTTTCTAGAATCTAGTTCTTTGCATAATAGCGAAACCTTTTTGGCAGTGGGTATTAACCTTTTCTTTGACCACAACTGGAGTCTCATTCACAATTTTACATATTTATATACTAACTCTCCTATCAGCAAACTTATCTGTTCTATCTATAAATAGGTTTTGATATCCTCTTGTGTTGTACCTCATTATTGAGGCTTAAAGGCATAGCCTGCAGATATGATGGCGAACTATTATGAGCATGTTTGAAATATAATTTGAGCATGTGAACTCTGAACATGAACGTTCCATATGCTATAAAATCCTATCAGTTATTTCTAGTGATGCCATTTCTGTAGAATGTTCATCACGAAATCCGTATTGGCTTTTATATAAAAGCAGTTTTGATTTGACGTAATTGTACATTTTGAAGTAATTGCGCATTTATTAATATGCTATTTAAACACATTAAGACAATATAAAATATAATAAATACATCTACAGTATTCAAAACTGAAGTCCAAGCTGGACCTGGCTTTGGAAACGAGGTTTAGGGTGAATGTAAACTAAAGCTATATGATTTAATGTGTAGATGTTTCCAATACATATTTTAGATCATATTGAAACCAAATTCATGTCCTTTCAAACAAAACAAAAACTTGTGATTTATCTTTTGCTTTCTAACTATAAGTTTGTTTCCAGATCTGCAACACTGTCGAATTGTATTGGGATCGAGAGGATTCAATCGAATTGGTTGAATAATGCAGTGTGTCGTCTCCCCCCCCGTTTAGGTTTCTGAAATTAAAGGCTATGAAGAGGAGGCTATGATGGCATTCGCTACTCTTCTTGACATTGAGGGCAATACTGAGCAGGCCATCTTGAAGCTTGAGAAGCTCAATTGCATCTCTTCTTACTGGCATCTTGCTCAGGTAATCATGAATTATTTGCTATCTCGTGTACAGTAGTTATTTTTGACTTGCTTCCATTAAAGTGGTTCGCGTACACCCTGATGGACAAAAACAGAACATCTGGTGGTGTTTAACTAGGATGTTTATGGATATCCATACATTTGTACTAAGGTTTTTTTATTGTTTGATTACAGATCTATCAGAGACTCTCTGAAGAGGCAGGAAATGGAGTTGGGGAAACTCAAGAAATGTGCGTCAGTTTTCTCCAGCAGTTCAGGAAATACTTATCGAAGATCTACCATGCTGGTGCAGATGACATGGAGAAGGTCCAGGATCTAATTCCAATCACCATTCGCTTGTGTAATTGTTAATCAGGGTTAAGATTTCATGTCAGATTTTATATTTCAGCTGCCGGTGTCAATGGAGGAAATTATGGACTTGCTCAATGAGGTCAATCAGCAGCTTGGAGAGAGTGGAGAGGCTGTGGATGGAGTTCATGAAGGACTTCCAATGACTTCAAGCCCACACTCCCTCACAGATCCAGCTGTGGCTGCTTCCCAGAAGTTCTCAATGTCCTCTCTGGCCAAAAGTGTCCTCTCTCCCTCTAAGAGATCGGTGGTATGTTAGTGTTTTTTTTTTTTTTTTTGCGTTTTCATTTTTTTTCCAAAGTGCATGTTTTGTTGCTCAAGTTATTAAAGTCCTCATTTTTGATCATAGTTTTCTCCCAAAACACCCCCTCACTGGGTGGAGGATCATAAGCCACTTTTGCAGATGCTCTGTCAAGTCGAGGCTTTGAAGGTCAGCTTGCAACTTTGAGTTCACTGAATGAATAATACTAAAAAAAGCCAAATATTAAGATGTAGTGGAACAGCACTGCTGTCCAGGGATGATGGATATTGCTGTACCAAGCCACAACTATACTGTACATTCTGTGGCGTATCCCTTTAGTATATGTTGCGTAGGTTTGTTTTTTGGCTTAAGGTCTGCTAAATATGAAAAATAGAATGTCAAGTCAACTTTATTATCAATAATGCCATATGTGCAGGACATACAGAGAACTGAAATTGCGTTTCCCTCTTATCCGCGGTGCAAAGAGTAATAAACATGAAGTATAAAATATAGGTAAAAGATATATATATATGTATATATATATATATATATATATATATATATATATATATATATATATATATACACACACACACACACACACGCACGCACGCATGCTAAAGCTATCTAAGAAAAGACGGTGGCAATCCAGAAAGTATAAATGTGGCAGTGTGAACAGAATTAACGGTATAAATTTAAATGTGATGAATGGCAATATAAACAGAATGAACAATGTAAACGGGAACAGCAGTCTTACAGTATAGTAGGGCAATATAGCATGATATAAACAGAATTATCAGTATAAATATGGCAGTATGAGCAGAATTTACAGTGCAAGTATAAATATGGCAGATATAAAAGTATAAACAGGATAGCAGTGAAGTCTATCAAAAGATGTATAAAGTGTAAAGTGTTGTAAACAGTTTTTATATAGTGCAATTGAGTAAAAAAATATAATGTGTAAACAGTATTGTAAACAGTTTTTACACAGTGCAACTGAAAGTTCGTTAAAGTGGCTGGTGACATTTGGTTTGTGTATTAAGGGAAGGGGGTACTGGCCTGGAAGGGAGTTCAGCATCCTGACGGCTTGGTGGATGAAGCTGTCTCTCAGTCTGCTGGTTCTCACCCGGAGCCTTCTCATTCTCCCAGAAGGCAGGAGGCTGAAGAAGTGGTGGTTGGGATGGGTGGAGTTGCCCGCAATGCTGAGTGCTCTGCGGGCCAGGCGTGTGTTGTAAATATCCTGAAGGGAAGGTAGGGGGACACCGATGATCTTCTCAGCCACTCTCACTATGCACTGCAGGGTCTTCCGGCAAGATGTAGTACAGCCGCCGTACCACACAGTGATGCAGCTGGTCAGGATGCTCTCGGTGGTTCCGCGGTAGAAGGTGTGCATGATGGGGACTGGTGCTCTTGCTCTTTTCAGTCTGCGGAGGAAGTAGAGGCACTGCTGAGATTTCCTGGCCAGCGATGTGGTGTTGCTGCTCCAGGAGAGATCCTCGGTGAGGTACACACCCAGGAACTTGGTGCCGCTCACTCTCTCCACAGCAGCACCGTTGGTCAGTGGAGGATGCTGGGTGGAGGCTCTCTGGAAATCGACAACCATCTCCTTCGTCTTCTCCACATTAAGAGATTGTTGTCTTTGCACCACGCGGCCAGTTGGCTCACCTCGTCCCTGTAGTATGACTCATCATTGTTGTTAATGAGTCCCACCACAGTCAAGTCATCCGCAAACTTGATGAAGAGGTTGCTGTTGTGTGTTGGTGTGCAGTTGTGGGTCAGAAGGGTGAAGAGAAGGGGACTGAGTGCACATCCTTGGGGGGCCCCTGTGTTCAGTATGATAGTGCTGGATGTGTTGCTGCCGACCCAGACTGCCTGTGGTCTTCCGGTCAGGAAGTCCAGCAACCAGTTGCAGAGGGAGGTGTTAAGTCCTAGACAGTCCAGTTTCTGTATCAGCTGCTGGGGGATGATTGTGTTAAATGCTGAACTAAAGTTTAAGAACAGCATCCACATGTAAGAGTCCTTAGTGTCCAGGTGAGTGAGAGCTGAGTGGAGAGTGGTGGAGATTGCATCATCAGTGGACCGGTTGGCCCGATATGCAAATTGGAGGATGAGGGAGGTCCATGGAGGGAGGGAGGGAGGGAGGATGGATGGATTTGATGTGCTGCATGACTAACCACTTGAAGCACTTCATGATGATGGGGGTCAGTGCCACAGGGCGGTAGTCATTGAAGCAGGATGGAGAGGCCTTCTTTGGAACAGGGATGAATGGTGGTGCTCTTGAAGCAGGTGGGGACAACAGCTTGGCTCAGGGAGGTGTTGAAGATGTCTGTGAGGACATCTGTGAGCTACTCTGCACCGTCCTTTAGAACACGACCTGGAATGTTGTCAGATCCTACAGCTTTGTGGGTGTTGATCCTGGAGAGGGATCTCCTCACACTGGCTGGAAATGGACAGCACCTGGTCATTTAGAAGGGGTGGTGTCTTCTGTGCAGGCATGCTGTTGTTGGCTTCAAACCGTCCAAAGAAGTTGTTCAGACTGTTCAGCAGAGTGATGTCCTTGTCACAGGTCTGTGGTTGAGGTTTATAGTCCGTGATGGTCTGTATCCCCTGCCACAGGCTCCTTGTGTCTCTGCTGTCAGTGAAATGATGGGTTATCCTGCTGCTGTACTCCCTCTTTGC
Organism: Neoarius graeffei; assembly: GCF_027579695.1. NCBI lineage: Eukaryota > Metazoa > Chordata > Actinopteri > Siluriformes > Ariidae > Neoarius > Neoarius graeffei. The sequence goes on along the minus strand of NC_083577.1, from coordinate 20,393,706 downwards.
TAGTCTGATGCCACGGGACAAGTTGGCTCTTGCTGATCTCAGACCAGCCTCATCACCTGCTCTGAAAGTAGCTTTCAGTAACTGATAGACTTCCCCCGTCAGCCATGGTTTCTGGTTGGCCCATACTGTGATGGTCTTAATGTCCATGACATCATCAATGCATTTAGTAATGTAGGCTGTAACAGTATCTGAATACTCCTGGATGTTGATCTGGTGGTTGTAAGTGGCTGCCTGCTTAAACATGTCCCAGTCTGTGATGTTAAAACAGTCCTGAAGTGCTGAGGAAGCACCCTCTGGCCACACCTGTACCTGCTTCTGGACCGGTCTGGTGACTTTGACCTTCGGCCTGTATGCTGGCATTAGCATAACAGTGATGTGGTCTGAAGCACCGAGATGGGGGAGGGGTGAGGCCTTGTATGCTCTTCTCAGTGTTGTGTAAACCAGGTCCAGTGTGTTGTTTCCCCGTGTTGCAAAGTCAATGTGTTGATGTAACTGAGGAAACACTGTTTTGAGATTTGCGTGGTTGAACTCTCCAGCTATGATGAGAAGTCCCTCTGGATGGGCTGTCTGTTGGCCAGTGATGGCGCAGTACAGTTCACTCAGTGCCTTGTCCCTATCATTGTTGTTGCAGCTGGGAGGAATGTAAACTGCAACAAGCAGGATGGCAGAAAACTCCCTCAGCAGATAGAAGGGCCGGCACTTGATGATCATAAACTCCACAAGGGGTGAACAGTGTCTGCAAACTATCACAGCGTCCTGACACCAAGCATCCCTGATGTAAACACAGACCCCGCCGCCGCGGGTCTTACCTCCTTCAATAAGGGCTCTGTCTGCTCGGTAGCATGTTAGCCAGTCGAGCTGGATGGCAGAGTCCGGTATGCTGTCATTGAGCCATGTTTCCGTGAACACAAAAACACAGCACTCTCTCACAGCCTGCTGGGTCGCTCTCAAAAGGTGTATATAGTCCAGTTTGTTATCCAAGGAGCATACATTGGCGAGTATCATGGACGGTATAGCCGGCTTGTGTGGATTAGCCACTAGCCTGGCCCGGATACCCCCACGCTTTCCCCGCTTCTGCCTCCTCTCACACCGCCTATGGCGCTTCTTCTGCGGGTGTGCAGCAGTAGTGGGGGTCGATGTCAAAGTGGGCCGCCGGAGTAGGCAGAGATCATGTAGCTCCTTAGCGTGTGCCGGGTTTAACTTACAGAAAAAAAGTGTTGCCAATGTCAAAAAGAGTCCTACGACTGTATGTGCGCCTAGGGACGGACAAACGCGACGAAAGCATACAATCACTCGAGCACACCAATGAAGACAAACATGTAAACACCACATTATTGGGACAGAGAGGGGCCGCTGTGTCTGCACGCGCCGCCATCTTTAACAAAAAGATTTAATATATATTTATTAAATGTATATTATAAAATATGATTTAATGATGATAACTTGAGTACAGGGAGATGATTAAAATGTTAAACAACCAAGGGCAGCAAGTCACACTTGGCACGTCTCTGAATGTTTGCTTTGCAGAACAAGGTTCATGATCTGAGACAAAATTCCTCTGGATCAACAGAGTCCCCATTTCACAGAGTGTATGGAGGGAATTATGCAGCAGAGGCATTTCAGGAGCCCTTTTCAGCAACGCAGTCGTTCCATGGAGTGCCTCTTACTGGTCAGTCTAACTAGATTACTGAACACAGAGTGTGATGCCTTTATTTGACTTTTGACACTGTGTTAATGTCACATTTTATTTGGTTTTCTCAGTTGCCACTACAGGTCCTTCAGTGTACTACAACCAGTCCCCTGCATATAATTCACAGTGCCTTCTTCGCACTGCTGCTAACGTAACACCATCCAAGGTAGGCAGACGTGTGACCTGGAAACAAGGACTGCAGCTGTCAGTGTTTCAGCACTGTTTCAAAACATAAATTTGCCAGCTTCCTGAAATTAAAAAAAAAAAAAATCCTGAACAGTCCTGTTTGTTTAGAACACACTCCTAATGCATCTCTTAAGGCAGTTGCAGGTTCAGTGAATAATAATATATGCAAAAAAAAAATCGCAAAACATACGTTGTCAAATACAGTAAGAAAAAAGGCTATAATTAATTTAAGCTATTTAACAGTTATTCCACGAAATTGTCGTACATGAGCTGATAGCTGACAAGGCGCATAGCACCGAGTTAGTTATAAGCCATGTACGACAAGATTGAGTGGAATAATTGTTATTCTATCCACATTCACTGGGTTTTGAGAAACAGCATTTTTATTTTTTGTAAATTTGATAAATAAAAACTTTATACAAAATGTCTGACAAAATCATTTCCACTTAGAATGTCAACAAGCCAGCAAAATGACAGGAGCAGTTTGTGAAAAATGCTACAATAATAATTCTTGAAAAATAAAAAAGATGCGTTCTTCCTATGAAATACTTTTATTCCATATTTTGTTGCTTTTTTGTGGAGGGGGTTCAAGTAAAGTTTTTATTTCGTCCTCAGTTGGTTCAGCAACACGTGCCACCATTTTTGTTTTTCTCTACTCATGGTATATGAGCTAATTAGCCTAATAGTAGAGTAGACAATCAGAGTACGCGATTGCTCATATCCAGTGAATGGGGATAGAATACAAAGTCTTCTTTCAGGTGTGTTTTTTGAGGGAAGGGTTTGTAGCTCAAGGTAAAGACTAAGCCCATGTTTACATTAGACCGTATCAGTGGATCATCAGATTAATGTTTTTAAAACGATTAGTGTGCACACAGCAACACCAATACACGATTTGCGTGCACACAGCAACACCAATACACGGATACGCTCGGCTCCACAGGCATCCTGCGCTCCAAATCACTCCGCCCTGAACAGCGAGTGCCCTCTGGAGGGTGCGCGCTCCGGCCTTGCGCAGCTCACAGAGCACGTGAGTGAAGTGCACAAGCTGTGATTCGGGACTGAGCCGCTGTGTGTGTGATCCCAGCGCATATCACTTACCACTTGCAAGTGGAAGGATGGCAACCCTAAAGACAATCATAACTACACAATGGGCAGTATTTGCATCAGTATTTGCAGTATTTTCATACTTTTATACTCTTTAATGAAAGGTGATACAAGGCGGAAGTCCGCGCCGTTTTTCAGCAGTCGCGTCACATGACCAACGCCAGTGAATCAGGAAGGTGGATGTCACAGTGACGTTGTCCAATGACGACGCCAGCTAGAGCTCAGCACAGCGTATTCGCGTATCTCAATGTTTACACAGCACCGGAGCTGACACGATCTGGATTGAATACGTGGACGCTGGCGGATTCCCGTTTCCCGGCATTTCCAGGCGGTTTAATGTAAACGGACAGTGCATCCGCGAAGAAAACGAGACAGATACTGTCTAATGTAAACTTGGCCTAAGGTGTGATCCTTTCTACTTGATCACACACAAACATCACACAACATTTGGGAAACCATTAGTAACCATAGATTGTTTTTATTTAGTTTTTTGGAAATCTGGGTAAAACGATCAGCTTTGGTTAAGACTCCGGTCTTATGACTGGTTCCTGGTAGGGTAGAAGGACTGTTTTTGAATTCAACTCCTGTCGTTGAGCATTTTAACTTGTGAAGGAAGTAATGATGGAAGAAGGCTTTTTTTCTGCATTCTTTTCTACAAGTTACAAATGTGGTAGATGGAGGGGAGTTTAAAAAACTGAGGCATTCCTTTAACATATCTTTCCCATAGGCACCCGTCTATGGAATGAATCGTCTCCCTCAGCCGCATATGTATGCCTACCAGCAACCAACACATACACCCCCTCTTCAAACAGGAGCATGCATGTACTCTCAAGATCAGGTTTTTGGTACCTCCATCAGGTTTGAATCACCAGCTACAAGCTTGCTGTCCCCATACAGTGAAGAATACTGCAGTCATGTTTCTCAACCATCTACCAATCCAGCATTGCCAGAACCTGGGTATTTCACTAAGCCAACTGTAATACCTGCTCAGTCCTGTAAGAGCAGTGAAGGCAAGTCAGTGGACTTTAAGATGAACTTTGGCCAGCAAAATCCAGTTGAGACTTCTAAGCCAGTGACTGGAGCTGCCTCCCAAACAACTCCAACAGCAGCTGCTTTCAAGTTCAATTCAAACTTCAAATCTAATGATGGTGACTTTACTTTCTCAGCTGCAGAGGTGAAAAATAACAGTGAAAGCCTCTTGGGGCTTCTGACTTCAGATATTCCTCCCAGACCTGAAGGCCATTCAACCCTAAACTCTCAGTCACAAGACCCAACACCCAGCCATAGTGGGGTCTTTACTTTTGGGAGTGAAAAAGGCTTTTCATTTGTTGATGGCGCACAGGGTAAAACAACTTTTTTTGGAAAACCTGACCAAACATTTAGCTTTGCAAACGTGACCAAGCCAGTGACTAGAGAGGAAAGTGAAGCGAAATGTGTCGAAAGTGATGACAGCACCCATGTTGAAGAGGATGAGGATGGTCCACATTTTGAACCCATCGTTCCTCTGCCCAATAAGATTGATGTCAAAACTGGGGAGGAGGAGGAAGAAGAAATGTTCTGTAACAGAGCCAAATTGTTCCGTTTTGAGGCAGAAACAAAAGAATGGAAAGAAAGAGGCATTGGATCTATCAAAATCCTAAAGCACAAAACATCAGGCAAATATCGATTGTTGATGAGGAGAGAACAGGTTTTAAAAATATGTGCAAATCACTACATCACTGCAGACATGGTTCTGAAACCAAATGCTGGATCTGATAAATCATGGGTATGGTATGCTGTGGACTATGCTGATGAAATGCAAAAGACAGAACAGCTGGCTATTCGTTTTAAGACTGCAGATGAAGCAGCTTTATTCAAACAAAAATTTGAGGAAGCTCAGAAAGATATTCTTAAACAGCCAAAACTGCAAAGTCAACTGAATGAAAATGACTCCAAACCTTCTACTTTTGAGGAATCAAGCAGAAATGTTGATCTTAAAACCCTTTTTGCTAAGAAGGAAGGTGAATGGGATTGTAATGTCTGCGCTGTAAGAAATAACTCCTCATCGAAAGAATGTGTTGCTTGTAGCAGCCCCAATCCTTGCGGTGACCCGAAGGCTGAAACTAAACCAGATGATGGATTTAAAAGTGCTCCTGCACCCTCAACAGGAGCCTTTATGTTTGGACTTGGTGGAAGTTCTAAGGATGCCAGTGATGCCAGCTTCAAGGCATTTGGATCCCAGATTCCTTTTTCCTTTAAATTTGGAACACCGCCAACTGTTACTCCATCAAATCAGCATGAGACAGAGTCTGGTCAACTTGAGCAAAATGTGGATTTGAACAAAAATGTTGATCTTAAAACCCTTTTTGCTAAGAAGGAAGGTGAATGGGATTGTAATGTCTGCGCTGTAAGAAATAACTCCTCATCGAAAGAATGTGTTGCTTGTAGCAGCCCCAATCCTTGCGGTGACCCAAAGGCTGAAACTAAACCAGATGATGGATTTAAAAGTGCTTCTGCACCCTCAACAGGAGCCTTTATGTTTGGACTTGGTGGAAGTTCTAAGGATGCCGGTGATGCCAGCTTCAAGGCATTTGGATCCCAGATTCCTTTTTCCTTTAAATTTGGAACACCGCCAACTGTTACTCCGTCTAATCAGGGTGAGACAAAGTCTGGTCAACTTGAGCAAAATGTGGATTCGAACAAAAATGTTGATCTTAAAACCCTTTTTGCTAAGAAGGAAGGTGAATGGGATTGTAATGTCTGCGCTGTAAGAAATAACTCCTCATCGAAAGAATGTGTTGCTTGTAGCAGCCCCAATCCTTGCGGTGACCCGAAGGCTGAAACTAAACCAGATGATGGATTTAAAAGTGCTTCTGCACCCTCAACAGGAGCCTTTATGTTTGGACTTGGTGGAAGTTCTAAGGATGCCGGTGATGCCAGCTTCAAGGCATTTGGATCCCAGATTCCTTTTTCCTTTAAATTTGGAACACCGCCAACTGTTACTCCGTCTAATCAGGGTGAGACAAAGTCTGGTCAACTTGAGCAAAATGTGGATTCGAACAAAAATGTTGATCTTAAAACCCTTTTTGCTAAGAAGGAAGGTGAATGGGATTGTAATGTCTGCGCTGTAAGAAATAACTCCTCATCGAAAGAATGTGTTGCTTGTAGCAGCCCCAATCCTTGCGGTGACCCGAAGGCTGAAACTAAACCAGATGATGGATTTAAAAGTGCTTCTGCACCCTCAACAGGAGCCTTTATGTTTGGACTTGGTGGAAGTTCTAAGGATGCCGGTGATGCCAGCTTCAAGGCATTTGGATCCCAGATTCCTTTTTCCTTTAAATTTGGAACACCGCCAACTGTTACTCCATCCAATCAGGGTGAGACAAAGTCTGGTCAACTTGAGCAAAATGTGGATTCGAACAAAAATGTTGATCTTAAAACCCTTTTTGCTAAGAAGGAAGGTGAATGGGATTGTAATGTCTGCGCTGTAAGAAATAACTCCTCATCGAAAGAATGTGTTGCTTGTAGCAGCCCCAATCCTTGCAGTGACTCGAAGGCTGAAACTAAACCAGCTGATGGATTTAAAAGTGCTCCTGCACCCTCAACAGGAGCCTTTATGTTTGGACTTGGTGGAAGTTCTAAAGATGCCGGTGATGCCAGCTTCAAGGCATTTGGATCCCAGATTCCTTTTTCCTTTAAATTTGGATCACAGGCATTCAGTCACAGTGATGCAAAAAGGAATGAGCCTTCTGCAAGCACTTGTGTTGCAAACCAAACCAAAACCGATGCAGCTCCAGAATCTACCAAACAGTCGGCAAGCGCTGCCTGCTTTATTGGCTCTGGATTTGATAAGTTTATCAAAAAAAGAGGTCAATGGGATTGTGATAGCTGCCTGGTCAGGAATGAGGCAGCTGCAGTAAACTGTGTTTCTTGTAATGCTCCTTGTAGCAGCAGAAAAAATGAAGCAAAATGGGATTGTAATGTCTGTCTAGTTAGAAATGAAGGCACATCTAGTTGTTGTGTGTCATGCAAGAGCCCTTATCTAAATGCAGACAGTACTCAGGCTGCACCAGCATCCTTCACCTTTAGCTTTAGTACTGATGGTCAAGCTAACCATCCTGCAAGTACAGGGTTTACAGCCAACTTTGAAGCTGGTACTTTTCACTTTGATCAGGGTAAGAAAGACACCCCACCAACAACTCAAGCTGAAACATCTTCAACTAGTTCAAAATCCTCTATTTCAATGCCAGGGTTAACCAGTGAAATCAAATTTGGTTTTAAGGGCTCTGAATCAAAGCCAGCCAACAGTGAACCTACCTCAGTGTTGCTGAACATCGCTGAACAACACAGAGAAAAAGAAAAGGAAGCATCCTCCACATCTGTCCAGTCAGCGGACAGTCCGAGTAATGATGATTGTCCACTGATTATAGGAAAGCAGGTTCCATTCAGTTTTGCAGACTTGGCCAAGTCTCTGCAGGGTAACTTTCAGTTCGAGGAAGATGTGTACAAAACAGAAGAAAATGATGATATCCAGTTTGAGCCTGTGGTTAAGATGCCTGAAAAAGTTGATCTTGTTACAGGGGAAGAGGACGAGGAATGTCTGTACACAATACATGTTAAGCTTTTCAAGTTTGATAATGAAACTCATCAGTGGAAAGAACAAGGGGTTGGAAATCTCAAAATTCTTAAAAATAATCAAAACGGGAGGCTTAGAGTTCTAATGAGACAAGAGCAAGTGCTGAAGGTGTGTGCTAATCACTGGATCACTACTACAATGAACCTAAAACCCCTTTCTGGCTCAGATCGTGCCTGGGTATGGTTAGCAAACAACTTTTCAGATGACGATCCCAAGTTAGAACAGTTGGCTGCCAAGTTTAAAACTCCACAGCTTGCAGAAGAGTTTAAGCAAAAGTTTGAGGAGTGCCAACGACTCCTCTTGGACATTCCTCTACAGACCCCTCATAAGCTGGCTAATTCAGACTGAATAGCAAATCTCATACGTGTAGGTGGAATTGGGATTAATTAAATTATAAATTATGTAATAATTGATAATTGAATTAATCAATTTATAATTAAAGATCAGTCTCATAAAATCTTAAATTATTAACCTTAATATTCACCGTGAATGGTTACATTCAAGATTAATGGTAGCTCTGCATTAGATGGGAAACCCAGTTGTATACAAAAGCTAAATTTGAAGGAAAAAGGAGTTCTGAATAGTTGACCTTGTGAATAAACAACAGGAACAAGTAAAATGTAATTGAATTTGATTAGCTTTTATTTGTCTACTACTCACTAATAATAATCTCACAAAATACATTCAATGTCGGGCAACAGTAATAACAAGGCACAACAATGGAACAATTACACCTGGGTCATAGGTTTGGGGCAGGAGAGAGAGAGAGAGAGAGAGATAGGAAAAGAGAATCCCTTGTGTGTGTGCGTGTGTGTGTGTGTGTGTGTGTGTGTGTGTGTGTGTGTGTGAGAGAGACTAGGGAAAGCCGATGCGTGCGTGTGTGTGTGTGTGTGTGTGTGTGTGTGTGTGTGTGTGTGTATCTGTGGGCAAATGCTAACGACTAGCCACTCTAGCAATGCTTAAGCAAAATGGCGGTCAATGCCGAGATGTCGTAAACTAGGTGACGTATCACAGGTAGCTCAATGAGGGAGGTACCAAAATGGCGTCGGGGAATATGGCGCCTGCAGGCCTAGTCGAGAACACAAGCCTACCAGCTAGCGTATCACCCTGAGGTAGCTAGCAATGAGTTGCTAATGAGAATCTGGCCACGTTACAGCTGGATCCAAACACTGTACTTAACAACAATTTCCAACAGACTATCTAGGCAAAGAACTCAATGCGAGAGAGAGAGAGAGAGAGAGAGAGAGGGTAAGAGTAATAGGTGTTGGATGGAGAGGACTAGGCCTTGTAGCGGTCCAGCCTCGGAGCTTAAAATAACAAACTTGTCGCTGCGCTGCTAATCAGATAGGGAAGCTAGCAATGGAGTTAAGGAAAGACATAATATGCAAGATACCCTGTTTAACAAGTTCAAAGAAAAACAGAACCAAAACAAACAATAAAAAGAAAAAAAAAAAAACACCTTCCGTGTCTGAGCGGGTATGCTAAATAGCTCAAAGCTTAAACATGACCCTAACAACCATCTGAATAAGCTACAAATTACTAAAATTTGCCCAAGTGCCTACTTAATGCGATGGAAGTTCGTTCTCCGATGTCCGCGCTGAGGGTCGCGGTCCGAGGAGAGGAGGTTAGCAGTGAGTTGCGTCCAACCGCGGCTAAACGAAGCAGGGAGATGGAGGCCTAGCTTGTCCACGGTGCTTCGGGAGAAACCTCCAGTGATGCGTCGACGAGAAAAAGGCTGAGAGGAGCGAAGCTGTCTGCAAATGCCTCTTAGCATGGAAAACTACTTAACTGTAGTTAAACTTTGCAAAGGTTTAGAATCAAAACCACTATATCACTGAAACCTAGCGGGTCGTTCAAAAGTTCGGCCGAAACTAATTTGAACAGGCTGTTCTCAGACAATAGCGGTTAGTCTCAACACTGTAGGTTGCGTGCCTACAGTCCGTCCGACCACTCCAGTAGTCAGAACATGAGAGGGTGAATCGAGGCGCTCTCGATACAGTTAAAGCAGTTCCACTTTACGTCACATCCGGGTGGAGTGTGCAAGGAATTGTGGGATCGTTATGGGGCACTGGCAAGTTACCAACATACGGAAAACTGAGGAAATGAAATCTGGTCCTAAGGACCTCAAATCATTCTTGACTTATGATGCAGTGAAAGGCAAGCACAAGGAAAGCAGTGTTGCAACAGCAAACGATATCTCAGCTCTCAAGTCCCATGGTGAGAGCACTGGACCCACTTTGGAATGGGAAAATTATGGTTTGCAAGATGATGTTCATGATGAAAGCACTGACACATCTATATGCGCTTCTCCACAAGCTAGTAGTCCATTGCAAAAAAATTTGTTCCATTTTGGAGAATCATCAGCTGGGTTTAGTTTCAACTTCCAGCCTATACTTAGTCCCTCCAAATACCCAGCAAAGCTGAATCAGAGTGGGACATCTGTCAGAACAGATGATGACCAAGAAATAAGTCAAGAAGAGGAAAGAGATGGCCAGTACTTTGAACCAGTTGTGCCAATGCCTGAAGTGGTTGAGCTTTTAAATGGAGAAGAGAACAAGCAAGTCATGTTCAGTCACCGAGCAAAGTTGTATTGCTATGATAAAGACCTCAACCAGTGGAAAGAAAGGGGTATCGGAGACATCAAAATTTTGCAAAACTACGATACAAAGCGCACAAGACTTGTGATGAGACATGACCAGGTTCTTAAATTATGTGCAAACCACTGGATAGCCTCGGATATGAAACTTGAGCCGATGAAAGGACCAGAAAAGGCATGGATCTGGAGTGTTTATGACTTTGCTGAAGGAGAAGGAAAAGTTGAGCAGTTGGCTGTGCAGTTTAAATTGCTGGAGACTGCAAATTCTTTCAAGGAATTTTTTGAGAAGGCCAAGGATTCCCAGGAAAAGGCAGCCCTTCTTGTGTCTGCTTCCCCTAGAGAAGTCCTGACCTCCCCCCAATCCCTGTGTGGTCAAGCTGCTATTGAGGTACTTGAGGAGACAACGAAAGAAAAAAACGAACAGCCTTCTGAAAGCAGTCAAGCGCCTACGCAGAGTCCAAGCCCACACATCTTCCCTTTGGTCTCTTCCCCCAAGTTTGTCTTTGCGTCAGGGTATTCGCGGAAAATATTTGGAACCCCAGTGTCCCCTAAACAGATGGTTTTTAGTCCAGCTACAAGTCTTGAAGATCAAGCATCGGGCAGTGTTTCAAGCTCTAAAACAGCTGAAAGCAAGACGACTACTCCATTCAAAGTGCCAGAAAGAGGTGAGGGATTTTTTTTTTTTTTTACTAAAGTTAAATCTTTGAACTTTTTTTTTCTTAACAGCTTAATCATTATTGCCAGTTTTTTCCTGTTTAAAATGATCCTCAGTTCTGGTTAAGTTTACCCAGAAGGGGTCAATTTGCAAATGTCTTCAGTGCTTTTTGATTCCACACAATGTTCTCTCTGTCGTTTAACTGTTCTGTTTCGGGGTTTTTGACTTTGTTCTTGTCCTTTCATACCTCACCTGTGTAACACTGTGGTAAGGGTGTTGCAGTGTGAAACTTTCATGGGATGATAAACTAGTTTATGTATATCATGGTTTCACAATGATAGTGATCGACCATTTAATAACACAGGAGCCAGTGGTGAAAACTTAAAGGATTTTTTTTTTTTTTTAAATCCTGAGTCCATGTGTGTACAAGAAGAACCAAAAGGAAACTAGAAAGCCACCCAGTAGAGGTGCATACCTCCGCCAAGCCACATAATACAGGGCTCGGCACTAACTTTTTAATCCACTCGTCCAGTCAGACAAGCAACAGGACTTTTCACTTGTCCTGACCATAACCTTTTTATTTATTACTATGTATTCACTAGTTCAATGAAAGGAAAATGATTAACAAAGTTTATCAAAAAACAGGTATAGTTATGGTTAATCATTATGCTTTAACGATTTATAATTTTTCAATAAAACTCAAACTTTAACAATAAACAAAAACTATCCACTGCCCCATTATAGTACATGCGTCATTATAACCCATCACCTGATCTGCAGTTTTAAGTCAGACTCACCCGAATTCAAAGTTTCTGGAGGAAATGCAATTAAATCTTGATTAATCCAGTAAAATGTGAAGTATAAATTAATTTACTGAAATGAAATGGTAAGAAAACGTGTTTGACATGATCACATTGTGAATGAAAAACAAACTGTGAGTGAGTTTGGCTCAGTCATAAAACTCCCCCGAAATATTTTACGACATTTTGTGATGGTTAATGTGAACCATAAAAAAGAAAAATACAATGAATGTTCGAATTCAATGAAGTTTCACCACAGATATTTATTTTATTGAGGTATTTGATTGGTATTTCTTTGATTTCAATGAAGTCTAATAATCTATAATTACACATTACAACCTGGTTATTTTTCCACACACCCCGCTGTACTCGGCTTCCCTGGAATTTCGTAAGCAGTAACACGGCCGGATCGCTGAGGGGATTGAATTGGTTTTGTTGGAACTTTATTGATAACTCTGGAATGATTACTATAAAAATGATTTTTTTTCCCCAACAATCCCTAAAAGATGTGATCTGAGGAAATAATTTGTTTGGTATCGTATTGCAATTTGCTACCTAAATTCCCCAAACCGCGATGCAAAACAGTGCATAGCGCAAAACTGCAATGCAAATTTCTGCCGCCTTTATCCCTTGTAAACTGCAATTTGGACAAGATATCCTATAATTGGTTATATGATATCATCTATCCATAAAGATGGCGCCGCAAGAGTGGCAGCTAGTTGCAGTAGCTCCGAGCGTGTTTTGGTATGTTTTTGTACTTTTTTTTGTCTCTTTCTGCACGAGTCTCAGTTGGAAGTGTGCGCCTAGTGATGTACTACTCGTGAGACTGTGCATTTGTATTTTTCTCTTTTTCTTTCTGGGGCTACTTAAATCAGCATCAGCGGACCTTTTCAGCCACTGCTCCATTGTTTACACTCGGGAGCAGCTGTTAGCACTGTGCAACACCAAGGTACTCCCCGTGGAAAGACAGGTGATCCCCGCGGAATTAAGGAGAAGGGGATGCAGAGCTGGAATGAAGTGCCGGGAGAAGAAAAGATGGTATAAACCATGCATACCATCTGTCATCATGGGAAACGTAAGATCTCTCCCTAATAAGATGGATGAGCTAACAGCGCTAACCAGGCTGCAGAGGGAGTACCGGGAGTGTAGCCTTATGTGCTTCACAGAGACTTGGCTGAATGAACTCTCACCGGACTCACACGTCACTCTGGATGGATTTCAACTCGTGAGAGCGGACAGGAAAGCCAAGGAGAGTGGTAAGAGGAAAGGAGGGGGTATAGTTATATTTGTGAACGATAGATGGTGTAACCCGGGGCACATCAGGGTAAAGGAGCAGTACTGCAGTAAAAACATTGAACTGCTAGCGGTTAGCATTCGACCATATTACCTCCCGAGGGAATTCTCGCACGTTATCATGATAACTGTGTACATCCCCCCGGCGGCCGATGCTGCTGCAGCCTGTGAGCTCCTACACACTGTAGTGTCAAAGCTTCAGACATCGCACCCCCAGTCCCTGCTCCTAATCTCCGGTGACTTTAATCATGCTTCCTTGTCCTCCACCCTCCTAACCTTCACTCAGTATGTGAAATGCCACACCAGAGACAATAGAATTTTGGATTTAATGTATGTGAACACCAAGGACATATATAGCTCATCACCCCTCCCCCTGCTGGGCCATTCTGACCACAATCTGGTTCACTTGTCCCCTACATACATACCTATGGTGAATAAACAACCACCCACCAAGAGGTATGTAAGGAGCTGGTTTGAGGAAACCAGTATGGCACTGAGGGACTGCTTTAACACCACGGACTGGGATGTGTTGTGTGAACCTCACAGGGATGACACTGATAGCCTGACAACCTGCATCATGGATTCCATTAATTTCTGTGTTGAAAACACTGTGCCTATCAGGAAGGTACAGTGTTTTCCCAACAATAAACCGTGGGTGACCTCTGAACTAAAAGCCCTATTAAATGAGAAGAAGAGGTTTTTTAAATCTGGCGATAAGGAGGAGATGAGGAGACTGCAGAGGGAGCTGAAGAGGGGCATAAGGAGAGGTAAGGACAGCAACAGGAGGAAGCTGGAGGAGCACCTCAAGGGGAGCAACACCAGAGAGGTATGGAGAGGCCTGAAAACCATCTCTGGCCACACAAAGGACAGTGGGAGGCGCCCTGTATCTGGGGGCCAGGATTGGGCAAATGAGTTGAAGCTCTTTTTCAACAGATTTGACTGTGCCACCCCACCCTCTCCCACTCACCATAGTCCTGACCTATCTGAGATATCACTCCACCATCCCTTCTCTCCTCTCATAATACCCCTGACACCAACAGCTCCCTCCTCACACCACATCACCCCCCTCCGCTCCCTGCCAGACCAATCCACACACTCCACCCCCGACCTCACTCTACAGGAGTCACACCTCGGCTACACCCCTCGCCTCTCCATAACAGCTGATCAGGTGTTGAAGGACCTGATGAGGAAAGCTGCTGGCCCTGATGGTATCAACTCCAGACTGCTTAAGGACTGTGCAGATCAGCTCTGTGGGATACTTCTGTACATCTTCAACCTGAGCCTCAGTCTGGAGAGAGTTCCACTTCTGTGGAAAACATCATGTGTGGTTCCAGTTCAAGACTGCGCACCCCAGGGAGCTCAACCACTTTAGGCCAGTAACTTTAACGTCTCACCTGATGAAGATCATGGAGAGGATTGTTCTCTCCCACCTCCGACACCTGGTGAACAGCGAGATGGACCCCCTGCAGTTCGCATATCGACCGGGCATTGGTGTGGATGACGCTGTCATTTACCTGCTACACCGGTCACTTTTACACCTGGAGGGCACTGGGAGCACTGAGAGAGTCATGTTCTTTGACTTCTCCAGTGCTTTTAGCACAATCCAGCCATCACTGCTTAGGGGGAAGCTGGAGGGAGCTGGTGTCGACTGCCACCTGGCTGCATGGATCATCGACTACCTCATTAACAGACCGCAGTATGTGAGGCTCCGCGACTGTGTGTCTGATGTGGTAGTCTGCAGCACGGGGGCTCCACAGGGTACAGTGCTCTCTCCTTTCCTCTTTACACATCTGACTACAACACGGACAGCTGCCACCTACAGAAGTTCGCAGATGATTCAGCCATTGTTGGACGTGTGTCAGAGGGGGATGATCTGGAGTATAGAGAGGTCATCACCAACTTTGTCGCCTGGTGCGAACTGAACCACCTGCGCATCAATGCCAGCAAGACAAAGGAGGTGGTGATCGATTTCAGAAGGATGGCTCCTCAAATTGCACCAGTGAACATCCAGGGTTTGGACATTGAGATCGTGGAGGAGTACAAATACCTGGGTGTTCTCCTCAACAACAAACTGGATTGGACAAACAACACAGATGTCCTGTACAAGAAGGGCCAAAGTCGTCTCCACCTGTTGAGAAGACTGAGGTATTTTGGTGTGTGCAGGACACTGCTTAGGACTTCTTATGACTCTGTGGTGGCATCAGTGATTTTCTACGCTGTGGTCTGCTGGGGCTGTGGAAGTTCAGAGACGGACAGGAAGAAACTTAATAAACTGGTCAGAAGGGCTGGCTCAGTCTTGGACTGTCCTCTGGACTCCATTGAGGAGGCGAGTGAGAGGAGGATGTTAGCCAAGCTGACATCAATCATGGATAACCCCTCTCACCCCCTACATGAGGCTGTGGGGGCTTTAAGCAGCTCTTTTAGTAGTAGACTGCTACACCCACAGCGTAAGAAGGAGAGATACCGCAGGTCATTCATACCTACTGCTGTCAGACTGTATAACACCCACAACTTGTAATGTAGCACCAATAACCTGTTTGTCATTATATTTGCACTACTTCACCACTACTACCTCTGCCATCTCTCATCAATGCAATTATTATGTGCAATAATATAGGTCTTAAACTATTTTTATACATACTTATGTATATTATACAGAGTCTACCTGTAATGTACAATTTTTTCCGAGCCTCTCAAAAAGGCAATATTTCTATACTTTTTCACGGTAGATAATGCAAATAGCCCTCTGTATTTAATCTTTCGTTTGTCAAATTTTTATTTCAGTTTTATTTTGTTATCTGTATGACATTTTCTTGCTACTGTAACACGTGAATTTCCCTGATGTGGGATCAATAAAGTGAATCTAATCTAATCTAATTGGTCAGATGAATGGTCAACACACAAGCACGTGTGTGTGTGTGTGTGTGTGTGTGTGTGTGTGTGTGTGTGTGTGTGTGTGTGTGTGTGAGAGAGAGAGAGCGAGCAAGCTCATGACTTGTGTGGTGGGCTGTAACAATTCTTGAATTTTGATTGACTGTAAATCTGAGAAGCGTGCACAGTACCGTATGACCGCGGGCGTAATAGACAGGCTTTTAATGAGCTCCTTGTGACCACACCAGGTGCCACTCATTTATGTCGTCTTTTCTTGATGGATTGCCACTGTAAATGAATTCTGATGATGCCCAAGTCTTTAATAAAACCTTATTGGTGGGTGCTAGATCTTCCTTGTTTTTGGTGAGTAACACAAAAGTGCTGAGTGATGAATGAGAAGGTTTGTGTCCGTGTGTGTGCTTGGTACTGGCCAGTGACCCATGGCAAAATGCCAGAATCCCCACGCGTTTCCAATAACAGCAGCAGCACTGTACATGGCCCCCAGCTAAGTACAGTTGAAAGGTGGAAGAGGGAATTGGGAGACTGGATTGTGTACAACTCGGAGGGTGCATATGTGCAAAGCACGCATTGTGCGGTCTGTCAGACTCACAAATCTCACTTGCGGGCTCTGAGAAACCTGAACAGGTCATTCGTTGATAGGATCTCTCGACGCAATCTACAAAAGCATCAGTTTCAAAAGCATGCGAAATCCAACATGCACCTGCAGGTAGGCCTATTTGACGATGTTTAATTTGGACTTTTCAGGCTTGTCTGGAAATAATCTGCTTGGCCTAGGCACTAACCTGTCACCATTTCAGCAGATGTACAAGCCAGTCATACATGAAAATAGTGTAATTAAATGGTATTAGCTCTAGATCTAAATAGTATTTTAGAATCCCAGTCTACTATAGTTGATCGTGACTGTAAATTGCCAAATAGCGTGTTCATTTTCAAAAAAATTTTAATATAAATACCAATTTTTAAAATCTTGTAATAGATCATTTTTGGGTCTGTGTTCATGATCACACGTACTATAAATTAATATGGTGATGGTACACTGCTCCAAATCTACTTGCAGGCTTTACGTCTGTCAACCAAACCATCATTGGCCACAGTCTACTCCTCAACACCCCTTGGGCGAGCAGTAACTGGTGCAGAGCAAGCTGATCGGGAAAGGGTCGCTATGTTGATCGACGTTTGCACTACATTGGCCAAGGAAGATCTCCCTTTCAGTAAATTTCCCATCTTTGCAGAGTTGGAAAATTGACATGGTGTTAAACTAAGCCAGACATACTTGAATGACTCTAAGGCAAGGGAATTTACAAATCTTATAGGGGAAGTTATGAAGGAGGACCTCCTAAACTTGGTCAGAGCTGTGTATTACATTGCAGTGCTTACAGATGGTTCTACTGATGTCCGTGGAGAGGTTTTTCAACAGCAATCGACACCCCGCTGTGCAGCCCTGTGAGAAGAGGCCTAAAGGCCTCTGCATGCTCTTGCGACAAGGCTTTCGCAGACAGCTTTTCGCAGACAGTTGTAATTTATCATTGAGCGGGGAGTAATAGGCGTGCGCGATGTTATTCACCGCTACAACGCAAGAGGGCGCGAAGTCGCGAAATCACTAGGAGTATTTGGTGGGTGTGGTTAGTGGATTGTTTATCCTCCGGTTACTTATAATGACTAGAACTGGAGTCATATAGATGTACATACTTCCTCACTTCCTCGATCAACCGCTCTTCGTGCTGCTCCATCTTCGCTCGTGTTTTTAAAAATGGCAGTCGTGAAAACAAAACAAACCGGGAAAGTAAGGAAGTGGAAGTGCGTGTACAGTGGATGTAGAGTGGACCAATCAGAGCCCTCTTGTCTGTGATGCTGTCTGCGAGGCTTCTGCGGTGGTCACAATTTTTGGGAGGTGCGCGCAGAGCGTCTGCGAAGGTGGGGGGGCTACGCAGACGCTATCTGCGACACTGTCTGCGAGGACTGCGTTGTCAGCATAAATTGGCCTTAACCCTTCAACCAGTTCCTGAACCGTTTGCCTTCCAACAATTGTACATGTTCAACTTGCCAAATTTTGCACAGTGACTTAGCAGTTGCATTCCTGACTGAAGACTAGCATGTTTCCTTGAATATTCTTGCCTGAAATGTGACCCACTGAAATCACCTGCAAGCTCCCTGGAAATGCAGGAGAATGCATTTCAGGGCATCTTTTAGCGTTTGGCTTCCAGGGCCCTAAGGCGGGTCCTGGATCTTGGCCAATTTGCTCACCCACTTCGCAACCTGAGCTGGCAGCCTTTAACCACCCAGTGCTATACAGGTGCTGGTCATATAATTAGAATATCATGAAAAAGTTTATTTATTTCAGTAATTCCATTCAAAAAGTGAAACTTGTATATTATATTAATTCATTACACACAGACTGATATATTTCAAGTGTTTATTTCTTTTAATTTTGATGATTATAACTGACAACTAATGAAAACCCCAAATTCAGTATTTCAGAAAATTAGAATCTTGTGAAAAGGTTCAATATTGAAGACACCTGGTGCCACACTCTAATCAGCTAATTAACTCAAAACACCTGCAAAGGCCTTTAAATGGTCTCTCAGTCTAGTTCTGTAGGCTACACAATCATGGGGAAGACTGCTGACTTGACAGTTGTCCAAAAGACAACCATTGACACCTTGCACAAGGAGGGCAAGACACAAAAGGTCATTGCTAAAGAGGCTGGCTGTTCACAGAGCTCTGTGTCCAAGCACATTAATAGAGAGGTGAAGGGAAGGAAAAGATGTGGTAGAAAAAAGTGTACAAGCAATAGGGATAACCGCACCCTGGAGAGGATTGTGAAACAAAACCCATTCAAAAATGTGGGGGAGATTCACAAAGAGTGGACTGCAGCTGGAGTCAGTGCTTCAAGACCCACCACGCACAGACGTATGCAAGACATGGGTTTCAGCTGTCGCATTCCTTGTGTCAAGCCACTCTTGAACAAGAAACAGCATCAGAAGCGTCTCGCCTGGGCTAAAGACAAAAAGGACTGGACTGCTGCTGAGTGGTCCAAAGTTATGTTCTCTGATGAAAGTAAATTTTGCATTTCCTTTGGAAATCAAGGTCCCAGAGTCTGGAGGAAGAGAGGAGAGGCACAGAATCCACATTGCTTGAGGTCCAGTGTAAAGTTTCCACAGTCAGTGATGGTTTGGGGTGCCATGTCATCTGCTGGTGTTGGTCCAGTGTGTTTTCTGAGGTCCAAGGTCAATGCAGCCATCTACCAGGAAGTTTTAGAGCACTTCATGCCTCCTGCTGCTGACCAACTTTGTGGAGATGCAGATTTCATTTTCCAACAGGACTTGGCACCTGCACACAGTGCCAAAGCTACCAGTACCTGGTTTAAGGACCATGGTATCCCTGTTCTTGATTGGCCAGCAAACTCACCTGACCTTAACCTCATAAAAAAATCTATGGGGTATTGTGAAGAGGAAGATGCGATATGCCAGACCCAACAATGCAGAAGAGCTGAAGGCCACTATCAGAGCAACCTGGGCTCTCATAACAACTGAGCAGTGCTACAGACTGATCGACTCCATGCCACGTCACATTGCTGCAGTAATTCAGGCAAAAGGAGCCCCAACTAAGTACTGAGTGCTGTACATGCTCATACTTTTCATGTTCATACTTCTCAGTTGGCCAACATTTCTAAAAATCCTTTTTTTGTATTGGTCTTAAGTAATATATTCTAATTTTCTGAGATACTGAATTTGGGATTTTCATTAGTTGTCAGTTATAATCATCAAAATTAAAAGAAATAAACATTTGAAATATATCAGTCTGTGTGTAATGAATGAATATAATATACAAGTTTCACTTTTTGAATGGAATTACTGAAATAAATAAACTTTTTCATGATATTCTAATTATATGACCAGCACCTGTACAATCTTCACCAACTGCTACCATCTTGTATAGCAATTACTGCTATTCAATTTGCCCAAACAAATTATTCCCTGGGTTCCTAAAAGATATATAAAAGCATAAGGTATCATTACTATATTGTTTGGGATGGCTATATGTAATACTTTGAGTAATTTTTTCTCGTCTGTAAACCAAATGGCCGAGTGGTTAGTGTCCGCCTCTCGATTGGGAGATCACGGATTCCACTCGCTGTCAGGTCATATGAAAGACCACCGTAAAAATGGTACCTGCTGCCGTCTGGCAGGTCACGCTGCAATACAGATGCAAATGGGGAGTCAAACTCTTGCAGTTACCAGAGGACCAGCCCCCCCCACTGTAACCCTAGCTGTATTGAGGTATTTCACCTGACGTCACAGGGTCACGTGACGCCCCGGTGTCCACCATTTTGGACGGCAAGCTAGCTAATGTCAACAACAGTAGCTAGTATGTTACTGTAGCAATATTTACGTTCAGTCATTTGGATGACTGTTAAAACCTTTCAGTCTCAAGTTTTTCCTTTACTGGATTTACTAGTTTACTGAGCTAGCGCGCGCTGGCTCCCGGCTTGGCCGGCTAGCGCGCGATGGCTCCCGGCTTGGCCGGCGAGCGCGCGATGGCTCCCGGCTTGGCCGGCGAGCGCGCGATGGCTCCCGGCTTGGCCGGCTAGCGCGCGATGGCTCCCGGCTTGGCCGGCGAGCGCGCGATGGCTCCCGGCTTGGCCGGCGAGCGCGCGATGGCTCCCGGCTTGGCCAGCGAGCGCGCGATGGCTCCCGGCTTGGCCGGCAAGCGCGCGATGGCTCCCGGCTTGGCCGAGCGCGCTAGCTCAGTAAACTAGTAAATCCAGTAAAGGAAAAACTTGAGACTGAAAGGTTTTAACAGTCATCCAAATGACTGAACGTAAACATTGCTACAGTAACATACCAGCTACGATGTTGTTGACATTAGCTAGTGCTAACAGCTAGTTGCTAATACACTGCTACAACTACACCGACCCTAATAATACAGTTCTTAGTCATTGCCTGGTAACAGCAAATTTATAACGGGCCATGTCTCAACAGACTAAGAAGTTATTTCAATGACATTTAATAACATTTTGTTTATCCTGAGGACCGAAAGTAAATGAAAATGTGAACAAACCTTAGCTGTAATCAGATGGCGACCACCGGCTCCAGGGACGACCCGCTGATGTAGGCATGTTACCCAGCCTGACACAAAATATTTGTAGGCATCCAAACTCGTATACGCTTTCAGATCAATACCTGTGTATGGCGATGGGTTTTTAACGACATAGGTATACAGATCATGTGGGCCGAAGTCAGGTAAAGACGAGGGCTTCGTGTACTTCCGTACGTCAGTGAACAATCCTGGTGGAAGCAGGTAAACATCGTTCTCTAAGCCTGCTAACCTCAATTTTTGCAAATACCTTTCCCTCTGCTCGCCCTGTAAATGCCCTACATCACTGGATAGTGAAGGTGTTTTCTGCATCTCGCTCCTTTTTCTTTTATGTTTTTCGTTTGTCGCCTTCCTCGCATTCAAACTGATTCGAGCTGTGTCGTCCAAAATGGCAGCATCACATGACTTGGTCACGTGAGTGAAATACCTCAATAGACCCTTTTCACGTGACGTCATGACAAACGCGGCCGCCATTTTGGACATGTACTACCAGTAGTTTACCACAGCCAGCATTGAGGAACGGCAGCAAAGAAAGTGTTTATTTTCAGCAAGACTTCCATCATGCCACTATATTGTTGTGCACCTGAGTGTAGTAACCATCAACAAACAAGGCAAGGGTTATCATTTTATCGGATCCCGACGGAGAAGATGGATAGCGGCCATAAACAGGAAAGATTGGCAGCCCTCGGCATACCAACGCTTGTGCAGTGACCACTTTGTTGGAGGTAAGACGAATAAAATTAGCCAGAAAAGGCATTACATTGCTGTTAACATTCTGTGGCGGCGAGTGTGTAACCAAATAGGCTAAAATAACCCATTGTAACCTCTTTGTTCTTCTGTAGTAGCTATTAGCTAACAACATTAGCTAGCATTGTGTTCCTTTGCTGTTGGTAGACTGTAGGACAGATCAGAGGCAGTGTCCTACAAACAGCGCTTAATTTGAGGGGGAGCAAGCCGGAGCGCGCTCCGGAACCTCGGGCGTTGGCTCCGGCAGCTATTTACACTGGATCCGGTGATCCGACACCTCTTTTGACTATGTAACAAAAAAAACCCCAAATAATTAAATAAAAAAATGCAAGTTTATTTAGTATTAATGTCTGATTTTGATATCTGTCTTGTTGGTGATTTCTCTCATGAAACGACATCCACAAAATATCTGCAGATGAACTTAATTTGCAGTGTTATTACAAAACATGCCCAGAAGCGCAGCGCCGCGCCCCCCTCCCCCCCTCTTTTTTTCCGCTCCGGAGCCGCTCATCCTCTGCGCTCCGGGACCTCCCACTTTACAAATTAAGCACTGCCTACAAATAAGTGTTCAAAACAAGAGGAACATGTATTTGTCTCTTAAATCCAGGCTGTTCCCTGTAATCTGTCACAACGGTTGGAGAAAGTAATGGCAAATAGTGAGTGCACAAACCGTAGAAGGTAAACTGTACACAGCGCCAGGGCAGTGTGATGGTATGTCTACTTTTAGATTGTGTTAGCTTATCAGTGAACACACTCGTCACTCGACGAGTTTCACGTCTTTATGACGGATACTTAAATGTGTGTTAGGTATTACTGTTGCAGTCTAAGCAGTCATTGTAGCAGCTAGATGAGCGAGAACCGAAAGGGTCTGTGCCATAAACCGTTATTTCTGTACGGCGTTGCTAATGTGTCGTTACTGTTGTTATTTCTCCCTCTGCTCGCCCTGTAAATGCCCTACGTTGCTGGATAGCGAAGGTATTTTCTGCATCTCGCTCCTTTTTCTTGTATGTTCTCCGTTTGTCGCCTTCCTCGCATTCAAACCAATTCGAGCCGAAGTCCGCTACATGTCCAAAATGGTGGTCGCGTTTACGAAGGTCACATGACTGAAAAGGGTCTATAGGCGAGAGGCCGAGGGCTATTGAAACGGATATTGGCAATGCACCCGATTGCATGGCGCGGGAAGGACTTTAGACTTTTAGTAAACCAAATGAGAGGTTTATATGGAGAAAATGTGACCCGTAAAATATGTAGACTACTTGTACTATTTATGCTTATTACCAGGGCCGTTGACAGCTTTGGCTGGGCCCGGGACAAAATAATCTGAGTGCCCCCCCCACACACACACACACACACACACATACGCGCGCACGCACATCGCCACACAGTAACCACCCACACCCAACCCCTCTTTTCACAGTCTCCATTCACTCCAACCCTTAAATAACAGGTATTCCAAGCCCATTATAACAGTCAACCATTTTATTTCAACATTTCAACATATTTACAGTTTGAACATTTCCTTAGTCTGCAACTATTCAGGTGCGAAATGCAATGCGCCGGACTTTTGCTGTGGCAAAGTCGTCAATAAGGTCATTGAAGTCTAGCTTCTTTGCAAGTTCGCGCTCTATAGAGAGCATAGCCAGCCCATTGAGCCTCTCCTGTGACATGTTTGAGCGCAGGTAGTTGATAAGCCAAAATGATTGTTTACGGGATGGAACTGGGCCTCAATGAGAACGGAGTTATGGCTTTCCCAAAATCTGAACATAGAAGCATCACCACTAGTGATGTGTACAGTGAGTTTTTCAGTGTATTTTTTTTGTCTTGTTTTTCATAAACGTCCTTTCCGTATTCGATTTAGAATGTTACAAAAAAAATTGACACCCTCCCAACCACGTAACATTAGCCTATCTGACCTGGGGGCTGACACGTTTATTACGGATAAACCAAAAGGATTACAACGTTCCCTGGATACAGAACTGGACCGAGAAGATTTCAAAATCTTAACGTGTAAGCAATAACAATAAAACAGAGGTTGTTTTATTCATTTAGGGCTTATTAGGCTACTTTCATTAATTGCGCTTTTCATACAGGCCTATCATTTTTCACTTTAGCAAGGGAATTGTTTGAAGAGTATCCAGTCTATTGGCCCTTTTCCACTACCCTTTTTCAGCTCACTTCAGCTCGCTTCAGCTCACTTCAGCCCGACACGGCTCGCATTTCGACTACCAAAAACCAGCACGACTCAGCTCGCTTCAGCCCTGCTTAGCCCCTAAAACTCGCACCGTTTTGGAGTGGGGCTGAAGCGAGCCAAAGCGAGCCGAGTGAGGCTGGGCACGTGAGCAGACACTCCCCTGTGCACTGATTGGTGAGGAGGAGTGTCCTCACATGCCCACACACGCCCCGCGAGCGCGCTGGGATCTGTAAACACCGTAAACCCGGAAGAAGGAGAATTACGGATTACGAGAATTTCTGAAACCTTATGCGCCTCGCCTCATCTATACGCTCTTGCCAGTATCTGTCCGCGTTGTTGGTGACAACAAGCCACAGCACCAAGACCAGCAACACTAACGACTCCATGTCCTCCATGTTTATTGTTTACTATTCGGGTCGTGAGACTACCGCTTAAAAGATCACTGATGTCACTGTTTGCGCTGCTTAACGACATCACCTGACGTCCACCCACTTTCGCTAACTCCACCCAATGTGTCCACCCACTTCCAGCCAGCACGGTTCAGCGCGGTTGTAGTCGAAATGCAACTCCAACAGCCCCGCTCAGCCCGACTCAGCACGGCACGGCTCAGCCGCGTTTGTAGTGGAAAAGCAGCATAAGTGAAAGTTTAATGTTTTGCAACAGACTAACCTCAAAACACCCCATTTATAGCCCATTCGTTACATTAAACTCTATCTAGCTGGCAATTTCACATGCCGTCGTATCTACACGGGATGATTTCCAACAAAATAAGGTTTAATTAACAAGAGGCAGCGTTCCACGGGCTTTCAGCTAACCGGAGTCCAGCTCAGCGCAGCTCAGCAAGCGTGCCTAAAACATTTGGATATGATTGCGGGCCAATGTGCTATTCTTTGCTTTATTGAGATATATGCAACACAGTGTTATTAAACCGATATGTTTATGAAATAATTCAATGCCCTGTGCATTTCAGTGTTCACTCAGTGTACCCTGCTATCCCCTACTTTATAATTATGAATGGCGCGTCGCGCGTGCTGGGGTTACATTACGGGGCTGGAAAAAAGTTATCTGTGTCTTACCTGGCTCAGCTGCATCATCTGAATCTTTTCTAAAATATCTATGCAGTGAGCCCCTGAGGCTCTTGGCTTCTTCATCTCTTTTTCTCTTTTCTTTTCTTTTCTTTGCTCCTGACTTGTGCATGTTGGCAAATGGGCTCGCACGCTTATTGTCGAAGCGTTATGATGGAATAGTGCCGTGTTATTTGGCGCCTTAATCAAAGACCAAACCATTTCTGCATTGGGGTGGTAGGTGGGTTCTTGAATCTATTTTCGAAGACAATAAAGGCAAAAGAACCAGAAATCATTCATTGAATGCAAATATAGCACATTTTTCTCCCCCAAATCAACACATTTTGAAATGAAACAGAATGATTAATGGCATCTTCATGAGGGACCAGTTCTGGGCCCCCCCTCATGCCTGGGCCCGGGACAAAATACCCGGTTGTCCCCCCCGTTGACAGCCCTGCTTATTACTATTATTTAACTCATTTTATATTCTATTGTAACTTTAAGCAAGTCTTTGATCTTGGCCTCATCATGTAGCCTTAGCAGTGAGTATAAATAATATTCACCAGGGATGAGAGTTTTCCACTTTTCGGCAGATTTCCACTTTTTCTGAGTAAAAATCGACCTTTTTATATTATGCCAAATCTGTTGAGATTTTTTTTTCATTTATTGAGGGGGGTTGGGGTATGTTCCTTCGTGATACTCAAGCGTAATTCATTCCTACAACGATGTTACATGTTTACATTTTCGCCATCTTTAGTCTCGCTAAGTCTCGTGGTACAATACGTGTTATCTACAACGTAATTGGTCAAAACATCGATGGCGAGAGCAGGATAGCCAATCATAACAGTTCTTACAAAAGAGAGGACTGACAAGCTTTTGTCTTTGGCCAAAAAGCTGAAGAAGTCGTCAAAATGATCAAATGAAAATGAGAAGTGACTGTGAACTATACAGTGGTGCTTGAAAGTTTGTGAACCCTTTAGAATTTTCTATATTTCTGCATAAATAGGACCTAAAACATCATCAGATTGTCACACAAGTCCTAAAAGTAGATAAAGAGAACCCAGTTAAACAAATGAGACAAAAATATTATACTTGGTCATTTATTTATTGAGGAAAATGATCCAATATTACATATCTGTGAGTGGTAAAAGTATGTGAACCTTTGCTTTCAGTATCTGGTGTGACCCCCTTGTGCAGCAATAACTGCAACTAAGAGTTTCCGGTAACTGTTGATCAGTCCTACACACCAGCTTGGAGGAATTTTAGCCCATTCCTCCGTACAGAACAGCTTCAACTCTGGGATGTTGGTGGGTTTCCTCACATGAACTGTTCGCTTCAGGTCCTTCCACAACATTTCCATTGGATTAAGGTCAGGACTTTGACTTGGCCATTCCAAAACATTAACTTTATTCTTCTTTAACAATTCTGTGGTAGAACGACTTGTGTGCTTAGGGTCATTGTCTTGCTGCATGACCCACCTTCTCTTGAGATTTAGTTCATGGACAGATGTCCTGACATTTTCCTTTAGAATTCGCTGGTATAATTCAGAATTCATTGTTCCATCAATGATGGCAAGCCGTCCTGGCCCAGATGCAGCAAAACAGGCCCAAACCATGATACTACCACCACCATGTTTCACAGATGGGATAAGGTTCTTATGCTGGAATGCAGTGTTTTCCTTTCTCCAAACATAACACTTCTCATTTAAACCAAAAATTTCTATTTTGGCCTCATCTGTCCACAAAACATTTTCCAATAGCCTTCTGGCTTGTCCACGTGATCTTTAACAAACTGCAGACAAGCAGCAGTATTCTTTTTGGAGAGCAGCGGCTTTCTCCTTGCAACCCTGCCATGCACACCATTGTTGTTCAGTGTTCTCCTGATGGTGGACTCATTAACATTAACATTAGCCAATGTGAGAGAGGCCTTCAGTTGCTTAGAAGTTACCCTGGGGTCCTTTGTGACCTCGCTGACTATTACACACCTTACTTTTGGAATGATCTTTGGT
This sequence comes from Neoarius graeffei, assembly GCF_027579695.1. Lineage (NCBI taxonomy): Eukaryota > Metazoa > Chordata > Actinopteri > Siluriformes > Ariidae > Neoarius > Neoarius graeffei. The sequence continues at coordinate 20,366,768 of NC_083577.1, read as the reverse complement.
GGTCGACCACTCCTGGTAACAGTGGTCTTGAATTTCCTCCATTTGTACACAACCTGTCTGGCTGTGGATTGGTGGAGTCCAAACTCTTTAGAGATGGTTTTGTAACCTTTTCCAGCCTGATGAGCATCAACAACGCTTTTTCTGAGGTCCTCAGAAATCTCCTTTGTTTGTGCCATGATACACTTCCACAAACATGTGTTGGGAAGATCAGACTTTGATAGATCCCTGTTCTTTAAATAAAACAGGGTGCCCACTCACACCTGATTGTCATCCCACTGATTGAAAACACCTGACTCTAATTTCACCTTCAATTTAACTGCTAATCCTAGAGGTTCACATACTTTTGCCACTCAGAGATATGTAATATTGGATCATTTTCCTCAATAAATAAATGACCAAGTATAATATTTTTGTCTCATTTGTTTAACTGGGTTCTCTTTATCTACTTTTAGGACTTGTGTGAAAATCTGATGATGTTTTAGGTCCTATTTATGCAGAAATATAGAAAATTCGAAAGGGTTCACAAACTTTCAAGCACCACTGAAAATAATTGTATAAAGTGTACATAGACATTATCCCATAAACTTAGCATTCGTTTGATTTAATACAGGGGTTTTCAAAGTGTGGGAGAGTCAGCCCCCCCCCCAGAGAGCAAATAAACAACAGCACCCCCCCCCTTACAATTTTTGTTGTTGCTATACTTAATGTTCCATTCGTATTTAAAAAAAAAGGTTGTTGTACACATTTTTTTTTCTTTTACACATTTTAAACATCTGTGCTTTTTGAAAACATCTTTTTTTACACATTTAAAACATATGAGCTTTTTTTAAAACCTCTTTTTTACACATTTTAAACATCTGTCAAAAAACTCCCAGGGCTTGGTCACCAAACTTAGGTGTTTGGTCTCAATATGACACCGGAGTCGACATGGTCTCATAGCATCGTTTGCTAGCACCTCTTGGCAGACGACACACTGTGGCAGTGGAGCATCTTGAGATCCAGTCCATGAAAATCCAAACTTTAAATAATCATGGTCATACGTCCTCCTTTTTTTTGCTTGGCCCAGACTCTGTCTCCTCACTCACTGTAGCTTTAGGTACTAAAAATCTATCCATTTTGTCTCTGGTAAAGGCTAGCTGAAGTTCGCTAAATGTCCGCAATAGTAACTTATTCTGGTTTATTTTTCCTCATGTTGCGCCCCCCCGAAGAACTCTGGCGCCCCCAAGGGGAGGCGCGCCCCACACTTTGAAAAGCCCTGATTTAATAAATTGAACATGTATATGATAGATAGTCAGTAAATCTGAATTAATGCTGACAGTTTTGAAAACTTAAATATTTCAAAAGACTTTTTGAAGAAATCATATGCAACTAATGAGGACATAGGAAGAAAAGGTCAGTCACCCTAAGAAATTTTATTTAATATATGAACATTTTGATAATTAATAGAACTAAAGTTTAATGTGAATTTAGTTTGTCATTTTTGTTGATCATGAATTATAACCATACCCTTGAATGTAGAATGTGATTTTATTTTGAATTCAAACAATACTCCTACTGATTTGAATCATATTTTCATGTAAATATATAAAAAAGACAACAGATTTTTTTTGTCTACTACAGCTCAGATTGCAGGAAAAGTGGTTTGTAAGGCCTTATTTTTCAAAATTTTCCTTGGGGGGGTATAATTTTCCTGGGGGGGTATCCCCCCCCCCCGGCTTCAGGCACCTTTGGCGCCCTCGCATACCTTTATCTTGTTTTCTGCTTTTTTGATGACCACCCACTCTCATCCCTGATTCACGTGAATACATGACACATTTTAAACTCATCTCAATATGTCTTTTACAATTGTTTACCCTGCCATGGGCAATGCTAAAGTGACCGTTACAAACAGTACAGCGCGCAACACCATCATTATTTGACCCCTATTAGGCAAGGGGGCACTCTCGTGTAGTCTGAAGTGAAGTGGGTTTTGTATTTTTGTTTTTATGGGGCACTCTGCCATGACACTCCTGGATACACTGAACTGATGGAGTCTTGGTCCGGGAAAGAAGACGTAAAGCCCGCCCACACACAACACCGGTCTACTTGGCAAGACTCTGCAATCAGTGCTCTCACTCTCGATTCTGGGATATTGTGTCTAATTTGCAGGCGTCAGGGAGCTGCTATGCGAGAGACTCCCGGAACTTCCGGAAGAGTTGGGAATAATTCACATTGTCCTGTTGGACAAGCAGATGTGGATTTAACTTGTCCTGACCAAGTTAAATCCATATTTAACTTGGATTAAACTAACAACTACACCACCGTGGGCAGCACGGTGGTGTAGTGGTTAGCACGGTCGCCTCACAGCAAGAAGGTTCCGGGTTCGATCCCAGCAGCCGGCGAGGGCCTTTCTGTGTGGAGTTTGCATGTTCTCCCCGTGTCTGTGTGGGTTTCCTCCGGGTGCTCCGGTTTCCCCCACAATTCAAAGACATGCAGTTAGGTTGACATGGGGCGGCCTTGGGCTGAGGTGCCCTTGAGCAAGGTGCCTGACCCCTGACTGCTCCCCGGGCGCTCTGGGCTGCCCACTGCTCTGGGTGTGTGCGTGTGTGTTCACTGCTTCAGGGTTAAATGCAGATGAATTTCACTGTGCTTGAAGTGTGCATGTGACGAATAAAGGCTTTTTTAAAAAATTACTTGTCCTGTCCAGTTGGACTAGTGTTAATGTCGAGCCCTGTAATATCAACATCAAAACTTAAAACCTTGGACCTAGGCCAGTACTAAAGCTGTACACCAAATTTCATCAAAATCCATTGACTACTTTTTGAGCTACGTTGGGAACAGACCAAAAAAAACTTGTGGATCTGTATACGGTACATATCCGAATTTCATCAGAATCCATTCACAACTTTTGAGTTAGGTTGGGAAAAGGCAAAAAGATGGAGGGGAAAACATAACATCCTTCAACAAAGTTGGCGAAGGTAACAAGGTCAAATCCTCTAATTGTTGTTGGAAAATGGTTGAGGCTTTTCCATGAATCTCTTACAGAAGGTCTCATTTATCATGCTGGATAGGAGCAGTCTAATCTGTAAATTGTTTGTAGGACCATTCACACAAGAAATTTGGTGTTCATGAAAATCTCCTGACTTTGTTTACTGCTCGTGCCTCTGCGTATATACACATAATGCCTTTAATTCATGTAAACTTTGATTGATCAGCTTCAAATCACACTGAATTTAAAAAAGCTTGCGAAGTTTTAGTCACACGTATATAATTTGAAGTGTTTTTTAAACCTGGTTGTTTCATATTAATGAAATTTTAACTAAAGAAATATTGAATAAGGAAGAAAAAAGAAATAAACCCATAATTTTAAGAATTCAGTTAAGAATGCTGGTGTGTCAAAGGAGGATGGATCATGTACTCTGAAGTGTGCTACAGAGTAATTAACCACACTCCAGCCCTGTGAGGAAATCTCACCTGAGCGGTCCTAGCCATGGTCTGGAGGCAGAAATTAGGAAAGGTAACATGGATTGCACAGTCAGAGGGGTCAGTGTGGTCCATGTCCCCTGCATGGAGGAACAGAAGTTACTGTAGTATGATTGTCGCCTCAGTTATGCTGCCCTGTAGACGTGCACATGGGAGGTGTGAACACCATGGATGTGTAGTTCTCGACAGATTATTGCACAATTTGATTCTTTCTGTTGTTTTAAAGACGAGTTGTACAGCTGCGGGTAGCGATGGATCTCCCAGTGCACTGGTGCCCTTGTTGTGTAGTGGTCACACAAATTCAAGGGTCTGTGGTACCAGTCTGTCTGCACAGAGCCTCGCATACACCCTCACTTAATTGTAAATATGAATAAATATTGTTACACTGTTTTAAAGGACTCATACCACGCTGTCCCCCGTGTAGCATTGGGACTATCTGATCACTGTATGGTTCATCTTATCCCGTCCTACAGGCAGAAGCTGAAATCTGCTAAGCCTGTAGTTAAAACGGTGAGGAGATGGTCTGATGAGGCCAAAGTGGAACTACAAGCCTGCTTTGACTGCACTGATTGGAGTGTTTTTGAGACTGCAGCTTCAGACCTGCATGAACTGACTGATACTGTGACATCTTACATCAGTTTTTGTGAGGATATGTGTGTGCCCACCAAGACTTTCCGCACATACAATAACAACAAACCCTGGTTCACCGCAAAACTCAGACAGCTTCGCCAGGCCAAGGAGGAGGCCTACAGAAGTGGGGACAGAGTCCTGTACAAACAGGCCAGAAACACACAGTGCGTTTACATGCACATCCAAATCGAGCTACTGTCGGTAATCGAGCTAAGGGTCCCAGCAGGGGTGCCAGAGAAATCCAATCCTACATGCACACAAGGAAGTCGAGCTATTGTGTGAGGTACATTGTGCACCCGAGCCACAGGTGGCGCTACACGCCCCATCATGTTGGTACACTTCCGGTTGTCATCATGAAGAAGAGCTATTCAAGAGTATAAACAAAGTTATCAGTTCCGTGTTCACAAGAAGAGTGTTTGTATGTATGAACAGTGTTCCTAATAAAATGGCCACAAAGTTGAAGTTGATCTGTAATGGTGAACATATTAACTGTTAGCCTGCTAACATGCTAATAACTTACGAACTAATTGGAAATGGGTGCGTACATGCCCAGCCACAAGTACTCCTAATAAAGTGGCGGCTAAGGTGAAGTGTCATGCCGACCGAGGCTGTTGTGTTTCCCGCTTGTGGTCTCGTCACTCGTCACTTCCGGAAGGGGCAGTGCTGAAGTAAGTAGCTCGACTACATAGCTCGATAGGGTTTACATGCACTAAGTAGCTCGGCTACAATCGCATAATCTAGGTCGCGTAGCTCGATTACGAGAAATCCAGTTCGGTTCGATTTCAGCCGAGCTAAGGTGTTTCCATGGCATTTAGAACTTCGATTTCAGTCGAGCTACGGCAGAAATTCGATTTTCTCTATGTGCATGTAAACGCACTGACTGATGAAAGAGGTGAAATCAGCTAAGAGGAGCTACACTGAAAGGATCAAAAACAGCCTTTCAGCCAACGATCCGGCATCAGTGTGGTCAGGCCTGAAGAATATCACTAACTACAGGAGACCATCCCCTACACTGCAATGAACCATCAACTGGCTGACGAGTTGAATGTGTTCTACTCCAGATTCAACAAATTCACACCTCTCCCCCCCCCAGACATTAAAGACCCATTTACACCCCCTGCTATTCTGCCTCCTCTCGCCTCTGACCCCACACCAGCACTCAAGATCTGTGAAGAGGATGTTTGTCAGCTTTTTCGCAGACAAAAGATCAGGAAGGCACCCGGCCCAGATGGTGTGTCACCCTCCTGTCTGAAGGTCTGTGCTGATCAGCTGGCTCCCATCTTCACCCAGATCTTCAATAGATCCCTGGAGCTGTGTGAAGTCCCCTCATGCTTCAATCCCTCCACAATAATCCCGGTTCCCAAGAAAACCACCATCACAGGACTGAATGACTACAGGCCTGTAGCCAGGGCCGTCGACAGGGGGGGACAACCGGGTATTTTGTCCCGGGCCCAGGCATGAGGGGGGGCCCAGAACTGGTCCCTCATGAAGATGCCATTAATCATTCTGTTTCATTTCAAAATGTGTTGATTTGGGGGAGAAAAATGTGCTATATTTGCATTCAATGAATGATTTCTGGTTCTTTTGCCTTTATTGTCTTCGAAAATAGATTCAAGAACCCACCTACCACCCCTAATGCAGAAATGGTTTGGTCTTTGATTAAGGTGCCAAATAACACGGCACTATTCCATCATAACGCTTCAACAATAAGCGTGCGAGCCCATTTGCCAACATGCACAAGTCAGGAGCAAAGAAAAGAAAAGAGAAAAAGAGATGAAGAAGCCAAGAGCCTCAGGGGCTCACTGCATAGATATTTTAGAAAAGATTCAGATGATGCAGCTGAGCCAGGTAAGACACAGATAACTTTTTTCCAGCCCCGTAATGTAACCCCAGCACGCGCGACGCGCCATTCATAATTATAAAGTAGGGGATAGCAGGGTACACTGAGTGAACACTGAAATGCACAGGGCATTGAATTATTTCATAAACATATCGGTTTAATAACACTGTGTTGCATATATCTCAATGAAGCAAAGAATAGCACATTGGCCCGCAATCATATCCAAATGGTTTAGGCACGCTTGCTGAGCTGGACTCCGGTTAGCTGAAAGCCCGTGGAACGCTGCCTCTTGTTAATTAAACCTTATTTTGTTGGAAATCATCCCGTGTAGATACGACGGCATGTGAAATTGCCAGCTAGATAGAGTTTAATGTAACGAATGGGCTATAAATGGGGTGTTTTGAGGTTAGTCTGTTGCAAAACATTAAACTTTCGCTTAGACTGGATACTCTTCAAACAATTCCCTTGCTCAAGTGAAAAATGATAGGCCTGTATGAAAAGCGCAATTAATGAAAGTAGCCTAATAAGCCCTAAATGAATAAAACAACCTCTGTTTTATTGTTGTTGCTTACACGTTAAGATTTTGAAATCTTCTCGGTCCAGTTCTATATCCAGGGAACGTTGTAATCCTTTTGGTTTATCCGTAATAAACGTGTCAGCCCCCAGGTCAGATAGGCTAATGTTACGTGGTTGGGAGGGTGTCAATTTTTTTTGTAACATTCTAAATCGAATACGGAAAGGACGTTTATGAAAAACAAGACAAAAAAATACACTGAAAAACTCACTGTACACATCACTAGTGGTGATGCTTCTATGTTCAGATTTTGGGAAAGCCATAACTCCATTCTCATTGAGGCCCAGTTCCATCCCGTAAACAATCATTTTGGCTTATCAACTACCTGCGCTCAAACATGTCACAGGAGAGGCTCAATGGGCTGGCTATGCTCTCTATAGAGCGCGAACTTGCAAAGAAGCTGGACTTCAATGACCTTATTGACGACTTTGCCACAGCAAAAGTCCGGCACATTGCATTTCGCACCTGAATAGTTGCAGACTAAGGAAATGTTCAAACTGTAAATATGTTGAAATGTTGAAATAAAATGGTTGACTGTTATAATGGGCTTGGAATACCTGTTATTTAAGGGTTGGAGTGAATGGAGACTGTGAAAAGAGGGGTTGGGTGTGGGTGGTTGCTGTGTGGCGATGTGCGTGCGCGCGTATGTGTGTGTGTGTGGGGGGGGGCACTCAGATTATTTGGGGGGGGGGCACTCAGATTATTTTGTCCCGGGCCCAGCCAAAGCTGTCAACGGCCCTGCCTGTAGCTCTCACATCTGTAGTCATGAAGTCCTTTGAGAGACTGGTGTTGTCACACCTGAAGGACATCACAGACCCCCTGCTGGACCCCCTGCAGTTTGCCTACCGGGCAAACAGGTCAGCGGATGATGCAATCAATATGGGACTGCACTACATCCTGCAACACCTTGACTCTGCAGGGACGTATGCCAGGATTCTGTTCGTGGACTTCAGTTTGGCATTCAACACCATTGTTCCAGACATCCTCCACACCAAGCTCACCCAGCTCACTGTGCCCTCCTCCACCTGTCAGTGGATTACAAACTTCCTGACTGACAGGAAGCAACAGGTGAGGATGGGGAGCATCATATCCAGCACTCGGACTATCAGCACTGGCGCCCCCCAAGGGTGTGTGCTCTCCCCACTGCTCTTCTCCCTTTATACCAACGACTGCACCTCAAGAGACCTGTCTGTTAAACTCCTGAAATTTGCAGATGATACAACGGTCATCGGCCTCATCCGGAACGGTGACGAGTCTGCATACAGACGGGAGGTTGAACGGCTGGTCTGGTGGTGCGGTCAGAACAATCTGGAGCTGAACACGCTCAAAACTGTGGAGATGACAGTGGACTTTAGGGGGAGCCTCCCCACTCTGCTGCCCATCACCATCACCAACAACACTGTGACTGCCATTGAAAGCTTCAGGTTTCTGGGTTCCACAATCTCTCAGGACTTGAAGTGGGAGACAAACACAGTCACTATCATCAAAAAGGCTCAGCAGAGGTTGTACTTTCTGCACCAGCTCAGGAAGCTCAACCTGCCTAAGGAGATGCTGACACAATTCTACTCTGCCGTCTGTTCTTTGCTCTTCCATCACTGTTTGGTTTGGATCGGTCACCAAACAGGAGAAGAACAGACTGCAACGGACAATAAGGTCTGCAGAGAAAATTATTGGTGTCAACCTGCCCTCCATCCAAGACTTATACTTGTCCAGAGTCAGGAAACGGGCAGGTAACATCTCTGCGGACCCATCACACCCTGGTCATAATCTGTTTAATCTTCTCCCCTCAGGGAGGCAATATAGATTACTGTATGCAAAAACAACCAGACACAAGAACAGTTTCTTCCCTCAGGCTGTCTCTGTGACGAACAGCTAAAATACAAATTCATATATCAGTAATATCACTTGCAAAATATCTGCACACTCATACCGTCATTCTGTGCTCACTGTTACTTATTTATATTTATACTTATTTATATTTACTATTTAATCTTTGCACTATGCACCATATTGCACCAAAAGGGAAATCTTTTCTGTGATGAACAGCTAAAATCCAGATTCATATATCAGTAATATCACTTGTAAAATATCTGGACACTTATACCGTCTTTCTGTGCACATTGTATACTTTATATTTATTTAACTATTCCATACTTGACTTACCTGGATTACTTTGCACTATGCACCTATTTTTGTTGTTGTTTGCTTGTTTGTTTGTTTTGGGTATATGGGTTTTTTATCTGTTTTGTACTATGAGAGCTAAGTGAACCGGAGTCAAATTCCTCGTGTGTGTCCACATACCTGGCAATAAAAGTGTTTCTGATTTCTGATTCTGATTTCTGATATTAATAAATCGCACACTGAATTTGCATCCTTGCTGTATTTGTACTTTGCCTAACAGCTTTTAAATGGCTAACATTCTGTCGGGGTGCTTGCTTCTTATACGTATGTCAGTAACTCTGGTTCTATTTGATAGCCCCACACACGTCTATACCCTAAAGGCGTTTACTCCGAATTTGTCCATCTCATTTGATCATCAGTTACCGGCCTCCTAAAAGAAATGACTTAAAATTACTCTGCTGTGCTAAATCTACTTGACTATCCTAATTCTACTTTACTATTACTATCCTAAATCCTCCCCCCCCATTAGCATAGGGGGAAAAACAAAGAACACAAAAGATGGTGGTTGAACTGCATAAGAAGGATGACTGATTTCAACTGCTTATCTAACGTTTACATATCAATAAGTGTCCCAAGATCCCTCGGCAAGCATCTCCAACTTTGTTAGACTTCGCAGAAAGATTAGAAAGAATATTTCTGCTATTGCTCTCTCTTCCAGTTTTTCGATGTCCGTTGGTCTGTTTTTCTCTTATAAATGTGCCTGAAGAATATCCAGTGAAAATTTGGTAGCCTTTCGGGTATTCAGCGTGTCTTTTTAGTTTCAGTTTTCAGTTTATTTATTTGGTACTTAATCTGAGCACTGAATTAACCCTGTCTTTTCTCTCTCTCCTGGCCAAAAAAGAAATGACATGCGCAGCAGGAACGTTTTGTCATTGGATCTTTGCATGAACTCTGACGTGTGACGTCATGTTGTCTTGACGGCGTGCAATATTATAACAATATTGCATGCTCATTCTCCATTGGGGAGAGTGGCGTAATACATGGAGGATAAGCGATATAACAATATTGCATGCTATCAATAAACCTGCTAGAAAGGAATGGAGTACATGTTTTTATTCTATGGAAAAAGTGGCCTGCATGTATAATAATTATATGGACGGGGACACACGCACACACACGCAAGTTAATCAGAAGAATTTTAATTTTTAACTGTTTCGCTATTTTGACAATGCATGTGTAGTCAGTGGGAAAACACTGGGAGTGACATCAAAGTGAAATATCGGGAATTATTATTATTATGAAGAAGAAACCTTTATTTGTCACATGCACACTTCAAGCACAATGAAATTCATCCTCTGCATTTAACCCATCTGAAGCAGTGAACACGCACGCACGCACACACCCAGAGCAGTGGGCAGCCACACCAGAGCGCCCGGGGAGCAGTCAAGGGTTCGGTACCTTGCTCTAGGGCACCTCGGCCCAAGGCCACCTCACGTCAACCTAACTGCATGTCTTCGGATTGTGGGGGAAACCGGAGCACCTGGAGGAAACCCACGCAGACACAAGAACAGCATGCAAACTCCAAACAGAAAGGCCCTCACCGGCTGCTGGGATCGAACCCGGAACCTTCTTGCTGTGAGGCGACCGTGCTAACCACTACACCACCGTGCCGCATTTTCATGCATGCAGGACACTTTTTTTTTGATGGAATAAAAATTTGTTCTGGTCCCTTCTAGCGGGTTTCGTTCATTTGGTTTGATAGCATGCAATATTGTTAGCATATTGCATATCCTGTGTGTCTACCCAATGAAAAACGAGCATTGAATATGGCTTACGATATTGCATGGTTGTCAAGACAGCACATCAAACGTCGGAGACGTAAAACTAATGCACTAGCGAGCGACCGTGACAATTTGTAAACTAACAAGGCCGCCAGGCTTGCTTTGTTAAATACGGAAGATTTTAATAGAATTTTGAAAGACAAAAAGACATGAACACCTGAAAGGAATGTGTATGAATAATAATAATAATAATAATAATAATAATAATGTCTGGGTGTTGTTTTTTTGTGGTGTCTCAGATATATTCCATTCAGCTACTCATCTTCAACTCGTTCAGTATCATGCTAGCTGAATGGAATATATCTGATAGACCACGAAAAAAAGCCAGCCAATATTATTTAAATATGTCACTCAGATCCGCAATGTATTTTGATGAAAAAATGTGAGTTTTTCAACACGAGAAGATAGACTTCATATCTTCAAGCCAACATGTGATTTTCTTTTTATTATATAGACACATTCACAAACAAAAAGTACCCAAATTTATTGAAACAATTCATTGATTTCCTCACAAGTGACATATTGAGATTTATGTCATGGTTTTGGTTCTCCATGTCCTGGATGGAGCTCGTATGAAACATACAAGTGGTGTATTTCCCAGTAAAACACTTGTCTATATAATATAATGTATTGGCTAAATATGTGTATTTTTATTTATCCATCAAGGTAATGCTTATGGAGGAAAAAAAAACCCTTACTTTGCTTTACAGCGAATTGCAGTACATTTATTGTAATCTGTTTATCATTCTATAGAAAATGATTTAGCGTCTGTCTGAGTTTTGTTAAATGTGCCACTGAAGAAACTTTAGCTTAAAATGGTTGTCATGGATCAGTCTTTTGCTTGTGGAAAAGTAGTTTTCTTTTTCACCCAGAAGCTGCTTCAGTGCACTCGTTTGCCTTTGTTCATCAAGAAGTGGGTTTAATTCTTGTTTGTTTGTCCTTTTTTTTTTTTTAGCTTCTAATATCCAGGAGGATGTAAGGAATGCTGGTGACAGTCATGACTCTGATGTTGAAATTGTGTTTGAGCAACAGCCAACTCCGGAGCAGGCAGACCTCGCCCAAAAGCTAATGCCACCGCCAACGTTTTTTACTTACAAAAATAAGCCAGGATATGTGAGTGATGATAGTGATGGTAAGAGTTTACTGCCTTTTTAGAAATAATTTTATCATTTCCCTGATTGGTCGTTGGAAATCTCCGTTAAATTAATTGAACCACTGAATCTGGTAAACAGTGTAGTTCCGTGACCTTGACTAACATCTGGTTTAAATGTGATTGTGTATGGCAACAATGTGCAGTACTTGCACTTGTCACTTTACTACCTGGATAAAATCCTTGAACTTTCACTTTGGGAACATTTTTAATCGGCTTTTGAGTTACCTTTTAAATCCACTTCACCAACATTAGCAATTTCTTTTCAGGTAGCAAACTGACTTGGGTTCCGTTTTATTCACTGTGCCAGTTTGCCCAATCCATTCTGAAGGTTCCTGTCCTGATGTATTTAGGCTGCATGAGTATACAAGAGAGAACTGATCTCGGCGTCTGTACCTTGCAAAGGCACTCTCTTACCTTTATCGCCATGTCCCTGTAAAATTCACTGAACCATAAACCACAGATCTTTTGACATCTGTGTTATTACTGCAACAGCTTTATCTATCTTTTAATGACCTCAACATACTTTTACTATGCAGATGAAGATTATGAGAGTGCTGTAAGAAATCTAAACAGAAAACTGTATCCTGATTCTGCCCCACCTGGCCCTGGTAAGTTCTGTTGTTCAACTGATGCAGGAAATCCATTTAACATGTAGATTAAGAGTAAAGTTCATGCCATTTAATTCTGTACAGTTATAGTTTCTCAAATCATAGTGCAACGTAGTACACAGTGAAGCAATTCATAGATAATTAAACTAAGGCTAATACAAAGGCAGTAAAACATCATGGTCCCCAGCATGTTGTATGTATTTGAATTAAAGGACTCAGTGACTGAGTGAGACTGAGTCTGAGGGACGTGAGTGACGGAGACTGAGGGATGTGAGGGACAGAGACTGAGGGACATAGACTGGGGGACATGAGGGACAGAGATGTGAGGGACAGAGACTGGGGGACATGAGAGACTGGGGGACGTGAGGGACAGGGACTGGGGGACGTGAGGGACTGGGGGATGTGAGGGACAGGGACTGGGGAATGTGAGGGACAGGGGGATGTGAGGGACAGGGACTGAGGGATGTGAGGGACAGAGACTGAGGGACGTGAGGGACAGAGACTGAGTGACGTGAAGGACAGAGACTGAGTGACGTGAAGGACAGAGACTGAGGGACAGAGACTGCATGACGTGAGTGACAGAAGAGACTGCGTGACATGAGTGACAGAAGAGTCTGCGTGACGTGAGGGACAGGGACTGAGGGGCGTGAGGGACAGAGACTAAGGGACGTGAGGGACAGGGACGTGAGGGACAGAGACTGAGGGACTCGAGGGACAGAGACTGCATGACGTGAGTGACAGAAGAGACTGAGTGACATGAGTGACAGAAGAGACTGAGTGACGTGAGTGACAGAAGAGACTGAGGGGCGTGAGTGACAGGGACTGAGGGGACTGAGGGACAGGGATGTAGGGACAGGGACGTGAGGGACAGGGACTGAGGGACGTGAGGGACAGAGACTGAGGGACGTGAGGAACAGAGACATGAGTGACAGACTGGAGACGTGAGGGACAGAGACGCAAGGGACGGAGACTAGGGGACGTGAGTGGCTGAGACTGAGTGACATGAGTGACCGAGACTGAGGGACAGAGACTGAGTGAGACTGAGGGACAAGAGGGACAGAGACTGAGGGACGAGAGGGACAGAGACTGGGGTACGAGAGGGACAGAGACGGAGGGACCTGAGGGACAGAGACTGCGGAACAGAGACTGAGGGACGTGAGTGACAGACTGAGGGACGTGAAGGACAGAGACTGAGGGACATGAGGGACAGAGACTGAGGGACAGAGACTGAGTGGCGTGAGTGACAGAAGAGACTGAGTGACAGAAGAGACTGAGGGATGTGAGTGACAGACTGAGTGACGTGAGTGACAGAGACTGAGTGACGTGAATGACAGACTGAGTGACGGAGATTGAGGGACAGAGACTGAGGGACGTGAGTGACAGAGACTGACGGACGTGAGTGACAGAGACTGAGGGACAGAGACTGAATGACGTGAGGGACAGAGACTGAGTTTGACAAAGGGACAGAGACTGGGAGACGTGAGGGACAGAGACGTGAGGGACAGAGACTGGTGGACATGAGGGACAGAGATGTGAGTGACAGACTGGGGGACGTGAGGGACAGAGACATGAGGGACAGAGACTAAGGGACGTGAGTGACACAGACTGAGGGATGTGAGGGACAGAGCCTGAGGGACAGAGATGTGAGTGACAGAGACTCAGGGACGTGAGTGACAGAGACTGAGGAACGTGAGTGACAGAGACCGAGTGAGACAGAGTGACAGAGACTGAGTGAGACAGAGTGACAGAGACTGAGGGACGTGAGCGACAGAGACTGAGGGACGTGAGAGACTGAGGGACGTGAGGGACAGAGACTGTAGGAGCCATAAATACTTTTTTTTTGCTTTTCATTATGGTGTCAACTTTATGGGTATTGGTTTATTTGGTTTGTGTTGTTTTCATTTTATTGGTTACTTTTGGACATGGGTGTGGCGCTGGGCGTGTGCTGTGTGCAATTGGGAGCCTTAATTAGCCTTACCTGACACCTGTGCTTTAGTTCAGTTTGGCGTGGGGTGAGCACGGGGAAGGCTATCTTTTGTGTACTGCACATAGCACATCGCATGGACTCACCTAAAACTTCTGTTCGTTTGGATGGTTTTTTTGCTCTGCCTTGCACTTGGAAAGACTACTGGAGTCTAAATGAAATGGAGAGCAATAAACTGCAGAAACGGGAGTAATCGTGTGGACATTGGATCATTGAGTGCACGTAAGACAATTGTTTCCCCTGCTTAGCCCACCGCGGCTTCTGAATATTTGGTTAGTTGGATCTGGTAGCCGCAATATTTGTACACAAAAGATAGCCTACCCCGTGCTCACCCCATGCCAAACTGAACTAAATGTAGAAGCCATACAATCTCATCTTGAAAATTGTCATGCACTTTTTAAAGATGCAACCCAGCTCCATAAAACTGTCATGCCAATGCTTCCCCAGGAGGAGCAGGAAAAACAACACAAACCAAATAAACCAATACCCATAAAGTTGACACCATAATGAAAAGCAAAAAAATAAGAAAGTATTTATGGCTACTATAGAGACTGAGTGACAGAGACTGTGGGACATGAGTAACAGAAGAGACTGCATGATGTGAGTGACAGAAGAGACTGAGGGACGTGAGTGACAGAAGAGACTGAGGGATGTGAGGGACAGGGACTGAGGGATGTGAGGGACAGAGACCTGAGGGGCATGAGTGACAGAGACTGAGGGATGTGAGGGACAGGGACGTGGGGACAGGGACTGAGGGACAGGGACAGAGACTGAGGGACGTGAGGGACAGAGACGTGAGTGACAGAGACTGGGGGACGTGGGGGACAGAGACGCGAGTGACAGAGACTGGGGACGTGGGGGATAGAGACGCGAGTGACATAGACTGGGGGACGTGGGGGACAGAGACGGGAGTGACATAGACTGGGGGACGTGGGGGACAGAGACGGGAGTGACAGAGACTGGGGACGTGGGGGACAGAGACGCGAGTGACAGAGACTGGGGGACATGAGGGACAGAGACTGAGGGACAGAGACTGAGTGACGTGAGTGACCGAGACTGAGGGACAGAGACTGAGGGATGTGAGTGACCGAGACTGAGTGACAGAGACTGTGGGACATGAGTAACAGAAGAGACTGCATGATGTGAGTGACAGAAGAGACTGAGGGACGTGAGTGACAGAAGAGACTGAGGGATGTGAGGGACAGGGACTGAGGGATGTGAGGGACAGAGACCTGAGGGGCATGAGTGACAGAGACTGAGGGATGTGAGGGACAGGGACGTGGGGACAGGGACTGAGGGACAGGGACAGAGACTGAGGGACGTGAGGGACAGAGACGTGAGTGACAGAGACTGGGGGACGTGGGGGACAGAGACGCGAGTGACAGAGACTGGGGACGTGGGGGATAGAGACGCGAGTGACATAGACTGGGGGACGTGGGGGACAGAGACGGGAGTGACATAGACTGGGGGACGTGGGGGACAGAGACGGGAGTGACAGAGACTGGGGACGTGGGGGACAGAGACGCGAGTGACAGAGACTGGGGGACATGAGGGACAGAGACTGAGGGACGTGAGGGACAGAGACTGAGGGACAGAGACTGAGTGACGTGAGTGACCGAGACTGAGGGACAGAGACTGAGGGATGTGAGTGACCGAGACTGAGGGACAGAGACTGAGTGACGTGAGTGACCGAGACTGAGGGACAGAGACTGAGTGAGACTGAGGGACAAGAGGGACAGAGACTGCGGGATGTAAGGGACAGAGACTGAGTGAGACTGAGAGACGAGAGGGACAGAGACTGAGGAACGTGAGGGACAGGGACGAGAGGGACAGAGACTGAGGAACGTGAGGGACAGAGACGCGAGTGACAGAGACTGGGGGACGTGAGGGACAGAGACGCGAGTGACAGAGACTGGGGGACGTGGAGGACAGAGACGCGAGTGACATAGACTGGGGGATGTGAGGGACAGAGACGCGAGTGACAGAGACTGGGGGACGTGGGGGACAGAGACGCGAGTGACAGAGACTGGGGATGTGGGGGACAGAGACGCGAGTGACAGAGACTGGGGGACGTGGGGGACAGAGACGCGAGTGACAGAGACTGGGGGACGTGGGGGACAGAGACGCGAGTGACAGAGACTGGGGGACATGAGGGACAGAGACTGAGGGACAGAGACTGAGGGACGTGAGGGACAGAGACTGAGGGACAGAGACTGAGTGACGTGAGTGACCGAGACTGAGGGACAGAGACTGAGTGACGTGAGTGACCGAGACTGAGGGACAGAGACTGAGTGACGTGAGTGACCGAGACTGAGGGACAGAGACTGAGTGAGACTGAGGGACAAGAGGGACAGAGACTGCGGGACGTAAGGGACAGAGACTGAGTGAGACTGAGGGACGAGAGGGACAGAGACTGGGGGATGAGAGGGACAGAGACTGGGGGATGAGAGGGACAGAGACTGAGGAACATGAGGGACAGAGACTGCGGGACAGAGACTGAGGGACGTGAGTGACAGAAGAGACTGAGGGACGTGAGTGACAAGAGACTGAGGGACATGAGTGACAGAGACTGAGGGATGTGAGGGACAGAGACTGAGGGACAGAGACTGAGTGACGTGAGTGACAGAGGAGACCGAGGGACGTGAGTGACAGACTGAGTGACGTGAGTGACAGAGACTGAGGGACTTAAGTGACAGGGACTGAGTGACATGAGGGACAGAGGCTGAATGACAGAGACTGAGGGACGTGAGTGACATGAGGGACAGAGACTGAATGACATGAAGGACAGAGACTGAGCGAGTGACAGACAGTGACTCAGTGACAGTGACTCACTGAGTGACTGTGACACTGACTGAGTGAGTGACAGTGAGTGAGTGACTGAGTGAGTCAGTGACAGTGAGTGAGTGTGACTGAGTGAGTGAGTGAATGTGTGAGTGACAGTGAGTCAGTGACAGTGACTGAATGCGTGACTGACTGAATGCGTGACTGACTGAATGCGTGACTGACAGTGACTGAGTGAGTGACAGTGACTGACTGAGTGAGTGAATGCGTGAGTGACAGTGAGTCAGTGACAGTGAGTGAATGCGCGTGACTGACTGAATGCGTGACTGACAGTGACTGAGTGACAGAGCGAGTGACCCAGTGAGCAAGAGACTGAGTCCCTACCTGCACACTGTGACTTTAACTTCTGCATTGCTCCTATTTGCTTTTTAGCAAATTTAATGAGGTCATCTTTAGACAATGTGTCCAGCTTCAGATACATGAGGAGAAAAGTAAACACCATTAGCTGATATGGAAAGCTCAGTATTTCCACATGTAAAGTTTAAAGTAAAATGTTGAATAAATTACCTTCGATTTCCCGGCGCCCGTACATGAAGCGGAGCTGCTGCACTCCACATCCGGTTCCTTCTGTGCACACACAGTCAGATCAATTCCCTGTCTGACACCTGTAGTTTTATAGCCGCAGTATGAATGCAGTGTATTAATATACAGAGAGATGCCTACTCACCTCCATACCGACACACCACTAGTTAATCTCACCACAGTCTAATAATTAATTTTAAAACAACATTCACTATCATATAGTGTGTGCGTATATCTAGATGTATATATTTAGACCAAACATGAAGCTTCCCGTAAGTTTAACACTACAGCCAGTGTCTTTATTTCCGCTTTCGTCAGTGAATGCGTCTGGTGGGAAGGCACATATTACATAGTAGGCCATCGGAGTCAAAACCTGTGGCCATATACTGTACTATTGCATACCAAATGTGTCAAAAGTCATCAGATTCCTTGCACTGTTGAATGATCTGATGATGCACCGTAGAGGGTGAAATATCCAACTCCCTTTGTATCTTTCCTTGAGGAATTGTTTTTCAACATTTCAGGAATTTCATCATGCATTTGTTGACAAACTGGAGATCTTCAGCACATCTTTTCTACTCAAAGACTAGGCCTTACATGGATACTGATTTTGTACCAAATCATGATTAAAAATTACCTGTTGATGTCATCTGTTTCAAATCACATTATTGTTTAAATGTTTTACCTCATTACGAGCCCTAAATTGCCCCTGTCCCAACTTTTGTTGGAAGGTGTTACAGACCTGAAACATAAGGTGACCAGATTTCTGAGAAGAAAACTGGGGACATTTTCAGTTCAGCAGTGAAAATATCATTAAAACATCTCATGTTTTCATCTTTGTAATAAAAATTGGGGACATTTCTGGTTTTCATGTACTTTGATCATGCATTGCATAAAAAGTGGGATTTTCCTCACTAAGTGCACTGTAGGCCGATTCTGCAATGGCTTTAGATTAACATTCATGAAAGGCAATGTGAACATCTCTGGTATGGCTACATAGTTTAGATTTATAGACTCTTAAATTGTAGGCTAGCTGACATAGATGTTTTAGACCCATGAAAGTAAATATATTAAATTAATTACCATATTACCATATTTTTCCCCCTTCCTCCCTCTCTCACTCTACACGCTGTTTTGCACTGTTATTGGAGATGCTTTAATCTCATTGTGCATGTGTATAGTGACAATAAAGGCATTCTATTCTATATATGCCACAAGTAATGGACAATGTATTTTAAAATGTACAAAACACACAACACAACTTAAATAAACAGTTTACTTTATTCCAAGCAATTTCAAGGTATGGTAACATTATTATTATTATTATTATTATTATTATTATTATTATTATTATCATCATCTCATTATCTCTAGCCACTTTATCCTGTTCTACAGGGTCGCAGGCAAGCTGGAGCCTATCCCAGCTGACTACGGGCGAAAGGCAGGGTACACCCTGGACAAGTCACCAGGTCATCACAGGGCTGACACATAGACACAGACAACCATTCACACTCACACCTATGGTCAATTTAGAGTCACCAGTTAACCTAACCTGCATGTCTTTGGACTGTGGGGGAAACCGGAGCACCCGGAGGAAACCCACGCGGACACTGGGAGAACATGCAAAGTCCGCACAGAAAGCCCCTCACCGGCCACGGGGCTCAAACCTGGACCTTCTTGCTGTGAGGTGACAGCGCTAACCACTACACCACTGTGCTGCCCTGTTATTATTATTATTATTATTATTATTATTGAGGATACAAATGATTCCCGATCTTCCATAGCCTAAACTGTAGCCATAACTGAACTGACGACCTTGCCTAAATGAGTAGTCTTAATCAAAATGTGTAGTCCGCTACACATCACAACAAATTATACAAATTACTGGCACTTTGGTAACATTTACCATAACCTTACAACTTTACATAGCCAGCTACTCTGGGGGATAACACACCAATCTGTGTGCAAGTTAGCTTATGCTGTTAAACTATTACAATTCTACCTCAGCTGGATTTCTGGCAATGCGACATCCAGCAACAACTTCAGCTGACTGATTGGCGCTGCACTGAGCTTTCTCCTGCTAGCATTGGCCACAGTAGGCTATGGTTTGTTAGGTCAACCACTACATCTCAATCCAGTGTGACAAGTAATGTTATGCCATATACAACATCACAAAATGTAGCTGACACATTTAAAGGCTAAATAACATAGATGACAATGTCACTGAGGCCGACAAGAAAAGACTATGGTTCACCTGTCCAGGAGCGGATGAAGCGATCTGTCAAAGCTGAATGAATGACCTTAGGCAAAGATTCTAGCGCTTGGTTAAAAAATTGCTCCTCAGCTCCACCAATCAAAATACTGGAAAAGCTCTCGCCAGAGGTGTTCGAGAACAGGGGTTCTCAACCTTTTCCATTTTAAGGCCCACCTATTTATACTTGTAACAAGTCGGGGCTCATTAAAAAAAGATCTCCAATTACAGTGCCTTGCATAAGTATTCATCCCCCTTGGTGTTTGTCCTGTTCTGTTGCCTTACAAGCAGGATTTATAATGGATTGTTGGGGGGTTAGCACCATTTGATTTACACAACATGCTAAAGGTGCACTTTTTTATATTGTGAAACAAACAATAAAGATGAAAAAACAGAGATCTGGAGTGTGCATAAGTAACACCCCCCACCCCAAAAAAAGTCAATACTTTATAGAGCCACCTTTTGCTACAATTACAGCTGCAAGTCTCTTGGGGTATGTCTCTATTAGCTTAGCACATCTAGCCACTGGGCTTTTGGCCCATTCCTCAAGGCAAAACTGCTCCAACTCCTTCAAGTTAGATGGGTTACATTGGTGTACAGCAAACTTCAAGTTATGCCACAGATTCTCAATTGGATTGAGGTCTGGGCTTTGACTAGGCCATTCCAAGACATTTAAATATGTTTCCCTTTAAACCACTCCAGTGTAGCTTTAGCAGTATGTTTAGGGTCATTGTCCTGCGAGACCATGAACCTTCATCCCAGTCTCAAACCTCTGGCTGACCCAAACAGGTTTTCCTCCAGAATTGCCCTGTATTTAGTGCCATCCATCTTTCCTTCAGTCCTGACCAGCTTTCCTGTCCCTGCAGATGAAAAACATCCCCACAGCATGATGCTGTCACCACCATGCTTCACTGTAGGAATGATGTTCTTAGGTTGTTGGGTTTGCGCCACACATGGCATTTCCCATGATGGCCAAAAAGTTCAATTTTAGCTTCATTTGACCAGAGAATCTTCTTCCATGTGCTTGGGGAGTCTGCCACATGCTGTTGGGCAAACTCCAAACGTGATTTTTTTTTTTTAAGCAATGACTTTTTTCTGGCCATGCTTCCATAAATCCCCACTCTGTGGAGTGTATGGCTTAAAGTGGTCCTATGGACAGATGCTCCCATCTCCGCTGTGGATCTTTGCAGCTCCCTCAGCGTTATCATCGGTGTCTTTGTTGCATCTCTGATCAATGCCCTCCTTGCCCAGTCTGTGAGTTTTGGTGGGTGGCCTTCTCTTGTCAGGTTTGTAGTGGTGCCATATTCTTTCCATTTTGCGACAACCCCGATTCCAAAAAAGTTGGGACAAAGTACAAATTGTAAATAAAAACAGAATGCAATAATTTACAAATCTCAAAAACTGATATTGTATTCACAGTAGAACATAGACAACATATCAAATGTCGAAAGTGAGACATTTTGAAATTTCATGCCAAGTATTGGCTCATTTGAAATTTCATGACAGCAACACATCTCAAAAAAGTTGGGACAGGGGCAATAAGAGGCTGGAAAAGTTAAAGGTACAAAAAAGGAACAGCTGGAGGACCAAATTGCAACTCATTAGGTCAATTGGCAATAGGTCATTAACATGACTGGGTATAAAAAGAGCATCTTGGAGTGGCAGCGGCTCTCAGAAGTAAAGATGGGAAGAGGATCACCAATCCCCCTAATTCTGCGCCGACAAATAGTGGAGCAATATCAGAAAGGAGTTCGACAGTGTAAAATTGCAAAGAGTTTGAACATATCATCATCTACAGTGCATAATATCATCAAAAGATTCAGAGAATCTGGAAGAATCTCTGCGCGTAAGGGTCAAGGCCGGAAAACCATACTGGGTGCCCGTGATCTTCGGGCCCTTAGACGGCACTGCATCACATACAGGCATGCTTCTGTATTGGAAATCACAAAATGGGCTCAGGAATATTTCCAGAGAACATTATCTGTGAACACAATTCACCGTGCCATCCACTGTTGCCAGCTAAAACTCTATAGTTCAAAGAAGAAGCCGTATCTAAACATGATCCAGAAGCGCAGACGTCTTCTCTGGGCCAAGGCTCATTTAAAATGGACTGTGGCAAAGTGGAAAACTGTTCTGTGGTCAGACGAATCAAAATTTGAAGTTCTTTATGGAAATCAGGGACGCCGTGTCATTCGGATTAAAGAGGAGAAGGACGATCCAAGTTGTTATCAGTGCTCAGTTCAGAAACCTGCATCTCTGATGGTATGGGGTTGCATTAGTGTGTGTGGCATGGGCAGCTTACACATCTGGAAAGACACCATCAATGCTGAAAGGTACCGTATATCCAGGTTCTAGAGCAACATGTGCTCCCATCCAGACGATGTCTCTTTCAGGGAAGACCTTGCATTTTCCAACATGACAATGCCAAACCACATACTGCATCAATTACAGCATCATGGCTGCATAGAAGAAGGGTCCGGGTACTGAACTGGCCAGCCTGCAGTCCAGATCTTTCACCCATAGAAAACATTTGGCGCATCATAAAACGGAAGATACGACAAAAAAGACCTAAGACAGTTGAGCAACTAGAATCCTACATTAGACAAGAATGGGTTAACATTCCTATCCCTAAACTTGAGCAACTTGTCTTCTCAGTCCCCAGACGTTTACAGACTGTTGTAAAGAGAAAAGGGGATGTCTCACAGTGGTAAACATGGCTTTGTCCCAACTTTTTGAGATGTGGTGTTGTCATGAAATTTAAAATCACCTAATTTTTCTCTTTAAATGATACATTTTCTCAGTTTAAACATATGATATGTTATCTATGTTCTATTCGGAATAAAATATGGAATTTTGAAACTTCCACATCATTGCATTTCATTTTTATTAGGGCCAGAGCACCGTTCGGTGTGAAGACCCTATTGTTTTTCGAAGGATTCTTCTACTTCTTATTATTATTCTGCCGCATTTGGCCTTATTTGAGGCATTTCCCATGCACAAAAACTCATGAAATTTGATACACACATCAGTCATTGTCACCGCTACTCAGCCACAGACTTTTGGCCCCGGGCATGGCCCAGGGACTTCATAGCGCCCCCATTTCCCATTGAAATGAATGGGTAGAACTTTGGAATGATGTCATAAGGCCATTTGGAGTGAAATTACACATGGTCATTTTTAACGTACTCCTAGATGGTTCATCAAATTCATGTCAAACTTGGCAAACATGATGCCAAGATATTGCTGAAGTTGAATTGCTAAGGGATTTTTGATATGTTGTAATATGTTGAAATATTATAACATATAATATGCCAAGATATTGCTGAATGTTGAACTTGATATCTTGCAATATGATTCTGATTCTGAGACTCTTTAGCCGTTATGGGCCTGTCTGGTATAGCGCCACCAACTGGCCAAGGAAAGAATAGGGTTTTGAATGTGTGTGTTTTGACACATGATGAATTTTAACATGCTCCTCCTAGACGGTTCATGAGATTCATGTGAAATTTGTTATACGTGATGCCAAGATGTTGCTGATATTAAATTGCGAAGGGATTTTTGATATCTTGTAATATGTTGAAATGGCCTTATGATTTTAATATCTTGCCACATAAACAGGAAATGTTTCAGAAAGCCACAGTGCATTGACTGTATGGTCGGACACTTCTTACTTCAATAGATATTATGATTATTATGACAACCTGACGCCCAATGGGCCTGCCTGTTATAGCACCACCACCTGGCCAAGCAGGAAATGTGCCAGAAATTGGCAATGCCTTAACTGATTGATCTGACACTTTACAAAATATTGTGTATTATGATGATATTCACATGTGTAATTCAGATGCCTAGCACAGCGCCACCATCTGGCCAAGCAGGAAATGGGGAAAAATGTTCAATTCATTGATGGATTGATCTGAAACTTTACAAAATATTAGATATCATGAGTCTGATGATATAACATATACAATTCTGTGCACACTCATACACACACTCACAGTTATATGCATATTTATGCATACACACATACACTCACATGTATGCACTCACATGCACACGCAACATCTACAGTGGTGCTTGAAAGTTTGTGAACCCTTTAGAATTTTCTATATTTCTGCATAAATATGATCTAAAACATCATCAGATTTTCACACAAGTCCTAAAAGTAGATAAACAGAACCCAGTTAAACAAATGAGACAAAAATATTATACTTGGTCATTTATTTATTGAGGAAAATGATCCAATATTACATATCTGTGAGTGGCAAAAGTATGTGAACCTTTGCTTTCAGTATCTGGTGTGACCCCCTTGTGCAGCAATAACTGCAACTAAACGTTTGCGGTAACTGTTGATCAGTCCTGCACACAGGCTTGGAGGAATTTTAGCCCATTCCTCCATACAGAACAGCTTCAACTCTGGGATGTTGGTGGGTTTCCTCACATGAGCTGCTCACTTCAGATCCTTCCACAACATTTCCATTGGATCAAGGTCAGGACTTTGACTTGGCCATTCCAAAACATTAACTTCATTCTTCTTTAACCATTCTTTGGTAGAACGACTTGTGTACTTAGGGTCGTTGTCTTGCTGCATGACCCACCTTCTCTTGAGATTCAGTTCATGGACAGATGTCCTGACATTTTCCTTTAGAATTCGCTGGTATAATTCAGAATTCATTGTTCCATCAATGATGGCAAGCCGTCCTGGCCCAGATGCAGCAAAACAGGCCCAAACCATGATACTACCACCGCCATGTTTCACAGATGGGATGAGGTTCTTATGCTGGAATGCAGTGTTTTCCTTTCTCCAAACATAACACTTCTCATTTAAACCAAAAAGTTCTATTTTGGTCTCATCCATCCACAAAACATTTTTCCAATAGCTTTCTGGCTTGTCCACATGATCTTTAGCAAACTGCAGACGAGCAGCAATGTTCTTTTTGGAGAGCAGTGGCTTTCTCCTTGCAACCCTGCCATGCACACCATTGTTGTTCAGTGTTCTCCTGATGGTGGACTCATGAACATTAACATTAGCCAATGTGAGAGAGGCCTTCAGTTGCTTAGAAGTTACCCTGGGGTCCTTTGTGACCTCGCTGACTATTACACGCCTTGCTCTTGGAGTGATCTTTGTTGGTCGACCACTCCTGAGGAGGGTAACAATGGTCTTGAATTTCCTCCATTTGTACACAGTCCGTCTGACTGTGGATTGGTGGAGTCCAAACTCTTTAGAAATGGGTTTGTAACCTTTTCCAGCCTGATGAGTATCAACAAATGTTTTTCTGAGGTCCTCGGAAATCTCCTTTGTTCGTCCCATGATACACTTCCACAAACATGTGTTGTGAAGATCAGACTTTGATAGATCCCTGTTCTTTAAATAAAACAGGGTGCCCACTCACACCTGATTGTCATCCCATTGATTGAAAACACCTGACTCTAATTTCACCTTCAAAGTAACTGCTAATCCTAGAGGTTCACATACTTTTGCCACTCACAGATCTGTAATATTGGATCATTTTCCTCAATAAATAAATGACCAAGTATAATATTTTTGTCTCATTTGTTTAACTGGGTTCTCTTTATCTACTTTTAGGACTTGTGTGAAAATCTGATGATGTTTTAGGTCATATTTATGCAGAAATATAGAAAATTCTAAAGGGTTCACAAATTTTCAAGCACCACTGTATGAGCACACTCTCTCTCTTTCACACACACTCTCTCTCTCTCTCTCCCCCTCTGACAAACAGACACACGCACACACAATAATAGCAGAGCTCCAGTGGAGCACCATACCTAAGAAAAAATGGTAAACCCATCGAGTCGATTTTTTGTGGTTTGTACGTGTACCACCAGTCATACACACTGCCTAGTGGTCAGTGTTAGTAATTACCAGTCATACACACCACCTAGTGGTCAGTGTTAGTAATTACCAGTCATACACACCGCCTAGTGGCCAGTGTTAGTAATTACCAGTCATACACACCGCCTAGTGGCCAGTGTTAGTAATTACCAGTCATACACAGCGCCTAGTGGCCAGTGCTAGCCAGTAAAGAAATAAAACAAAAGAGACTGGCGAGGATATAAGAAAATTCTACAACCCAGAAACAGATGGGAGCTCCGCTTTTAGGCAGTGCCTAAATCTATATATTAGTGACCTGCCATCATTGTGCATTTTGTTGCAGACATATGAAAACTCTGCATGTATACACACACACACACACACACACACACTGTAGACACAGGAAAGCTAAGATGACTTAAGATTACAGCATGAGATTGAGATAAGGAGGAGACACATGTATAGTTTTGTACATATATAAATGTACATTTTCACACCACAGAAACACACACACACACTTACAGTCTTTGTCTGTCTATCTCTCATCCGTCAAGCAGTCATGGCATTTGCAACATGCACATCACCTTTGAACATTTGATGAATATATGACATGTGACTATTTTGTTGGGTGGCGGAATGTCCTGGGTTGCGGAACCACACATGCGAGGAGGGCCCGTCAAGGCCGCTAGCGGCTTTAATTTACAATTTGTACTTTGTCCCAACTTTTTTGGAATCGGGGTTGTATAATGGATTTAATGGTGCTCCCTGGGATATTCAAAGTTTGGGATATTTTTTATAACCCAACCCTGATCTATCCTTCTCCACAACTTTGTCTCTGACCTGTTTGGAGTACTCCTTGGTTTTCATGTTGCTTGCTTAGTAGTGTAGCAGAGTCAGGGTCCTTCCAGAACAGGTTGATTTATACAGACATCATGTGACAGATTATGTGACACTTTGATTGCACACAGGTGGATCTTAATCAACTAATTATGTGACTTGTGAAGTGAATTGGTTGGACCAGCTCTTATTTAGGGGTTTCATACGAAAGGGGGTGATTACTTATGCACACTCCAGATTTCTGTTTTTTTCATCCGAATTATTGTGTCACAATAAAAAAAAATGTGCACCTTTAAAGTGGTAGGCATGTTGTGTAAATCAAATGGTGCTAACCCTCCCCCCCCCCCCCCAATCCATTTTAATTCCAGCTTGTAATGCAAAAAACAGGATAAACACCAAGGGGGATGAATACTTTTGCAAGGCACTGTATTTTGGCTGATCTGTTCTACTAGAATGTAATAATCTACTGTAAAGTGTATTAATGGGATGCAACATCACTCCCTGTTACAGATGGGAGTCCAGGAATTAAATAAATGCAATAAAAACAAACTGGTTTTAATTGTAGGTTTTGTATTTAATACTGTATTGATGTGCCAGAAGCCGACATAAAACTATGCATGTAGGTCATTCTCAGTCAAAAGGGATTAATGATCCCAAAGTGGAGTCTGGTCGATTTAACACAAGAACTTATTGCCATTTTTGTGTCCAGAAAACAAATAAGTTATTAAAACCAAGAAGTACACTCAAAAGAAGTGGATATAGAAACCACTCAATGGGATTAGATTCTTACACATTAGAAAAGAAGGATTTTTCCTATGAAAGAAAAATTTACTAGCTAAATTTGACATTAGTAGAATAAAATTTGATCCTATTGTAGCCATAACTAAATACAAAAACAATAGTTATGCATACCATTAATTAACTTAATGTGATGATAACAGATAATCAACAGATTTTAAGGGTGTTTTTTTAAAGATTGTGTATATTTTTAGTCTTTTGTATTTGTAATTATTTGTATCTGTACATGCACGACCCCACCAGCTCTACTGATCAACTTATCGTGTTTAAATAAAGTTATTCATTCATTTATTATGAGTTGGCAAATTCTCCATCCGTTGAGTTCCCGAACATCTCAAACTACCTGGTGCTGCAGATATCATTCGACACAAACAGATGAAAACCTGGAAGAGCATGGAAGCGTACAACTTTTTATATGTGGCTGGGTAAACAATTTGGGGATCAGAACACTACAAGATAAATCCTGTATCGTTTTTGCCCCGGTAAGTCAAGTCAACTTTATTGTCAAATATGCTATACATGCTCGACATACAGCACAGATGAAATTTCATTTCTCTCTGACCCACGGTGCAAACAGGCAATGCAATAAATAAAAATAAAATAACTGAAATAAACAGTATAAACACTCTAGATAAGAAATAGACATAGACTAAACACTCACAGCTGAGAGGTGATGTATGTATATACACACACACACATACATACATATACACATACATATACACATATATTGGAGCAAAAGGACATAAAATAAACAGTCAAGGGCACCTGAGGTATAGCAGATAACCATGAAATAAGCAGTATAAACAATAAACTAACAGCTGTTAAGGTGAGGTAGTACAAAATAGTGCAAATGAGTGAGGTAAAGTGAAATGAGCAGTCCCTGAGTTCAGTGTGCGAATGAATGTTGAAAGTGTGTGTGTGGGGGGGGGACTGTGAGGATGACATGATGTCAGATGTGGCAGGGGTGTGTGTGGGCAGAATCTGTGGCAGGGGGCAGAGGGGGAGGAGGGGTAGAACAGGGAGGGAGTTGAGCCTCCTTACCGCCTGGTGAAAGAAACTGTCCTTGAGCCTGCTGGTTTTGGCCCAGAGACTCTGCAGTCTCCTCCCCAATGGCAGCAGGCTGAGGAGGCTGTGAGATGGGTGGGTGGGGTCACCTGCAATCCTGATGGCTTTGCGGGTGAGGCGGGAGTTATAGATATCCATAAGAGAAGGGACAGAGACACCAATGATCCTCTCAGCTGCTCTCATGATGCGCTGCAGAGTCTTGCAGCAGGACACGGTGCAGGCACCATACCACACAGTGATGCAGCTGGTCAGGATGTTCTCGATGGTGCCTCTGTAGAATGTGTGCATGATGGGGGCCAGGGCTCTTGCTCTCCTCAGTTTGCGGAGGAAGTACAGACGCTGTTGGGCTTTTTTGGCCAGTGATGCAGTGTTGTTGCTCCAGGACAGGTCTTCAGAGATGTGCACACCCAGAAACTTGGTGCTGCTCACCCTCTCCATTGCAGCACTGTCGATAGTTAGTGGAGCATGCTGGGTGTGCGCTCTCCTGAAGTCCACAACAATCTCCTTCGTCTTCTCCACGTTTAGGCAGAGATTGTTGTCCTTGCACCACATGGCCAAGCGGCTCACCTCGCTCCTGTAGATTGTCTCATTGCCATTGTTGATGAGACCCACCACAGTCGTGTCATCCGCAAACTTAATAAAAGAGGTTGGAGCTGGATGTTGGTGTGCAGTTGTGGGTCAGCAGAGTGAAGAGGAGGGGGCTCAGCACACATCCTTGGGGGGCCCCTGTGTTCAATGTGATGGTGCTGGAGGAGTTGCTGCCGTACAGCCTGTGGTCTCCCCGTCAGGAAGTCCAGCAGCCAGTTGCACAGGGAGGTGTTGAGTCCCAGCTGGTCCAGTTTATGAATGAGCTGCTGAGGAATGATTGTGTTGAATGCTGAGCTGAAGTCTATGAACAGCATTCTGACGTATGAGTCTTTTGTCTCCAGGTGGGTGAGGGCTAAGTGGAGGGCAATGGAGATGGCATCATCGGTCAAACGGTTGGACTGATATGCAAACTGGAAAGGGTCCAGGGCGGGGGGAGGACAGACTTGATATGCCTCATGACTAGCCGCTCGAAGCACTTCATGAGGATGGGAGTGAGTGCGACAGGGCGGTAGTCATTGAAGCAGGAGGGAGACGGCTTCTTCGGGACCGGGATGATGGTGGTGGCTTTGAGGCACATGGGGACAACAGCCTGGGTCAACAAGATGTTGATGTCTGTAAAGACATCTGTGAGCTTCTCGGCACAGTCTCTCAGGACACGACCAGGAATGTTATCAGGACCTGGGGCTTTCCATCCATTTGTCGTCCTGAGAGCTCTCCTCACGCTGTCTGGGGACAGCGTCAACACCTGGTCGCCGGGAGGTGGTGGGGTCTTCTGTGCCGTGGTGCTGTTGTCTGCCTCAAAACAAGTGAAGAAGTCGTTCAACTGATTCAGCAGAGAGGTGGAGTTGTCACAGGTCTGTGGCGAGAGCTTGTAGTCTGTGATGGTCTGAATCCCCTGCCACAGGTTCCTGGTATCTCTGCTGTCGTTGAAGTAGTCAGCAATGTTCCTGGAATACTGTCTCTTGGCCACCCTGATGGCTCATGACAAGTTGGCCCTAGCTGTCCTCAGGCCCACCTTGTCCCCAGCTCTGAAGGCAGCGTTCTGAGCCCTCAGGAGCCTGTGGACTTCCCCTGTCAGCCATGGCTTCTGATTGGCCCCAATGGAGATGGTTCTGGTGACTGTAATGTCGTCCATGCACTTCCTCATGTAGGCAGTGACGGTCTCCGTGTACTCCTGAAGATCTGTGGTGGTGTTGTAGGTGGCTGCCTGTCTGAACATGCTCCAGTCAGTGGTGGAAAAACAGTCCTGGAGTGCCTCTGAGGACCCCTCTGGCCACACACGTACCTGCTTTGTAGCTGGTTTGGTGACTTTAACCAGCGGCCTGTATGCTGGCATTAGCATAACAGTGGAGTGATGGGGGTGGGGGAGGGGGAGGGCTTTGTAGGCGCCTCTATGCATGGTGTAAACATTGTCCAGAGTATTGTTTCCACATGTGGGAAAGTTGATATGTCCATAGAGTTTTGGAAACACGCTCTTGAGGTTTGCATGGTTGAAATCCCCAGCCAGGATGAGGAAAGCATCTGGGTGGGCTGTCTGCTGCTCACTGATGTGCTGATAGAGTTCATTCAGTGCTTCACTCTTGTTTTTATTGGAGCTGGGAGGGATGTATATTGCTACCAGCAATATGGCTGTAAATTCCCTCAGCAGGTAGAATGGCCGGCACTTAATAATTATAAACTCCACCAGTGGTGAGCAGTGTTTGCAGACCACAACAGCATTGTGGCACCAGGCATCACTGATGTAAACACAGAGTCCTCTGCCACGAGTCCCCCCCGACTAGCCCTCTGTCTGACCGGTAGCATGTTAGCCGGGCTAGCTGAATGGCACAGTCTGGGATGCTGTCATTAAGCCATGTTTCCACAAACACAAGGACACAACACTCACTCACAGACTTAGAAGATGAACGGAGTAGGCGGACATAATCCAGCTGCTTGTCCAGCGAGCGTACATTGGCCAGAGTGATGGTAGGGATAGCCAGCCAGTGAGGGCTAGCCGCTAGCCTAGCCCGGATACCTCCGCACTTGCCCCTCTTCTGCTTCTGCATGTTCCGCCTGTGGCACCTCCACTGTAGGCTGGATGCAGGAGTGGGGGTCGGTGGTTGAGCAGGCCTCCGGAGCAAACCGTAGTCACATAGCACTTCCGCGTCTGCTGGATTTACATCCGTGAATATGGTAAGGAGGCATTTCTGGGCATTTTGTACACGTCTTTCCAATGGTTGCTAGGATGCTACAAGTTTTAGTATCAGCTGTAAACAAACCACAGCCGCTTGATTCTCAATCCTCCCTGCTCTTCTCTTTCAGCAGGCATCACAGAACCATATAATTTACCCACAAACATATTTATTTATTCTGCCCACTGCACATGCATGCTCTGTGTGTGTGTGTGTGTGTGTGTGTGTGTGTGTGTGTGTGTGTGTGTGTTAAATGTAGAGGAGGAAGGTGACAAAAATAAAGGCTCGTTCTTCTTAATTTACCCACAAATGTATTTATTCCGCTTGAAAAGTGTTTGGCAAACCAGCTACTGGATTTGGGACACTACAACATCCTATTTAGTATTTGACTTCAAACTTGAAAAAAATTCACCGCACACTAGATGGCACTTAGCAGCCCACTAATGGGCTGCGGCCCAGTTGTCGAGAAACACTGTTCGAGAACATCTCTGCTATCGGCCTGAGCCCGTCTTAAAGTTATCCACAAAACAATACGCGAGGCATCTGCTCAAATCTGGTTGATGTTTCGGTCTGGGTTTTTTTCGGTCTGTTGGTCATGGTTAAAAACGGACATTTCCAGGGACAGCTCCAGCTGGGGACAGGCCACCAAAAATGGGGACTGTCCCCAGAAAATGGGGACATCTGGTCACCCTCCTGAAACACAGGAATGGATGTATATTTACAAATGAAATGAAGATGACCAGACAAAACCAGAAATATCTTGGGTTCAATCTGTCTCCAATGAAATACAAGTCAAAGTAAATTTAGAAATCACTGCTTTCTTTTTTATTTGCATTTTCCAGACTGTCCCAACTTTTTCTGATTTGGGGTTGTATTCAGTATATACACTTTTAATGGGGACCATCCTGTAGTGTACACTGGTGAAATGTGAAACATACAGTATCTTGCAGTCACGTGACTGGAAAGTACACAACCGCCATCTTGTCGGTCAAAAACACCGCTGAATACTGCTGCACGCGTGTACAGAATGGATCAATTTTCAACCTCGCTTTTGCTTCGGCTCCCGGCGCTGCCTCCTTCGCTTTGCTCCCGATAACAATCCACGGAGACCCCGCTGGTCTCGCTATCTCGTCCGGAATGTTTTTTTTTTTCTTGTCCGGAATGTTGTGCATGCGATGGAAATCGCTACAAACCATCATTTTCTGCTGGAAACCAATGTCCAGTAAGTCCATACGGTTGTAGTGGATATTGAAGTCCGGTACAGACGAACAACACACAAAAATACACACAAAAAACATAAAAAACGTGCACAGGTAGGGAGAGCTTGTAGCCGCAGCCATTGTAGTAGAATTGTATATAATAGGGTTTTCCAGAAGAAAAGGTAGAAGTAGAAGCAGAAGTAGAACCAGAAGTAGAAGTAGAAGGCGGAAATATGGCGTTTGACCGACAAGATGGCGTCTGTCACAATCTGGATCGGCTGTGACGTCACATGCAAGCGCTCCATATAATTTCTATTTCCTTTATTCCTGAGAGGGAGCCAAGGTAAAGTTTTTCTTCACCGATGTTTATTGGTGCCACCTACTGGTTATAAGTAACATTAATGAAGTCAAATGGCTTTATTGCCATTTCAACCATCTACAGTACACACTGAAACGAAACAATGTTCCTCCAGGACTATGGTGCATCATAAAACAACACAGAGCTCCATGAAACCAAATAGAACCTGATCAGACTACACAATCTACATAAAGTGCACATGTGCAAATGGCACAAACAGGACAATAACCCATCCATTATCTGTAGCTGCTTATCCTGTACAGGGTCACCGGCAAGCTGGAGCCTATCCCAGCTAATTATGGGTGAGAGGTGGGGTACACCCTGGACAAGTCACCAGGTTATCACAGGGCTGACACAGAGACAAACAACTATTCACATCTATGGTCAATTTAGAGCCACCAATTAACCTAACCTGCATGTCTTTGGGGGAAACTGGAGCACCTGGAGGAAACCCATGCAGACATGGGGAGAACATGCAAACTCCACACAGAAAGGCCCTCGCTGGCCACTGGGCTTGAACCCAGCACCTTCTTGCTGTGAGGCAACAGTGCTAACCACTATACCACTGTGCCACCCCAGGGCAATAATTATTCAAACATATTACTAAAACTGTAATGCTGATGACTTGAACAGACAAACCCCAAGCCAGACGGTTTTAAAAACATATCCATAGTGAGAATAAATGCAAATATAAGCATAATAAATAAATAAAAACATCCTTGTGAGAACACAAATTTTCTCTCTCTCTCCCTCTTGGGTGGGTGGACCAGCTTTGTGATTGGGTGGGCCACCCACCCCTCCTTGCCCCCCTGGAGCCAGGCCCACTTTGTAGCATCTACGTCAGATTCTTTGAGGTTAACAAATGTCTTAAAACTGATTCTTTTGGATTTTTGTGGAACAGCATCACTGGATGTAAGAAAAACATCAAATATTATGAAGTCTAATATGCCTACTGCAGTAGATGTAGATTCACAGAGCCTATCCGTGGTAGTTGTGTCAGGTGATTACACACTCCCCATAGATTTTGTGTGTATTGGGGATGATATTTTTCAGTCTGCTTTAGTGACGCTTCATCATTTGTGTTACAGAATCAATCATGGGTGTAATGAACATGATTGAGCTCCAAATCGATTGTCTTTGAAGGAGAAACTGAAAATTGACAGGCTGAGCACACATTGTCCAATCATAGTACAAATGCTAGAACTGGAAGCTTCGTGTTTTAATGAATGCATTTGAGCTTTTCTGATTGATGTTTACAATTCAAAGGAAATGCAATATGACCCCAGCAGAGGACTATGAGCATGAAACACTAAAAAATTATAAAAATCACTAACATTATTCACCAATATTCTTTGCCCCAATATTTTTTATTATGCCATTGATGAGACGTTTTGCCCTTCCGTCTAATTCTACGTTATCACTATCCTCCACTGGTTTCACTGATCACACCATCGGGCCATCCATCCTCATTGCACGACAGAGCATCAGGGTGGATCAGGCAGGTCCGGAGGGCAGAAGGGTCAGGGTCATGGGCATCTCATCAGGCAGCAGGAGGAATGTGTGTAGTTCGAGAGCGAGATAGAGTGAGAATACATTCTTGCTCATTAAGGGAATCCAAACAGTTCCCTTAAAGCTGTACTGCCTTTCAGATTTTTCAAGTTTAGGTCATAAAAAGAATTTTCCTTTACGCCCAATTATGTTTGTTGTGTGGATCAAAACCTACTGAATTCAAATCACAGACTAACAATTTTATTAGGTTTTTTTTTTAAATAGAGCAATGAATGGGGCAGTACGGTGGTGTAGTGGTTAGCGCTGTCGCCTCACAGCAAGAAGGTCTGGGTTCAAGCCCCGTGGCCGGCAAGGGCCTTTCTGTGCAGAGTTTGCATGTTCTCCCCGTGTCCACGTGGGTTTCCTCCGGGTGCTCTGGTTTCCCCCACAGTCCAAAGACATGCAGGTTAGGTTAACTGGTGACTCTAAATTGACCGTAGGTGTGAATGTGAGTGTGAATGGTTGTCTGTGTCTATGTGTCAGCCCTGTGATGACCTGGCGACTTGTCCAGGGTGTACCCCGCCTTTCGCCCATAGTCAGCTGGGATAGGCTCCAGCTTGCCTGCGACCCTGTAGAACAGGATAAAGCGGCTAGAGATGATGAGAGCAATGAATGAATTTAGGGCCACATGGCCCTAAATTCTGCACTATTTTTTCCTGCTTCACCATGACCCAATTCAAGATTCTACATCATGCATCACGTGGTGGGCTTTCCCCGTTCATGTAAGGCATTGTACAACCCCGATTCCAAAAAAGTTGGGACAAAGTACAAATTGTAAATAAAAACGGAATGAAATAATTTACAAATCTCAAAAACTGATATTGTATTCACAATAGAACATAGACAACATATCAAATGTCGAAAGTGAGACATTTTGAAATTTCATGCCAAATATTGGCTCATTTGAAATTTCATGACAGCAACACATCTCAAAAAAGTTGGGACAGGGGCAATAAGAGGCTGGAAAAGTTAGAGGTACAAAAAAGGAACAGCTGGAGGACCAAATTGCAACTCATTAGGTCAATTGGCAATAGGTCATTAACATGACTGAGTATAAAAAGAGCATCTTGGAGTGGCAGCGGCTCTCAGAAGTAAAGATGGGAAGAGAATCACCAATCCCCCTAATTCTGCGCCGACAAATAGTGGAGCAATATCAGAAAGGAGTTTGACAGTGTAAAATTGCAAAGAGTTTGAACATATCATCTACAGTGCATAATATCATCAAAAGATTCAGAGAATCTGGAAGAATCTCTGTGCGTAAGGGTCAAGGCCGGAAAACCATACTGGGTGCCCGTGATCTTCGGGCCCTTAGACGACACTGCATCACATACAGGCATGCTTCTGTATTGGAAATCACAAAATGGGCTCAGGAATATTTCCAGAGAACATTATCTGTGAACACAATTCACCGTGTCATCCGCCATTGCCAGCTAAAACTCTATAGTTCAAAGAAGAAGCTGTATCTAAACATGATCCAGAAGCGCAGACGTCTTCTCTGGGCCAAGGCTCATTTAAAATGGACTGTGGCAAGCGGAAAACTGTTCTGTGGTCAGACGAATCAAAATTTGAAGTTCTTTCTGGAAATCAGGGACGCCGTGTCATTTGGATTAAAGAGGAGAAGGACGACCCAAGTTGTTATCAGCGCTCAGTTCAGAAGCCTGCATCTCTGATGGTATGGGGTTGCATTAGTGCGTGTGGCATGGGCAGCTTACACATCTGGAAAGACACCATCAATCCTGAAAGGTATGTCCAGGTTCTAGAGCAACACATGCTCCCATCCAGACGACGTCTCTTTCAGGGAAGACCTTGCATTTTCCAACATGACAATGCCAAACCACATATTGCATCCATTACAGCATCATGGCTGCATAGAAGAAGGGTCCGGGTACTGAACTGGCCAGCCTGCAGTCCAGATCTTTCACCCATAGAAAACATTTGGCGCATCATAAAACGGAAGATATGACAAAAAAGACCTAAGCCAGTTGAGCAACTAGAATCCTACATTAGACAAGAATGGGTTAACATTCATATCCCTAAACTTGAGCAACTTGTCTCCTCAGTCCCCAGACGTTTACAGTACAGACTGTTGTAAAGAGAAAAGGGGATGTCTCACAGTGGTAAACATGGCCTTGTCCCAACTTTTTTGAGATGTGTTGTTGTCATGAAATTTAAAATCACCTAATTTTTCTCTTTAAATGATACATTTTCTCAGTTTAAACATTTGATATGTCGTCTATGTTCTATTCTGAATAAAATATGGACTTTTGAAACTTCCACATCATTGCATTCTGTTTTTATTTACAATTTGTACTTTGTCTCAACTTTTTTGGAATCGGGGTTGTAGGATACAAATTTGAAACAGGAGAGAAAAATGGAGGACATGAGTGTGTGAATGAAACGTGAAAGACCAACTACAGTAACGGAAAGCGAGAAGAAAAGACTCTATGTTGCGAAGGAAAGGAAACGGAGGATCAAACTAATAAATACTGGCGGTCAGCGAGCACCTCGGTGTGATCAGCTGTTCGTTTAGCAACAGAATGATGTAACTGTCAGTGCACGGTAAAGGTAAACCTGCGCATGCACACATGGACTTCCTCTGTCTGCTTGACTGTGTGAAGCGAGCGATTTCATGCACATTATTTGCACGGGAATCAAGTCAAGTTTATTTGTATAGCGCTTTTAACAATAAACATTGTCGCAAAGCAGCTTTAAAGAATTTGAACGACTTAAAACATGAGCTAATTTTATCCCTAATCTATCCCCAATGAGCAAGCCTGTGGCGACGGTGGCAATGAAAAACTCCCTCAGACGACATGAGGAAGAAACCTCAAGAGGAGCCAGACTTAAAAGGAAACCCATCCTCATTTAGGCAACAACAGACAGCATGACTATAATATTAGCA
Source organism: Neoarius graeffei (assembly GCF_027579695.1). NCBI lineage: Eukaryota > Metazoa > Chordata > Actinopteri > Siluriformes > Ariidae > Neoarius > Neoarius graeffei. The sequence goes on along the minus strand of NC_083577.1, from coordinate 20,329,639 downwards.
GTTTTAACATGAAGTCAGTTTCGTTGATGTTATAAACTCTTCATTGATGGAAACTTGAGTGCAAAACTGTTCATGACAACTGCAGTCCTAAAGTTAGCAAGTCAACTGTAGTCCTCAGTCATAAAAGCATTACTGTAAGAGTCCAGAGCGTCCTCCAGGCGTGACTTTCAACTGTCCTCATGGGGCCGTCCTCCACAGGAGCGATGCGATGAGACTCCAACCAGACACAAGGCACCAGGATGGATCAAGCAGGTCCGAGGAGCAGAAGAAGAGGTCAACATCTCGATCCCAGGACCAACATGTAACTCAGAGGGACAGATTTGGGGGGGGGGAGAGGGAGAGAAAACACAGGTTGTTAGGTATGCCAATGTCACCTGAATAAGTAGGAACAATATACATGTTGCACTGAGTACAAGCAGGGACTCCAGCAACTAACTATGACAGCATAACTTAAAGGGGAGAGCCAGAAGGTAACACAGGCATGAGGGAGCCCCAGGACATAAAGCAGCCAGCCACTACACCATCAACAAACTCGAGTGAGCAAGCGAGTGGGGACTGACAGCATCCATACATCCCAGTTTACCAAAACACTCGAGGACCCTCTAGATCTACACCTTTACCTCATAAACACCATTAACAAAAGGCTTGACTAAACAGATATGTTTTCAGCCTGGACTTAAATGCTGAGACTGTGTCTGATTCCCGAACACTACTTGGAAGGCTGTTCCATAACTGTGGGGCTTTGTAAGAAAAGGCTCTGCCCCCTGATGTAGCCTTCACTATACGAGGTGCCAGCAGATAGCCTGCACCTTTTGATCTAAGTAGGCGTGGCGGGTCATAGAGGAGCAGAAGTTCACTCAGGTACTGTGGTGCGAGACCATTCAGTGCTTTAAAGGTCAATAGTAGTATTTTATAATCAGTACGAAATTTGATTGGAAGCCAATGCAGTGTGGATAAGACAGAGGTAATGTGGTCATATTTTCTAGTTCTAGTAAGGACTCTTGCTGCTGCATTTTGACCTAACTGGAGCTTGTTTATGCACTTATTGGAACATCTAGACAGTAAGGCATTACAATAATCCAACCTGGAGGTAACGAAAGCATGAACTAGTTTTTCCGCGTCACGTAGTGACATTAAATTTCTTATCTCAGCAATATTTCTGAGATGAAAGAAAGCTATCCGGGTAATGTTATCAATGTGAGTTTCGAATGAAAGACTGGGGTCAATAATCCCTCCGAGGCCTTTTACTGCTGCACGTGAAAAAACAGAAAGGCCATCCAGAGTTACTGTGTAATCAGAAAACTTACTTCTAGCTGCATGTGGTCCTAATACAAGTACTTCAGTCTTGTCAGAGTTAAGCAGAATGAAGTTAATAAGCATCCAGTGTCTAATGTCCTTTACACATTCCTCAATTCTATTAAGCTGGTGTCTCTCATCAGGTTTAATCCCCTCAAATTAAATAACTTCCCAGCCACAGAATGGCCTGGGGTTTTTTTGTTGTTGTTGTTTAGTGGTTGTTGTTTTTTTTTTAGATATTACAGAAATAGACATATATCACAATAACCAAATTTTAGAGGAAACTAAATTTCACCGATTTTATGAAATTGAAAGGGCGTGTACTTTTAATATTTGTTTTAGTTTCTTGAACATGAAAGGATTTTCCATTTCAAAAACTCAAAAACTTTCCTGTTGCGCCAAACTACACATGAAAACAGTTATATTTTATTATTTTTAAGTATTTGACATAAAAATATTTTCATGTTCAACCATTATTCTACAATGACAACGATGATTAACTGACCCACAATATTTTCTAAGCATAAAAGCAGACATATTCAAGGTTTTCTCATACTAGCAGTACTCGGGTGACCGTATTTTGGTTTTCAAAAAAGAGGACACTGGGGCAGGATGGTGTCATGGTATGAGGCAGATGGATACCCACAATGGGTGGAAGGTTGCGACTGGAGATGGGGAAGGGGCACTGAGGCCTTTTTTATTTATTTATTTTAAAATTATTATGATTATTTTTTTTGAAGGGCGGGGGTACAGTACATAGTTGAGAAATGCTTCCACAACCATGGAACTATATTATTGAACTTTAATGCATTAATTGCTAGTTTTTAACAAGACAGGTAACAAAGGCCTTCCTTTGACTGACCAATCGTGGCATGCAAGAAGGTGGGACCAGTTCAAAGCAATGCAAAAATGCACATAATGAATGGAGACTGGAGATAGCAAAAACTGAATCCTGGATATCTTTGGTGATTTAGAAATCCTGGCCAGATGCAGTTTTTAGGTCCCAAAAAGAGGACATGTCCAGGCAAAAGAGGACATATGGTCACCCTTAGAAGTGCTAGCAGTAGTATTGCATAGGTGGGAGTGTAAGCTGTGTCCAACCCAGAAGACATCAAAGTGGTACAGCTGACTGGTAGAGAAATAAACTGCTGGAGGAATGAACTCCCTCCCCCACACACCTTCACTCGCCTCTATGAAAACACATAGCAGCTGCTAATACCTATTTTGGCGATGATGCCATGAGTCTATTTGTAGTGAAGCACAGGGGAAGTGATCTGCCTGCTTTGAGACTTTTACAAGTCTGCTCTGTTTCCTCACAGTCCCACAGATGAGCCCCATCCTTTTGGATTACTACAAGCAACCTGACTGACATATTGTAACCAACATGGAGACACAGAAACGAGGAATTCCAGCTTCAATTCCTGAGAATGAAGAGCTCATAGAGGTGCAGATGAAAGGGGTCCATGACAGGCAAAATGGTGGAGAAGCTGAAGTGCCTCTCTCCAAATCTCAGAGGAGACATAGTGATGTGAAAGTCTACAAGGAGTTTTGCGACTTCTATGCGCGCTTGTGAGTTTCACTTTTCTTCCCTGTACACACTATGGTTTATTTGTTGGTTTACACTTTGCTATTCTCTTTCACAGGCTGAGATTCACATTTCTTTTACGTATAGCAGAAAATCAGTTCCAGAGCTATGACTTGCCTGCAGATACTGGCACATCAGTTAAGCTAGGTTTCAGTAAAATTCAGAATGTTTTCTTTCATAGCATTGAAATATGATTATAAAGTGAGGATTTTTTTGTAAAATTAAAACATTGCCCCTCTTTCCATATTTCTACATTTCTACTCTGCATCTCAATTGATTTGGTCCTGAATGACCTTAACCTTAGGAGAGTAATGGTAATATCCATAAGTCATCTAAAGTTTTGACACTGACAATATTAAATGCTACTCTCATGTAATTAAATGGCTTAAAATAAGATTACAATTATGCTAGAGTTTCAGTTACTTGTGATCAATTTGAACCTTTGTATATGTATAAAGTTCGCCTTTGTATCTACACTTGCTGGCGATCACTTATTATATAGGTTCCCCTTAGGTACAGAGTTACTCACTGGAACTGTTTCTATACACTAATTGCAGCTTGCATTTATATCAGTGAAAATAGGTCACCTAAAGACCAGCACAGACCAGATACTGAGGCGTGACACTGACATGATGGGGTGTGTGTGTGTGTGTGTGTGTGTGTGTTATACTGGTATGAGTGGATCAGATGCAGCTGCATTGCTGGGATTTTTAAACACTTTAGCATCACAGGTTGAGAACAGCCCACAAATCAAAAATATCCAGCCAAGATCCAACCAGTTTATTACACCAGGACTGTGGTCAGACACTGACAATAATGAAGGGCTGGAGGACAATTAAAACAACAACTAGAGGGGCACTTGGTAGAGTGCATACTGTCACTAAGGCACATATCAACATCAAAATCAAAATTGCTTGAACATAGGATGATTCTAAAGCTGTACACCAAATTTCATCCAAATTTGTTCACTACTTTTTGAGTTATGTTGGGAAAAGGCAAAAAAAAAAATCCTGGATCCACATACATATCCAGATTTGCATCAAAAGCTAATCAATTATTCCTTGGCCCATGGCTCACCTTTCCACCAAATATCATAAAAAGCTGTTCACTACTTTGAGTTTTGTTGGGAACAGACAAACAAACAACACTTTGCAAAGATACTCACACACAACAGGTTATAAACAGACAAACTAATTAGGAGTTGACACAAAACAGGGGGCCACAATCAGCAAACAAACCAATGAAAACACAAGGACTGATAACGGACTAGAAAAAAAAAGTGAGTGGATGACACTTCCCTGATAGTAAGTTTTGTTTGACCCGCATTTAGCACGGACTGTCCTTAAAGCAGATACGCAGAACCTTTATTTTTAAATACATTTCTGAGTGGATACTATCTCCATCCTTGACTCTTGTATGCTCCATAAATGGGAATAAAAAAAAATATTTTTGAGAGTTAAAATCGACCGCAAAGTTGGCATTCGAGCTGCCCCACTGAGCCAGCCAGCCCTGAGTGCGTGATGTCACCAGAACCGGTTTTAAGGCCGAGGCCTTTTAGAGCTATAGATCAAAGTCATATAAATAAAAATTTATGGTGAAAGTAAGAAATACCGTTACCGACTTGCTCAACTAAGACTGATTTGACTTCATTGATTGTGGGTTGACTCTTATTAAAACAGGATAGGTGTTATAACTTATGCAACATGCATGCATTTTCACTGTGAAGCAAATTAAATAATCTTATACCAGTAACTTAAACACACAATACAAGTTACATGTATTAATCTAAATGCAGGTAAACAACATGTTTTTGTGTTTTTTGTATCCAAATGAGAGTTGGAGCTTACCCGTCTGCGTTCTCGCTTCTTGAAGGCCGATCTTGTGGCCGATTGTTTTGAAACAGTCTGACTTTCAGTTGTTCGTTCAGTTCTCCGTTCATTCACTTCTTCCATGTAAGGGCGAGATGTCAGCAATATCCAGTTTAGAAATCAGACACTGCACCACTCATTCTCTATTTTGTCCATACTGTGTACTCCGCCATTACTGCTCGGCTCAGGCAATTACTAAAACCCGGGACGGAATAGGACGTCACCGGTTTTAGCAACAACTGCAGGGAGGTCACTGCCCAAGCGATATGTTATGCCCCGTTCCATCCCGGGTTTTAGCAACAACTCTCGGCTCACTCCGGGAGGACTGGTGCAACTGAACTTTGCTTTTTAAAAAAATAAATAAATAAAACAAATACTTTCCTTTTCTTGTAGTTTTCTTTTTCTTTAATTGTTGATACTGCACCCTCTTTCAATACGGGCTTATAGCCAACGCTCCTCAACAGATCAGAGGGTCTCGTACGAGTCTTCAGTAAAATGTGCAGAGCAGAGGACAGACCACTTCATAAGTGCCCAATGTGCCCGTGAACTTCTCGCAAAAAGCATCCAAATCTTTGCAGTTTGAACATTCTTGGACCATGTATGCAACGTAAATCCACCTTCTGTCGTGTTGCCGGAGGGTGCAGCAACACATCTACGTGGCATGGCAATAAATTAGCTCAAAACGGAGGATCAGAGTTGCAGTAAGCTCTGTGTTTTAGTATACCGGAAATGGCGATGAGACCGATAGACTTCCTGCTGTGACGTTACGGACGTCAAGGTCATTCACTCAGACCGCTACCTATATAAATCACTTTAATTGTAAAAATTACGAAATTAGATTTATTGTTAATGCTTACAACTATTCCTGTGCTATTCTTGAGGTCTCAAGGCATTTATACACTACCGTTCAAAAGTTTGGGGTCACCCAGACAATTTTGTGTTTTCCATGAAAAGTCACACTTTTATTTACCACCATAAGTTGTAAAATGAATAGAAAATATAGTCAAGACATTTTTCTGGCCATTTTGAGCATTTAATCGACCCCACAAATGTGATGCTCCAGAAACTCAATCTGCTCAAAGGAAGGTCAGTTTTATAGCTTCTCTAAAGAGCTAAACTGTTTTCAGCTGTGCTAACATGATTGTACAAGGGTTTTCTAATCATCCATTAGCCTTCTGAGGCAATGAGCAAACACATTGTACCATTAGAACACTGGAGTGAGAGTTGCTGGAAATGGGCCTCTATACACCTATGTAGATATTGCACCAAAACCCAGACATTTGCAGCTAGAATAGTCATTTACTACATTAGCAATGTATAGAGTGTATTTCTGATTAGTTTAAAGTGATCTTCATTGAAAAGAACAGTGCTTTTCTTTCAAAAATAAGGAAATTTCAAAGTGACCCCAAACTTTTGAACGGTAGTGTAAATGAAAGTGAGGCCATGGCTCTGTGTATATGCTTTAAGATGTATGCCAGATCTGGACCAACTTAGTTATGCACATTGGCCCAAACCCGGGCCTTGTTATTTGCCCAGATGTGGCAGCCGGGGATGAATCAGATGCAAAATGCATCCGTGCCCGATCTGGGTTGCTTTAGGCCGGAAATGGCACAGATCTCACATTGTGGTTTGGGTGTTGTGCATTAATTGTCATACTAGCAAATCATTTTTAAGGTGCAGATCTCAGCCGGCATGAATGTGGAACACATAACGCAGATTTGCCTTGTTGAAAACGGCATGGGCCAAATCCTCTTGCTATGAGGGTTGTCACCAAGGAAACTGTGACATGAAAGGGAAATCTATGATGGCTGATGAGCAAATACATAAAAGAGAAGTTCACTTTCTTTGTTTAGCAGAGCTCCCCATACGCAAAGTATGCGGAGCGGAGCCCCATACTTCGGAGAATGCGTCGACCTGATTTTTGATGGCTTGACTATATTACGTCCATGTGTACGACCGTGTACCACCATAGAGAACCCAATCATATGTGCAAGGTAACATATCTCAAACACTTGACCACCAGAAAACAAGATTTGTATCCTTATTTCCACACGATGGGTTTTTATCCAGTGCTTATTTTTTATTTGCTTTTAAAAAATAATGTGGGGTTATTTACTAACACCTTTTACAGAAGATATTCATGACCGTTTCATATAAAACTAGTTAAAACAGTTTTATTAGTCCACTAGCTTGTTGAATAGTTGACAGTTTCTGTCATGTAAGGGTGGTAGATGGATGTAAGTGCAGGAAGAGTTTTATTGAAAGCACGCTAGCAAACAGATCCAAAACGTTGACAAAGGCAGAGTCAAAAACCAGTGTCAGATGGGAACACAATACTCACAGTCCAAAAACACAAACAGGGTCAAAACCAGAAAAGCAATACAAAATACAAGGCTTGGTAATGTCAGATGCAGGGTACAGAGCATACAGTTTGCAAAGTCTGCATTACTGAGAGTTCTTATATGTCTGCGCTGTGATTGCACTCTAATCAGGAACAGGTGCATGGCCATTAGTCCTAAGTCCTAACTAGTTCTGCGAGCTCCAGCGTGTGTGGGTGTGAGAGATGTAACCATACAACTGTTTGATATATCGAGTTTGATATTAGATGGTAACTATATAGTAATGATGTAATGTGAAAGTGCTGGTTCACTGCTGTCCACCAGGCACCCAGCAGAGTCACATCATAATAAATGTTGTGTTGTTGTTTCTGGCACATTGCATGTGGTGTCAAATAAAGGAATAAATATATATTCGTAACTGTGATGCGTTATGCATTATTGGTGTCACTGTCACAAGACAATGCAGCAATTTAGGAGCGAGGCACTCAGCGCACCCAGACGGATTCCTCATCACAGCAGGTGACTTTAATCATGCAGATTTAAAGGTTTTACTGCCCAAATTACATCAACATGTGGACTTTCCAACAAGAGGTGACAACTTACTGGACTTACTGTATACAACTCACAAAGGAGCTTACAAGGCCTCCCCCCTCCTCCACCTGGGTCTCTCTGATCACATCACCATCATGCTGAGACCTGCATATAGACCCAGAGTGAGAGCCATCAGACCAACACAAAAGGAGGTACGTGTGTGGCCAGAGGGGGCCTCCTATGCTTTGAAAGACTGTTTTAGCACTACACACTGGGACATTTTCAAAGAAGCAGACACTTACAATGACCACATAGACTTAGAGGAATACACCGAGGCCGTCACAGCATACATCGCTAAATTCACTGATGATGTCGCTCACTGCAAAACAATCACTGTTCGTGCTAACCAGAAGCCTTGGCTGACAGGAAAGGTTCACAGGCTCCTGCGGGCTCAGGACTCAGCCTTTAGGGCTGGTGACACCGCAGGTCTAACAACAGCCAGAGCCAACCTGTCCCGCAGCATCAGGGAGGCAAAATGTCAGTACACCAATAAAATATCTGGACACTTCAGCAACACCAGAGATGCACAGTCTCTCTGGCGTGGCATTCAAACCCCCACCATGGACCTGTGAGAGTGACATCACATTGCTAAACTGCCTAAATGACTTCTTTGGACGCTTTGAAACACAAAACAACACACCAGCACAGAAGACCACTCCTCCCCCGGATGAACAGGCCATATGTCTGGCTCCAGCCAGCATGGAGAGGACCCTCTCCAGGATCAATTCATGTAAGGCAGCTGGACCAGACAACATACCTGGCTGTGTTTTGAAAAACTGTGCCATGGAGCTCAAGGATGTCCTTGCTGACATCTTTAACATCTCCCTGAACCAAGCTGTTGTCCCCATGTGTTTCAAAGCTACAACCATAATACCAGTGCCAAAGAAGCCCCTCCCATCCAGCTATAACGACTGTTGGCCCATAGCACTGACTTCCATCATCATGAAGTGCTTTGAGCGACTGGTCATGCAGAACATCAAGTCCATTCTCCTTCCCTCTCATGACCCATTCCAGTTTGCATATAGGTCAAACAGGTCCATAGAGGACGCTATCTCCACTGCTCTCCACCCAGCCCTCACTCACCTGGACTCAAAGAACACCTATGTTCAAATGCTGTTCTTGGATTACAGTTTGGCATTCAGCACAATCATTCCCCAGCAGCTAATACAAAAACTTGGACATTTGGGACTCAACACCTCTCTTTGTAACTGGGTGCTGGACTTTCTTACAGGGAGGCTACAGAATGTTTGGGTTGGCAGTAACACCTCCAGGACCATCATGCTGAGCACAGGGGCCCCACAAGGGTGTGTGCTCAGCCCGCTGCTCTTCACCCTGCTGACCCATGACTGTGTACCAATCTACAGCACCAACCACATCATCAAGTTTGTGGATGACATGACTGTGGTGGGCCTCATCACTAACAACGATGAAGCCATCTACAGGAATAAGGTGAGCCAACTGGTCCAGTGGAGTAAAGACAACAATCTCTTCCTGAATGTGGAGAAGACCAAAGAGATTGTAGTCGACTTCAGGCGAGGTCACTCACAGCATCCCCCTCTGACCATCGATGGTGCTGCAGTGGAGAGGGTGAGCAGCACCAAATTCCTAGGGGCGCACATCACTGAGGACCTCTCCTGGTCCAACAACACCACATCGCTGGCCAAGAAGGCTCAAACTCGCCCCTACTTCCTCCGCAAACTGAGGAGTGCACGAGTCCCACCCCCCATCATGTGCTCATTCTACAGGGGCACCATTGAGATTGTCCTCACTGGCTGCATCACTGCGTGGTACAGAGGCTGCAGTGCCTCCTGCCGGAAGACTCTGCAACGCATAGTGAACACGGCCAGCAAGATCATCGGTACCCCTCAGCCCTCTCTTACGGACATCTATCACACCCGTCTCACCCGCAGAGCCATCAGCATCGCTGGTGACACGTCCCACCCTTCACACTCACTCTTCAACCTCCTGCCCTCAGGGAAAAGGTACTGGAGCCTCTGGGCCCACTCCACAAGACTGCTGAACAGCTTCATCCACCAGGCTGTCAGGATGCTGAACTCTGTCCACTACCTACCCCCTACCCCTGGTCTGTAACACATTCACTCACACAAGAAACTCTATCTCATCCATTTGCACATCACACTACAAACATTTGTATTACTGCTGTATCTGCTCCTATTGCTCATTTGCACTACTGTTCATATACACCTCATAAGCTGCTCTTCTAAGCACCTTCTCGGTTAGATATTGTACTGTATTTGCACTACCGCTATTTTGTACATTGTTTGATTTTAGAGTGTTATTTTATCTATATTATCTATATTTATAAATATTTATATATATTGTTTTTCTTAATATAAATTTTTTTTGTAATCTTTATCTGTTTTTACAAGTAAGGTGAGAGAGAAACGGCATTTAGATTCTCCTATATGTCTTGGATATATAGTGAATTGACAATAAAAAAATCTTTGAATCTTTGAATTTACTGAGGTGAAATACACAACACAACACAACACAATTCAATGGTTCATTCATGGTGCTATAATACTATTATTCTGTTCAGCTTGATTTTGTGCCCTTGCAAATATTTTGCTCATACACTCATCAGGAGATCCACTTTTAAGCACTGCCTAAGTCAAGTCAAGTCAACTTTATTATCAAATATGCTATACATGCTCGACATACAGCACAGATGAAATTTCAGTCCTCTCTGACCCACGGTGCAAACAGGCAATGCAATAAATAAAAATAAAATAATTGAAATAAACAATATAAACAGTATAAACACTCTAGATAAGAACTAGACATAGACTAAACACTCATATATATATATATATATATATATATATATATATATATATATATATATATATATATATATATATATATATATATATATATATATATATTATACAGACGCACGTATACACACATAAATTGGAGCAAATAAACAGTCAAGGGCACTTGAGGTATAGCACGTAAACATGAAATAAGCAGTATAAACAATAAACTAATAGCTGTTAAGATGAGGTAGTGCGGAATAGTGCAAATGAGCGAGGTAAAGTGAAATGTGCATTCCCTGAGTTCAGTGTGTGAATGAACGTTGAGAGTATGTGTGTGTGTGTGTGTGTGTGTGTGTGTGTGTTGGGGGGAGAACTGTGAGGGTGACATGCCAGATGCTGAAGGGGGGGCAGGGGGGTGTGCGGGCAGAATCTGTGGCAGGGGGCAGAGGGGGGAGGAGGGGCAGAACAGGGAGGGAGTTGAGCCTCCTGATTGCCTGGTGATAGAAACTGTCCTTGAGCCTGCTGGTTTTGGCCCGGAGACTCTGCAGTCTCCTCCCTGGTGGCAGCAGACTGAAGAGGCTCTGAGATGGGTGGGTGGGGTCACCTGCAATCCTGATGGCTTTATGGATGAGGCAGGAGTTATAGATATCCATAAAAGAAGGGAAAGAGACACCAATGATCCTCTCAGCTGCTCTCACGATGCGCTGCAGAGTCTTGCAGCAAGACACGGTGCAGGCGCCGTACCACACGGTGATGCAGCTGGTCAGGATGTTCTCGATGGTGCCTCTGTAGAATGTGTACATGATGGGGGCCGGGACTCTTGCTCTCCTTAGTTTGTGGAGGAAGTACAGACGCTGTTGGGCTTTTTTTGGCCAGTGATGCAGTGTTGTTGCTCCAGGACAGGTCTTCAGAGATGTACACACCCAGAAACTTAGTGCTGCTCACCCTCTCCACTGCATCACCGTCGATAGTTAGTGGAGCATGCTGGTTGTGCGCTCTCCTGAAGTCTACAACACTCTCCTTCATCTTCTCCACATTCAGGCAGAGATTGTTGTCCTTGCACCACATGGCCAAGCGGCTCACCTCACTCTTGTAGATTGTTTCATTGCCATTGTTGATGAGACCCACCACAGTCGTGTCATCCACAAACTTAATGAAGAGATTAGAGCTGGATGTTGGTGTGTAGTCATGGGTCAGCAGAGTGAAGAGGAGGGGACTCAGCACACATCCTTGGGGGGCCCCCGTGTTCAATGTGATGGTGCTGGAGGAGTTGCTGCCGACCCGTACAGCCTGTGGTCTCCCCGTCAGGAAATCCAGCAGCCAGTTGCACAGGGAGGTGTTGAGTCCCAGCTGGTCCAGTTTATGAATGAGCTGCTGAGGAATGATTGTGTTGAATGCTGAGCTAAAGTCTATGAACAGCATTCTGACATATGAGTCTTTTGTCTCCAGGTGGGTGAGGGCTGAGTGGAGGGCAGTGGAGATGGTGTCATTGGTCGAACGGTTGGACTGATATGCAAACTGGAAAGGGTCCAGGGCGGGGGGGGAGGGCAGACTTGATGTGCCGCATGACTAGCCGCTCGAAGCACTTCATGAGGATGGGAGTGAGTGCGACAGGGTGGTAGTCATTGAAGCAGGAGGGAGATGGCTTATTTGGGACTGGGATGATGGTGGTGGCTTTGAGGCATGTGGGGACAACAGCCTGGCTCAACGAGATGTTGAAGATGTCTGTAAAGACATCTGTGAACTCCTCGGCACAGTCTCTCAGGACACGACCAGGGATGTTATCTATATAACATGTTATCTATATAACATTTATTTGTTATCTCAAATATAGCTAAGTAGCTATATTCGAGTATTTGGCTCCCTGCAAGGTGAGAAAACCAAGAAAACACTGAGGAGTCATCCTCATCGCTAACTGACCACACCCTCTCTGTTGAAACTATGTGTGCCTTGTGATTTGTCTTCTAAAAAAAAAAGGCATGGGAATGAGCAGCTCTGTTGTACCTGAGGGCAAGGGGAATTTCTGGACTGGAAAGATTTAAACAGAATCCTGAATGGAATTAATGAGAATCATCACAGATTGTATCATTTAATTATAGTTGTTAGCACTGTCGCCTCACAGCAAGAAGGTTCTGGGTTCAAGCCCAGCAGCTGACAGGGGCCTTTCTGTCTGGAGTTTGCATGTTCTCCCTGTGTCTGTGTGGGTTTCCTCTGGGTGCTCCGGTTTCCCCCACGGTCCAAAGACATGTGGTTAGGTTAATTGGTGACTCCAAATTGACCATAGGTGTGAATGTGAATGGTTGTTTGTGTCTATGTGTCAGCCCTGCGATGACCTGCTGACTTGTCCAGGGTGTACCCCACTTCTCAACCATAATCAGCTGGGATAGGCTCCAGCTTGCCTGTGACCCTGCACAGAATAAGTGGTTACAGATAATGGATGACTGATATTGTTTTCTCTCCAGCAGCTTAATTGACAATTTTTCCTGACTTTAAGTCAAAAATTAGCTAACGTTAATATTCATCCATCCATCCATCCATCATCTGTAGCCACTTATCCTGTTCTACAGGGTCACAGGCAAGCTAGAGCCATTCCCAGCTGACTGTGGGTGAGAGGCAGGGTACACCCTGGACAAGTCGCCAGGTTATCGCAGGGCTGACACAGAGACAAACAACCATTCATACTCACATTCACACCTACGGTCAGTTAACCACCAATTAACTTAACCTGCATGTCTTTGGACTGTGGGGGAAACCGGAGCACCCGGAGGAAACCCACGCAGACACAGGGAGAACATGCAAACTCCACACAGAAAGGCCCTCGCCGGTCACTGGGCTTGAAGCCAGGACCTTCTTGCTGTGAGGCGACAGTGCTAACCACTGTACTGCCCTAATGTTAATATTGTTCTGGTTAAAAAAAAAGGCTTGCTGACCTTTAGTTCATATACCGTATATTTTATTTTTCAGAACAGTGTCTTGATTTGGTACTTTTCCAGACTGCTTTCAGACTGCTTTAATATTTCAAAGCCAAAGAAGTGAAACTAAATAGAAATGAAAAGAAAATGAAAAGCAATCAGGTGACTGGGTCCCTTCATCAGTATCTCATACTATTCGTGTTCATGGATAAGAGTCTATTTTAATTATTTTAGAAATACATCCTTGTATCAGTCATGTTACCGATTACATGAAATACTTCAAGAAAATTTAACCAAGCTCCAAATATATAATGGTTTCAACAATGTGTCCTTATTTTTGTCTCCACAGTAATATGGAAAACGCCCTTGCGAATGCTATTTGTGAGCTTTGCAAAGCCGGCTTCACTCCTGCGGAGAAAATTGTAAACAGTAACGGGGAGTTGTATCACGAACAGTGCTTCGTGTGTGCACAGTGTTTCCAGCAATTTTCTGAAGGGTTATATTATGAGGTAGGTTTGCTCTTTTTTTCTTCTTGCCTTGAGTCATGATTTATTTAATCTGAGACAGTGACAGAAGCAACACTGGTTGCTCTGGGATTGATGATACATGGACAACAAAAACTAAAATGATTCTTGATAAACTCAGGCTCTGCATCATTCTTTACAAGGTACTAAATACTGTATGTAACCAAATTAGAATACATTATTTAGACTGAACAATTATTGAACTATAAATATTTTAGAACACTTGCCAGAAAGGTTCAGGTGAACAAGACATAGAAAAGATATGTTACACAATCATGAGGTATTTACTTTCATGTGGGTGTGAGGGAGTGGCCAGATATGATGCTCAAATAAAGACCGTGTTCATTAACATTCACGTGTGAACATCTTTGGAAACTGCCTGTTCATCATCATGATGGTTTAAATTAGGCTTTTCTCTCTGAAGATTAAACACAGTCTCATGCCCCGTTTCTGGATTCATGAAATTCAGGAACTTATGAATTCAGTTTTTTCCCAGTCTTTTCAGAGGCAGAGTGGTAGTGTTTAGACTTACTTAGACGCTCCTGCGTCTTGCAACGCATGAGGCAGTCACGCTTGTCCAGCACTTTTGATCTACAGCCAATGTTATTGCGTCGTTCCATCCTCTACCAACTAGTTGCAAGTCTCTGTCAGTTGTTTGGTGCCAGTTCATTTCCGGACATCCCGTCCAATGTTGTCCCTGGGGATTCCATCATAGAACTTGGTTGGCAAGTCTTGTTGGCGGGAGTCTAACAACATGTCACAGCCAGCTCAGTCGTCATTTACAGATGATTGTGGACACTGGCTGTTGGTTGGTCCAATATCTAACTTCCTTGCTTGTGATGAAGTCGCTCCATCTGATGCCCAGGATTTTTCAGATTCACTTGCTGTCAAAGGCATTCAGTTTCTTTTCTTGACTGATCTTTATGTGCCAAGTCTCACAGCCATACAGGAGGGTAGCTAACACATTGCTGTTGTAGAATTGCATCTTGGTTTTGAGTGAGAGTTTCTTACTTCTCCAGATCTTGCCAAGCTGATTGAATGTGGCTGAGGCTTTTCCCACTCTACAGTCTAGTTCTTTATCCATCAGTCATCCATCTGTCATGGTCCTGGGAGCCTCACCCCACCAGGACAAGGAACTGTGTAACCTTGTTGAGGTGTGGCAGCTTGTTCCTACCTGGTGCCTGCCCGGGTCTAGTGCATGGGAGGCCTGTAACCTTTGGGGGGCTTATGACACCAGGAAGGTACTAATTAGCAGTTCCACCCTGCATGCCAGCATGTTACAAGGTGGCATACCCACCAGCTGGCAGTCAGGAAAGAGACATTTCCACTTATGGTCTCTATACTAAATGTAAGTGGTTGGGCTTCAGGCCAGCACCTTGTTCCTGGAAAACACCCTTGCTACGAAAACAGTTAGCGTTTATATTTAATTTTTTTTAAATCAGGGAAATGTTTATATCCAGATACAGGTAGGGGAGAATAGTGAGACTTGGGACAAGTTTTCAGTTTTTGTAGATTATATGAAATTCTTTGCAGGTAGCATCACATTCATATTACTCGTTGATTCGCATGGGGCACAAAGGCTAGCCCACATGGTCAAATCTCACAGAAGAGCTACTGTAGCACAAACTGCTGAAAAAGTTAATGCTGGCTAAAACAGAAAGGTGTCAGCACTAACTTTTTCAGTAGTTTGTGCTACAGTAGCTCTTCTGTGGGATTGGACCATATGGGCTAGCCTTTGTGCCCCATGTGAATCAGTGAGCCTTTGACACCCATGACCCTGTCGGTTCACTGGTTGCCCTTCCTTGGACCACTTTTGATAGGTACTAACCACTGCATACTGGGAACACCCCACAAGATGTGCCATTTTGGAGATGCTCAGACCCAGTCATCTAGCCATCACAATTTGGCCCTTATCAAAGTCACTCAGATCCTTACGCTTGCCCACTTTTCCTGCTTCCAACACATCAACTTCAAGAACTGACTGTTCTCTTGCTGCCTAATATATCCCACCCCTTGACAGGTGCCATTGTAATGAGATAATCAATGTTATTCATGTCACCTCTTATGGCTGAGCGGTGCATTTCTCGGTATACATTTTTTAAACTCATATGTTTAAAGTTTTTATCCAGAATTTATAGATTTCTGTAAAGCTGCTTTGTAACAATTTCTATAGTTAAAAAGCACTATACAAATAAAATTGAAAAACTGAAATTGACAATTGTATAAAATGTCTTTGTATGCCGTAGCATTACAATTTCCCTTCACTAGATCTAAGAAACTGAAACCTGTTCCAGCTTAACAATGTCCCTTTGCACAAACCGAGCTCGATGAAGACATGCTTTGCCAAGTTTACACGGTTAGTGTGAAAGAACATGAGTTCTCTGTACAATAAACTGGAACATTTTGTTTCAGCTGGAACTATTTTTCATGATGTTTCTGGACAGAACAGTTCTAATGTTTTCCATTCAGGGCATGAAACTAGACATAGGTTCAATTTTAGTCCAATCTCAAGACATGAAGTTTTGGTGGTTTTAAAAAAGCTTGATACAAAGAAGTCCGCTGGGCCAGATGAAATTGAGCCCATATTTTTTAAACATGCAGCTGAAATCATTGCAGAGCCATTGACCCATATTTTAAATTTGTCACTGGAACAGAACGTTGTACCTGAAGTATGGAAATCAGCTCAGGTTCTGCCCCTTTTAAAAGGGGGCGATCCATCTAAACTAGACAATTACCGTCCAATTTCTAAGCTATCTGTGATAGCTAAGATTCTGGAAACTATTGTGAGTGAACAGTTAAAAGAGTTTTTAGTTAATAACAATATTTTGTCTGTCATTCAGTCTGGTTTTCGTAAAAATCATAGTACTGTTACTGCTACCATGAAAGTATTAAATGATATAATCAGCGCTCCAGATAGTAGAAAATCATGTGCTGCATTATTCATTGATTTAACTAAAGCTTTTGATACTGTTAATCATAATATTTTATTGTCACGATTGATTAATATTGGTCTCTCTGAAGCAGCATTAGGCTGGGTTAGAAACTACCTAGATAATAGATGTCAACATGTTCAACTAAACGGGTACCTCTCCGAGAAGCTTACTGTTAAATCTGGTGTCCCACAGGGCTCCGTACTGGGGCCCTTGTTGTTCACAATATATATTAACAATCTCAGTAAAGATCTTATGAATGTAAATATGCATCTGTATGCAGATGATACTATAATTTACTGTTCTGCTACATCACCGGCTGAGACCATCTTAAAGCTGCAAGAAGCATTCACTGTGGTACAGCGAAATCTAAATTCCTTGAAATTAATTCTTAACGATAAGAAAACAAAGTTCATGTTCTTTTCTAGAACCCATAAGCTGGGATCCTCCCTGCCTCAACTTTGCACTTTGCAGGGTAAATCAATTGAACTAGTTTCCTTGTATAGATATCTGGGTTTTATGTTGGAGGAAGATCTATCCTTTAAATTGCATGTTGAGAATTTACTTTGTTGACTGAAATTAAAGTTGTTTTTTTTCTTTAGAAACAAATCTTGCTTTACTCAACAAGCAAGGAAAAGATTGGTTGAATCTACTTTTCTGCCAGTCTTGGATTATGGGGACGTATTTTATAGACATACCTCTAAAGTTCTGCTACAGTCCTTAGACTCTGTGTATCATTCTGTGTTAAGATTTATCACTCAAGGAAGTTACTCCACCCATCACTGTGCCTTGTATGAAATGGTTGGTTGGTCCTCACTCTTTATGAGAAGACAAACACTGGTTCAGTTTTGTGTAAAAAGCAATAATTGGCCAACTTCCTTCTTATATATCTGTTCTTTTAACACCTAGTACATCTCAGTACAATCTACAGTCAAGTAGATATATCTTGTATGATGTTGTGCAGGCAAAATCTGAGTTTGGTAAGACTGCCTTTGCTTGTAGTGCTCCAACAGCATGGAATGAGCTACAGAGACAACTAAAACTTGGTTTTTTTTCACTTGTTGATTTCAAAGCTTGTCTTAACCGAGTGTATCAGTCAGTCTGTTCTTGTTTTTAAATTTTGTCTGCTTTGTTTGTCTGTTCTTTATATATATATATATATATATATATATATATATATATATATATATATATATATATATATATAATTTTTTTTTTTTTTTTTTTGTTCTGTGAGTGTGTGTGATGATTGTTATTCTGTTTTTAATCCTGTTTTTGTGTGCTGCCTTCTTGGCCAGGGCTCACTTGTAAAAGAGATTTTAATCTCAATGTGATTTTTATCCCTGGTAAAATAAAGGTTTATTAATAATAATAATAATAATAATAATAATAATAATAATAATAATAATAATAAACACTGACTGCACCTCTGACCTCCTCACCCAACATCAGTACCAGATCTCACTCATGTTCTTGTAGCTGAATGAACACAAATCCCCACACCCACACCCTAAAATCTAGTGGAAAGCCTTCCCAAAAGTCTGGAGATTATTATAAGAGAAAAGAGGGAATAAATCTGAAATGGGATGTTTAACAAGCACATATGGTCAGGTGTCCAAATACTTTTGGCCATATACAGGTCCTTCTCAAAAAATTAGCATATTGTGATAAAGTTCATTATTTTCTGTAATGTACTCATAAACATTAGACTTTAATATATTTTAGATTCATTACACACAACTGAAGTAGTTCAAGCCTTTTATTGTTTTAATATTGATGATTTTGGCAAAAAAGTAAAGGAAAACCAAAAATCCCTATCTCAAAAAATTAGCATATTTCATCTGACCAATAAAAAAATTGTTTTTAATACAAAAAAAGTCAACCTTCAAATAATTATGTTCAGTTATGCACTCAATACTTGGTCGGGAATCCTTTGGCAGAAATGACTGCTTCAATGCGACGTGGCATGGAGGCGATCAGCCTGTGGCACTGCTGAAGTGTTATGGAGGCCCAGGATGCTTCGATAGAGGCCTTAAGCTCATCCACAGTGTTGGGTCTGGTGTCTCTCAACTTCCTCTTCACAATACCCCACAGATTCTCTATGGGGTTGAGGTCAGGAGAGTTGGCAGGCCAATTGAGCACAGTAATACCATGGTCAGTAAACCATTTACCAGTGGTTTTGGCACTGTGAGCAGGTGCCAGGTCGTGCTGAAAAATGAAATCTTCATCTCCATAAAGCTTTTCAGCAGATGGAAGCATGAAGTGCTCCAAAATCTCCTGATAGCTAGCTGCATTGACCCTGCCTTTGATAAAACACAGTGGACCAACACCAGCAGCTGACATGGCACCCCAGACCATCACTGACTGTGGGTACTTGACATTGGACTTCAGGCATTTTGGCATTTCCTTCTCCCCAGTCTTCCTCCAGACTCTGGCACCTTGATTTCCGAATGACATGCAAAATTTGCTTTCATCCGAAAAAAGTACTTTGGACCACTGAGCAACAGTCCAGTGCTGCTTCTCTGTAGCCCATTTCCTGCACACGCCTGTGCATGGTGGCTCTGGATGTTTCTACTCCAGACTCAGTCCACTGCTTCCACAGGTCACCCAAGGTCTGGAATCGGCCATTCTCCACAATATTCCTCAGGGTCCGGTCACCTCTTCTGGTTGTGCAGCGTTTTCTGCCACACTTTTTCCTTCCCACAGATGTCCCACTGAGGTGCCTTGATACAGCACTCTGGGAACAGCCTGTTCGCTCAGAGATTTCTTTCTGTGTCTTACCCTCTTGCTTGAGGGTGTCAATGATGACCTTCTGGACAGCAGTCAGGTCAGCAGTCTTACCCATGATTGCGGTTTTGAGTAATGAACCAGACTGGGAGTTTTTAAAAGCCTCAGGAATCTTTTGCAGGTGTTTAGAGTTAAGTCATTGATTCAGATGATTAGGTTAATAGCTCGTTTAGAGTACCTTTTCATGATATGCTAATTTTTTGAGATAGGAATTTTGGGTTTTCATGAGCTGTATGCCAAAATAATCAGTATTAAAACAATAAAAGACCTGAAATATTTCAGTTGGTGTGCAATGAATCTAAAATATATGAAAGTTTAATTTTTATCATTACATTATGGAAAATAATGAACTTTATCACAATATGCTAATTTTTTGAGAAGGACCTGTAGTGTAAGTATATTAACTCATGTATATTTTAGATTGTATCACATTGTAGTCAGAACTGAATAAGCAGGACACAGTTTTACTGTATTAATGAAAAGTGAATGTAATTTCTTTTAGAAGTCATTATTATTAGCAATGTTATTTTTTTCAGTGTCAGCAAATAAGCTGAGCCTCCGTGTGCTCTAAACTGTGATGTTAAACCAGTTGTCTTAATCAGACAATAATTAATTTAGTTGTTTCATTTATTAGTTTTTTCTTTATGGTATTAGTTGACTGGGGTTAATGTCAGGTCTGTAGTAACACCTTGTCCAATGCACTAAAACCCTGACTGTTCTTTTTGCAGTTTGATGACAGAAAATACTGCGAGCATGATTTCCACATGCTCTTTGCTCCTTGTTGTCATCAGTGTGGTGAGTTATTCAGATGAAACGTCACATTTTGGAATACCAGGGGTTCCCAAACCAGAGATTATGACCCGATATGGGAGGTAATTTGATTTGGGGGTTTACTGTATTATTATTGTTATTATCCATTTAATGATGAAACCAAATTTTCCATCCATCCATTATCTGTAACCGCTTCTCCTGTACAGGGTCGCAGGCAAGCTGGAGCCTATCCCAGTGACTATGGGTGAGAGGCGGGGTACACCCTGAACAAGTCACCACGTCATCGCAGGGCTGACACATAGATACAAACAACTATTCACACCTATGATCAATTTAGAGCCACCAATTAACCTAACTTGCATGTCTTTGGACTGTGGGCGAAACTGGAGCACCCAGAGGAAACCCATGCAGAAACAGGGAGAACATGCAAACTTTACACGGAAAGGCCCCCATCGGCCACTGGGCTCGAACCCAGAACCTTCTTGCTGTGAAGTGACAGTGCTAACCACTACGCCACCGTGCTGCCAAAACCAAATTTATCTTGAAATTTTATTGGGAGTCACATTCATTCATTCATTCATTCATTCAAGTTTGATTTAAATGAAGTGTATTTTTCACTATGTTGACTGTCACAGAACTTGTGTAGGCATTGCAGTTCAACTTGGAAACCTGATGGACAGTGCTGTTTGGCTCTGCTATCCCAATATCTGTCACGGTTGTGGTTGAGATGGGGATTGAGCATCTTGGACCACAAGGCCACCCTCGGAAGGAGACAGAGATACAGGACAGAGATGCAGAGAATTAGCATTTTCAAAGTGGAAGTCTTTACTGAGAGCACCAGAAAAAATACAAAAAAATCCAAATAAAACTTTAGCTTGTATAACTCCAGATCCAATAAGGCAAAGAGGTCAGTAATTAAAACGCACAAAAAAAATAGGAATCCCAAAATGGCAAAACAGCTCTTGGCACAAAAGTTCAAAGTTCAAAAAATCATTCATAAGCAACAGTCCAAAACGATCTAGTCCAAGGTTACAAAATCCAACAGAAAAAAAAAAAAAACAGGGTTCTAAGTGTCCAAAGAATAAAGCAGAGTACAACGTTTATGTCCAGTAGAGATAGTCCAAAGCAAAACAATCCTCTTCTTAGCAAAACAGATGCAGGTCAAAAAAGGCAGTTCAGAACAGTGGAGCAAACAGCTATAGTAAAAAAAAAACAAGGACAAGTACTCACACGGTGGCTCACAGGAGAACTCGGCAGAGTGAAAAGAAAACAGACTCATATAGGCCAACCAATCAACAACTTGCCATCAGTGATTCAATTAGCCAATAGCATGAGGACAAGTGTAACCAAAGAAAAACAAGGGTAAAAGAAAATACACTGCTGAATGGTGACATCTAGTGGCCAGGTAATGAACAGCAGGCTAAAAATGTCCACAGAACCTGACAGAACCTCCCCCCTAAGATCGTCTCCTGACGATCCCAGGCCGATCAGGGCGCAAGCGATGGAAGTCTCTAACCAGGGAGCGGTCAAGTATGTCTCTGGACGGCACCCAGGAGCGCTCCTCCAGCCCATACCCCTCCCAGTCCACCAGATACTGAAGAGCCCCATGGACACAGCGGGAATCCAGGAGCCGGTTGACCGTGTACGTGGCCCGGCCATCGATGAGCTGAGGGGGAGGCGGTGGCCGAGGAGCACCACTGGGCGGAGACGGGAGACATGGAAGGTCGGGTGGACCCTCATGGAGCGGGGCAGCTGTAGAGTGTAGGCCACAGGGTTGACCCGGCGGAGCACCTTGAAGGGACCAACAAACTGCGGCGCCAGCTTCCGGTTCTCCACCCTCAGAGGAAGATCCCGAGCTGAAAGCCAGACCCTCTGTCCAGGTCGGAAGGTGACCAACCTCCGACGGCGATTGGACTGCTGCTGGTACTGTCGGGAGGCTTTCAGCAAGGCACGTCTGGCTCTACCCCACGTACGCTGACACCGCCGCACAAACTGCTGGGCAGACGGGACCCCTGCATCCACCTCCTGTTCAGGGAACAAAGGCGGTTGGTAGCCGAACTGACACTCAAAGGGCGACATACCTATAGCTGAGCATTCCAGCGTTTTGTGAGCGTATTCAGCCCATGGGAGTTGGGAGCACTAGGAGGTGGGGTTGGTCGAGACCATGCATCTCAAGGTGGCTTCAAGGTCTTGATTCAGTCTCTGTCTGCCCATTAGACTGGGGATGGAAGCCAGACGAGAGGCTCGCAGTCGCTCTGATTAGCTTGCAGAAGGCTTGCTAGAAGCAGGAGGTAAACTGGGGTCCACGGTCTGAGACGACATCTTGGGGAAGACCAAAGACTCGGAACACATGGTCACATATTAGTCTGGCAGTTTCAGAGGCAGAGGGCAATTTGGGCAAAGGCAAGAAGCGACAGGCTTTAGAGAATCTATCAATAATAACAAGAATGGTGGTGTTACCTTCAGAGGTAGGCAGGCCAGTGATAAAGTCGAGGGAGATGTGCGACCATGGTCTGCGAGGAATGGGCAAGGGGTGGAGCAGGCCCTGGGCCCTCTGGTGTGGATCCTTTCCCTGGACACAGTTGGGACAGCTGGCCACAAAGATCTGCACATCCTCCTTCATATCTGGCCACCAGAAGCGACGCTGAAGGAACTCCAGTGTTCGAGATGACCCAGGATGGACTGCCAGTTGGGAGGAGTGACCCCACTGGAGAACTTGACCACGTGCAGACCTGGGAACAAACAAGAGACCTGCAGGAACATCATCAGGGCCAGGGTCCTTGCGCAGTGCTTGCTGAACTATAGATGTTATGCCCCAGCGGACTGGTGCAATGAGCCGTGAACTTGGGATGATTGTCTCAGGGGGGCTTTCTAGACTGCTTGGCTGGAATTGGCATGAAAGTGCATCAGGTTTGAGATTCTTAGAGCCTGGTCTATAAGAGAGCGTGAAGTTGAATCTG
The DNA here is from genome assembly GCF_027579695.1 of Neoarius graeffei. Lineage (NCBI taxonomy): Eukaryota > Metazoa > Chordata > Actinopteri > Siluriformes > Ariidae > Neoarius > Neoarius graeffei. Next base: position 20,306,296 of record NC_083577.1, on the reverse strand, counting down.
TTGAAGAAAAGAGCCCATCTTGCCTGGCGAGGGTTCAGCCGCTTAGCCTGCTGGATATATTGCAGATTCTTATGGTCAGTCCACACTAGGAAGGGATGAGCCCCTTCTAGCCACTGTCTCCACTCCTCCAATGCCAGCTTAACTGCCAGGAGTTCCCGGTTGCCAATGTCATAGTTCTCCTCTGACTGAGACAATTTGTGGGAGAAATAGGTGCAAGGGTGGACTTTGCCATCAGAGGATCTCTGGGATAAGACTGCTCCAACCCCTACATTTGAGGCATCCACCTCCACAATGAATGGTCGAGTGGGGTCAGGATGACGGAGGATGGGAGCAGAGGTGAAACGCTGCTTGAGAGCCCTGAATGCCTGGCCAGCCTCAGGAGTCCATGAGAAGGGGGAGTGGCATTTTTGAGTGAGTGCAGAGATGGGGGCAGCAATGGAGCTGAAGTTACGGATGAACCTCCGGTAGAAATTTGCAAAGCCCAAGAATCTCTGCGTCTCCTTGATTGTGTTAGGGACAGGCCAATCCTGTACTGCTTCCACCTTCTTAGGGTCCATGAGAATCCTCCCCTCAGAGATGACATAGCCAAGAAAGGACACCTTGGGAACATGAAATTCACATCAGTTTTAACAAAAAGGTTGTTCTTGAGGAGGCGACTGAGAACCTGTTGGACCTGCTGGATGTGCTCGGAGGGGGTCGTAGAAAAAAATCAAAATGTCATCTAAATAAACAAAAACAAATCTGTTCAGCATGTCACGAAGGACATCATTAATTAGGGCCTGGAACACAGCCGGGGCGTTTGTGAGTCCAAAGGGCATGACCTGGTATTCATAGTGGCCAGTTGGGGTGTTAAACATGGTCTTCCACTCATCTCCACGAATTCGGACCAAATGGTAGGCATTGCAAAGGTCCAATTTGGTAAAGATGGTGGCGCGTTGCAGGAGTTCGAAAACTGATGACATTAGCGGCAGGGGGTAACGGTTACGGATAGTAATCTTGTTGAGTCCTCTGTAATTGATGCAAGGCCTCAGGCCTCCATCCTTCTTGCCCACAAAGAAGAAGCCAGCTCTGGCTGGAGAAGAGGAGGGTCGAATGAAGCCTGAGGACAGTGACTCCTTGATATACTGTTCCATGGCTAGGCGTTCTGGCGCAGAGAGTGAGAAGATGTGACCCCTAGGTGGACAAGTGCCGGGCAGCAGGTCAATGGCACAATCATGGGGTCTGTGAGGTGGTAGGGCCACTGCTTTCCCTTTGCAGAACACTTCCTTCAAGTCATGATACTCGGGAGGCACTCGGGACAACTCGAGAGGCTTGAGAAACTCGGGACAGGTTTTGAGACAAGACAGCTGGCATGGCAAGTGGGGCCCTACTGGAGGATCGTGCGTGAGCCCCAATCTAGATGAGGGTTGTGGCGAGTCAGCCAGGGGAATCCAAGGACTATGGGAAATTCTGGGGACTGGATTAAATGGAATGACAGTTCCTCCTGGTGACTGTCGATCCGTACATGAACAGTAGAGGTCATTAGATCTACAAGACCCCCACCCAAAGGCCGTCCATCCAAGGCAGTCACTGACAGAGGGGAATCAAGGCCAGATGTGGGAATCCCAAGATGTTGTGCTAGAGAGAGGTCCATGAAATTGCCGGCAGCACCAGAGTCAATAAAGGCCTGGAGAGAGTGCAGCTGGTGATCCCAGGAGAGAGTTACAGGAACGAAGAATCCGGTGGACAGGAGATCAGGAGACGATGTCACCCCCGTCACAGATCTCCTGGGGCTGGACGGGGTTTGGCCTTTTCCCCGGAGTTCTGGGCAGGTGCTGCAAAAATGTCCAGGCTTTCCGCAGTAAATGCAGCAACGCTCCCTCATTCACCTGTCACGTTCTGCCTGAGACAGTCGAGTTCCCCCCAGCCGCATGGGCTCCGGTCCTCCATCAGAGGAGTCGACTGCTGGGCTGCTACGGACTGGAACTGCTTGGTAAAAGGAGCCTTTTGGGACTCTGTTTTGTTCCTGCAGCCGATTGTCCAACCGGATGACTCGAGAGATCAACGACTCGAGGTCTTCAGCCTCCTCCCACGAAGCTAGCTCATCCTTGATGCGGTCAGCCAATTCACTGTAGAAGGTGGCGAGCAAGGCCTGCTCTCCCCAGCCGCTTTCCGCTGCTAGGGTGCGGAACTGAATGGCATAGTCCGCTGCCGACTGACGGCCTTGGCGAAGTTGGAGAAGTTTGTTGGCTGCTGTGCGACCGCTGACTTCTGGGGAGAAGACCTTCAACATCTCCTTGGAGAAGGACAAGAAGGAAGCGCAAACAGGGCTGTTGCTTTCATAGAGGGCTGTAGCCCAGGCCAGGGCTCTTCCAGTCAAGAGTGTGATGACGTAGGCCACTCGGGAATGCTCTGTTGGGTAGGCGGCAGGCTGGAGGTCGAAGGACAGACGGCACTGGGTTAGAAAGCCCCTGCAACCTTTAGGGTCTCCACTGTACCTCTCTGGGGCAGGCAGGCGGGGCTCATGGCTGGGCACAGGAAGAGATGCTGTAGGCTCGTTGGAAGACGTGGCTGTAGGGGCTGGAGGAGCTGAAGAGGCTGAAGGGGCAGGTTGAGCAGGTTGACGAAGTTGGAGGGCCTGGTGGATCTTGGTCAGCATGCCAGCTTGTCTTCCCATTTCAGCCCCCCACTGGGCTAAGACCTCTTCATGACGGCGCATGGTGTCCTCTCGGCTGGTGATGGCTGCTACCAGGTGCTGGAGGGTGAGTGCCGGGTCGTATGCGGGGGCAGTTGCAGGTAAGGGGTCAGGCTCTGGCTCAGAATCGGACTCGGGAAGTGGTATATCCTCTGCTCCATCCATTGCTGGCTGAGTTCTTCTGTCACGGTTGTGGTTGAGATGGGGATTGAGCATCTTGGACAAGGCCACCCTCAGAAGGAGACAGAGATACAGGACAGAGATGCAGAGAATTAGTGTTTTCAAAATGGAAGTCTTTACTGAGAGCACCAGAAAAAATACAAATAAAACTTTAGCTTGTATAACTCCAGATCCAATAAGGCAAAAAGGTCAGTAATTAAAACGCACAAAAAAATTAGGAATCCCAAAATGGCAAAACAACTCTTGGCACAAAAGTTCAAAGTTCAAAAAATCATTCATAAGCAACAGTCCAAAACGATCTAGTCCAAGGTTACAAAATCCAACAGAAAAAAAAAACCCACAGGGTTCTAAGTGTCCAAAAAATAAAGCAGAGTACAACGTTTATGTCCAGTAGAGATAGTCCAAAGCAAAACAATCCTCTTCTTAGCAAAACAGATGCAGTGGTCAAAAAAGGCAGTTCAGAACAGTGGAGCAAACAGCTATAGTAAAAAAAAAAGACAAGTACTCACACGGTGGCTCACAGGAGAACTCAGCAGAGTGAAAAGAAAATAGACTCATATATATAGGCCAACCAATCAACTCCTTGCCATCAGTGATTCAATTAGTCAATAGCATGAGGACAAGTGTAACCAAAGGAAAACAAGGGTAAAAGAAAATACACTGCTGAATGGTGACATCTAGTGGCCAGGTAATGAACAGCAGGCTAAAAATGTCCACAGAACCGGACAATATCCACAACAAATGTGGCTTTTTGTTCCTCCAGATGTACATAAGATCAGCTCGCACAGCTGCTACTTCTGCACATGCCCACAAAGTCATGCGTCAAGTCAGGTGTCAAGTCATACATCAACCAGCCTCCTTTGTTTTGCTCCATTTGGTATTACTCCACCCCAGAGTGGATTATTTTCCAATAACAACACGCCTGTCTTGTTTTATTAATTATGTCTGGTCTGAAGCTGGATCTTTCATCTAACCCCTTCCCACTAGATTGGTTAGTCAGTGCAAGGAATTTTTCTTTGGTTGAAGGTTTGAAGTATCAGAAATTTCTGAATGGTCATTTGGGATCATTTATCCAAAAAGTTTGTGAACCCTTGATCTAGGTTCTATGTTCTAATCCAGTGTACATTGTTTGTCTTTGTATGATGTGTGCAGGGGAATTCATCACTGGTCGTGTCATTAAGGCCATGAACAATAGCTGGCATCCAGAGTGTTTTTGCTGTGATATCTGCCACACTGTGCTTGCTGATGTTGGTTTTGCAAAGAATGCAGGCAGGTAACTATATCCTGGCAACAAATGACAGAATAACCATTAATATTTTACATATGTAATCCTATGCCAAGTGGCCCAATCCAGGCAGAATTGAAACTATTTAACTGCCAATAGTATAGGGTTCCAGTGCAACTACTACCAGAGGACTGGCCCCTCAGTGTAACCCTAGCTATACAATAAACAAGAGGCTGAGGGCTATAGAAACAAAGATTCACACTGCCCAATGTGCCTTAAGGGCCTGGTTAGTACTGTACTCAGACAGGAGACTGCCTGGGAAGACCAGATCCTGGCACGGGAGGGACTGAATTTGACAGTGCAACTACAAATAACAAATTGTCTGTTTTGGGTAAATCCGCCACAATGTGATATGACCACATATCCCACTTTAACCATGGCTCCATACAACCGAGTCACACAAACAGCTCAAAGTCCCTTAATTGTCTGTTGCCATGGCTACAACGAAGATAAACAACCTCCTCACAACCACAGTTCAACCAGTATTTATTTCATCTTCATTACTGGCAGTAAATATGATGTAGACAGCAAGCTAAGCTAGTTGATCAACACGAGCTAAAGCTACTAAGATGGTTGTTATGGTTACAGTATGCACACCAAAATCCTTGATTGAAAATAAAATACTCTAAGCATGTTAAGCATGATAAGCACGTTAATACTATATTTAATAACATTCTGAAACTTGAGAATATGTCAGATCCATAAGTATTTGGACAATGACACAATTTTCGTAACTTCATACACCAACATAATAGATTTGAAATAAAGCCATCAGGATGTGATGCAATGTGACTTTCAGCTTTAATTCAAGGTGTTGAATGCAAAAATATTGCATGAACAGTTTAGGAATTACAGCCATTTTTACAGGTTCAAAAGTAACCAGACAATTGACTGAGAAGTAGTTTCATGGCCTGGTGTGGCTTGGTTCCTCATTACTTCATGACAAATTATTGTCTGGAGTTGATTCCAAGTGTTGAATTTGCATTTGTATAAATAATTTAATCAGAATAGAAGGTTTTGAAGGTTTGTATTCAACTGTTTACAGACACTTATGTCGTCCATGCCACATCCGTGAGAGAGCTTGTGGCCTTGGCAAGTATGTTTGCCAGAAGTGTCATACCATCATTGATGAACAGCCACTCATCTTCAAGAATGATCCATACCACCCTGATCACTTCAACTGCACCAACTGTGGGTGAGTTTCAGCATTTTGTCTTTTCCCTGGTAGACAAAAAATTCTGTACAGTAAGGCCAAATTATATCAACTGCATGATTGTAACTAAATCTGGAAATGAAAGAAAGTTAATAACAAATCAGTCTTTGATTAATAAACTTTTATGAACATTTGTACTACTTCCATTTGGTTTTCTTGTCTTTAGCTTTCAGTCAATTGGACAACAGCTTTTTCCCATTTTAGATCTGTTTCTTGTGTGTTTTTGTGGCATTAGACCTGTGTTACTTCAGCCTATGGTGAAGTCATATGTATTCACGCTACTGTACAGCTAGGAAAAACTAAGAAGTTATGCAGGCTTATAATAATCACGATTATTTTTTTATTTTATAGATTTGAATTGTTATAAATTTGTATCACAATTTATCATTGCACGATATGTTATGGACACACAGTGCCATAAACAAAAAGCTCAAACTGTTGGTTACCCCAGCCGTTGGTTCCCATAGAGTCTTTGCCAATATATCACTTATGTTGTGACTTCATTCTAAATTTTAAGCCAGCTATTTATTTAGACCACATCAGCACAAAGCAAATCATGTTTCTACACTGTGTCCTACTGACAGAGACTGCTGGAAAGACTGAACAAACAGCAGTTTTTACAGTAATTGCAAAGTAGAAAGTACTTACTAAAGTATTCAGACCCCTGGGATCACCGTCCATCCATCCATCCATCCATCTTCTACTGCTTATGCGAATCCAGGTAGCAGGGGTAGCAGCCTAAGCAGAGCAGCCCAGACTTCCCTCTCCCCGGCCACCTCCACCAGCTCTTCCGGGGGAATACCGAGGCGTTCCCAGGCCAGCCGAGAGATGTAATCTCTCCAGCGTGTCCTGGGTCTGCCCCGTGGCCTCCTCCCAGTGGGGCATGCCCAGAAAACCTCCCTTGGGAGGCATCCAGGGGGTATCCTAACAAGGTGCCCGAACCACCTCACCTGACTCCTTTCGATGTGGAGGAGCAGTGGTTCTACTCTGAGTCTCTCCCAAATTACCAAGCTTCTCACCCTGTCTCTAAGGGAGAGCCCAGCCACCCTGCAAAGAAAACTCATTTCTACTGCTTGTATCTGCGATCTCATTCTTTCAGTCACTACCCATAGTTCGTGACCATAGGTGAGAGTGGGAACGTAGATGGACCAGTAAATTGAGAGCTTTGTCTTTTGGCTCAGCTCTCTCTTTACCACAACAGACGGGTTTAGCGTCCACATCACTGCTGACGCTGCCCCGATCCATCTGTCCAACTCCCGCTCCCCCTTACCCTTACTTGTGAACAAAACCCCGAGATACTTAAACTCCCCCGTGACCCAGAGTAGGCACTCCACCTGTTTCCGGCTGAGTGCCATGGCCACAGACTTGGAGGTGCTGATCCTCATCCCAGCCGCTTCGCACTCGGCTGCAAACCGTCCCAGCGCATGCTGTAAGTCACAGATTGATGAAGCCAACAGGACCACATCATCCGCAAAAAGCAGAGACGTGATCCTGCTGCCACCCAACTGGACACCCTCCACCCCTTGGCTGTGCCTAGAAATTCTGTCCATAAAAGTTATGAACAGAACCAGTGACAAAGGGCAGCCCTGGTGGAGTCCAACATGCACCGGGAACAAGTCTGACTTACTGCCGGCAATGCGAACCAAACTCCTGCTCCGGTCATACAGGGACCCCCATACTCCCGAAGCACCCCCCACAGGGTACCACAAGGGACATGGTCGTAAGCCTTCTCCAGGTCCACAAAACGCATGTAGACCGGTTGAGCAAACTCCCATGCAGCCTCCAGTAACCTTGCAAGGGTAAAGAGCTGGTCCAGTGTTCCACGACCAGGATGAAAGCCGCATTGTTCCTCCTGAATCCGAGGTTCAACTATCGACTGGACTCTCCTCTCCAGCACCCCAGCATAGGCTTTCCCAGGGAGGCTGAGAAATGTGATCTCCCTATAGTTGGAACACACTCTCCAGTCCCCCTTTTTAAAAAGGGAGACCACCACCCCAGTCTGCCAATCCAGAGGCACTGTCCCCAACCTCCACGCAATGTTGAAGAAGCATGTCAGCCAAGACAGCCCAACAACATCCAGTGCCTTCAGGAACTCAGGACAAATCTCATTCACCCTCGGAGCCTGGCCACCGAGGAGCTTTTTAACCACCTTGGCAACCTCAGCCCCTGTGATGGGTGAGTCCTCCCAAGCACCCTCAGACTCTGCATCCTCCTCGGACAACATGAAGGTGGGATTGAGGAGATCCTCAACCTATTCCTTTCCCTTCCTGAGCCACCAGACGGTTTACCAGAATCTCTTCAAGGCTGATCAAAAGTCACTTTCCATGGCCTCACCAAACTCCTCCCACACCCAAGTTTTTACTTCAGTGACCTCCAGAGCTGCATTCCGCTTGGCCCATCGGTATCTGTCAGCTGCGTTTGGAGACCCACAGGCTAACCAAGTCTGATAGGACTCCTTCTTCAGCTTGATGGCTCCCCTCACCACAGGTGTCCACCACCAGGTTCGGGGATTACCGTCACGACAGGCACCAACAACCTTGCAGCCGCAGCTCTGCACGGCCGCCTCAGCAATGGAGGTGTGGAACATGGTCCACTTGGACTCAATATCCCCATCCTCCCCCGGTATGCAGTTGAAGTGCTGCCAGATGTGGCAGTTGAAGATCCGACGGACGGGAGCCTCTGCCAGATGTTCCCAGCATACCCTCACTACTCTTTTGGGCCTGCCAAGTCTGCCCCTCCTTGAATTGCCACCTTAACATGGTGGAGGGGTTTGAGTGCCTCAGGGATTCTAGGAGCTATGTTGTCATGGCAATTGCTCCTAGTAGGGTCTCCCGAGGCAAACAGGTCCTAGATGAGAGGTCAGAAAAAGAGCGGTTCAAAATGACCCTTATGAAAGGAAAAACAAGTATCCAAGTACCCTCGCCCAGACCAGGGAAACTGGGGCCCCATCCTGGAGCCAGGCCTGGGGGAGGGGCTCGTCGGCGAATGCCTGGTGGTCGGGCCTATGCCTGTGGGTCCTGGCCGGGCCCAGCCCGAATGAGCAACATGGAACCACTCTCCTGTGGACCCACCACCCACAGGAGGTGCCGTAAGGGTCCGGTGCACTGTGGATCAGGTGGCAGCCAAAGGTGGAGGCCCTGACGTACTGATCCCTGGCTGACAAAACTGGCTTTTTGGACATGGAATGTCACCTCTCTGGTGGGAAAGGAGCCTGAGCTTGTGCGTGAGGTTGAGCGGTACTGACTAGATATAGTTGGACTCACCTCAATGCATAGCTTGGGATCTGGAACCAATTTCCTGGAGAGGGGTTGGACTCTCTTCTATGCTGGAGTTGCCAAGGGTGAGCGGCACCGGGCAGGGATGGGGCTATTGGTAGCCCCCCAGTTCAGTGCGCTAACATCAGAGTTCTCCCTAGTGAATGAGAGGGTCGTTTTCCTGAGCATTCGGGTCAGGGAATGGTCTCTGACTGTCATTTGTGCTTATGCGCCAAATGGTAGTTCAGAGTACCCAGCCTTCTTGGAGTCCTTGAGTGGGGTGCTAGACAGTCCACCACGAGGGGACTCCATTGTTTTACTGGGGCACTTCAATGCTCATGTGGGCAATGACGGTGAGACCTGGAGGGGTGTGATTGGGAGGAACGGCCTGCCTGATCTCAACCTGAGTGGTGTTCAGTTGTTGAACTTCTGTGCCATGCATGGTTTGGCCATAACAAACACCATGTTCGAGCATAAGGGTGTCCATAAGTGCACGTGGCACGAGGACAGCCTAGGCCATAGATCGATGATTGACTTTGTCGTCATTTCATCTGATCTACGACCGTATGTCTTGGGCACTCAGGTGAAGAGAGGAGCAGAGCTGTCAACTGATCACTACCTGGTGGGGAGCTGAATCAGATGGCAGGGGAGGAGGCCAGACAGACCTGGCAGACCTGGGATCACCGATTGCAGCTAAATTTCTTCTACTTCATATTATTGTTATTCTTAGTAGTAGTATTTACATAGAAAGCAATATTACAACCTATGGTGTGAACAAAATTTGAACAAATTTTCAGACTTGAAAGCTACATGTAAAGTAACAATGTATAAATAACTCGTTCTGATCCAGTTTGGCAGAATTAAGAAATTGAGCCCTTCTTCTGAACATTTTAAACACTTTTATTTTACTTTGTTACTCTCAGAATAAAATTTGATGATTTAGGGGAATGATTTGTGTGTCTTGTTTTCAGTAAGGAACTCACTGCTGATGCCAGGGAGCTAAAGAACGAGCTGTATTGCTTGCCATGCCATGACAAGATGGGTGTGGCAATCTGTGGGGCATGCCGAAGGCCGATAGAGGGCAGAGTGGTGAATGCATTGGGCAAGCAATGGCACGTTGAGGTACTTACACCGTATCATGTTTCAGAACATATTATTATTCAGAAAACACATGTCCTGAAGAAGGAGATGTGTTTGAAATTATCAATCTTGAAATTAAATTTTGAAATGCAAATTATGAAATCCTGTCAAGTTTATTGGTATAGTGCTTTTAACAAGAGACACTGTCACAAAGCAGCTTTACAGAAAATTGAAGACTTTAAAAATGAGCTAATTTTATCCCTAATTTATCCCCAATGAGCAAGTCTGTGGCGACGGTGGCAAGTAAAAACTCCCTCAGACAACACGAGGAAGAAACCTCGAGAGGAACCAGACTCAAAAGGGAACCCATCCTCATTTGGGTGATAACAGATAGCGTGATTATAAATAACTCGCTTCTATAACTGTGTCCTATAGAGTCACACAGTATAACTGAAACCAGGAAATTCATTATATTTTTAACATGAAGTCTACTTTGTTGAAGTTATAAACTGTTCTTTGATGCAAACTTGAGTGCAAAACTATTCATGACAACTGCAGTCCTAAAGTTAGCAAGTCAACTGTAGTCCTCAGAAATAAATGCGTTAGTGTAAGTGTCCAGAGCCATCTTCCAAGTGTGACTTTTGACTGTCCATATGCGGCCGTCCTCCACAGGACCAATGTGATGAGACTCCAGCCAGACATAGGGCATCAGGATGGATCAGGCAGGTCTGAGGAGCAGAAGAGGTCAGCATCTTACTTGTGTCTCAGGATTGACATGTAACTCAGAGGGACAGACAGAATGAAGGTGGGGAGAGAAAGAGAGAGAGAGAGAGAGAGAGAGAGAAAACACAAGTTGTTAGGTATGCCCAATGTCACCTAATGAGTAAGAACAGTATTCATTTTGTGCTGAGTGCAAGCAGGGACTCCAGCAAAACTAACTACGACAGCATAACTAAAAGGGGAGAGCCAGAAGGTAACACAGGCATGAGGGAGCCCTGGGACATAAAGCAGCCAGCCACTACACTGTCAACAAACCCAAGTGAGCGAGTGAGTGGGGGGCCGACAGCATCCATACATCCCAGTTTACCAAAACACTCTAATGCCTGAGGACCCTCCAGATCTACTTCTTTACCTAATAAAAACTATTAACAAGAGGCTTGACTAAACAGATATGTTTTCAGCTTAGGCTTAGACACTGAGACTGTGTCTGAGTCCCGAACACTACTTGGAAGGCTGTTCCATAACTGTGGGGCTTTGTACTGTAAGAAGAGGCTCTGCCTCGTGATGTCGGCTTTACTATATGAGGTACCAACAGATAGCCTGCACTTTTTGAACTAAGTAGGCGTGGTGGGTCAAAAAGGATCAGAAGTTCGCTCAGGTACTGTGGTGCTAGACCATTCAGTGCTTTAAAGGTCAATAGTAGTATTTTACATGAAGTATTTTGTGTGTGTGTGTGTTGTAGCATTTTGTGTGTGCCAAGTGTGAAAAACCTTTCTTTGGCCATCAACATTATGAACGCAAAGGCCTGGCTTATTGCGAGACCCACTACAATCTGGTACGAACAAAAGCATTTGCTTCCAGATTAACAGATTTATATTCAAAAGGAAAGAATTAAAATAAATTTAATTAAACATTGCTTTTTCTTTAGCTCTTTGGAGGTGTCTGTCACCACTGCAATCGTGTCATTGAAGGAGAAGGTAAAAGATCATAAAACATGATGACATTGTATTGTTTTTATGGTCTTACATTGAATAATTAACAAATCTCTCTCTCTCTCTCACACACACATACACACACACACACACACACACACACACACAATATTGTATTATATACTGTATTATACAATGCTACTGTTATAAATCTGAGTCATATTTGTATAATCTGGATATTTTATAAGGAACATGAACATTTTTTTAAATTTAATTAATTAATTTAAAATTGCTGCAATTACCTGAAGCCTTGTCATATGTCCTCCTTACGTGTAGTAAACAAAGTGCTTTATGAGTAATTTGATTACAGTGCAGGTGACAATTTCTCAAATACATAAAATGTTTAGAGAAGGTTTGAAACCTTGATGATTAAAGTTTTTTTTTTTTTAATAATGTTATACTAGATATCAAAAGTTACTCCAGACAGGTTGAGAGAGACTGGATGGATCCTATACAGAAAGTTTTATTGTTACATCAACTGTGCACAAACCTGTAGATACACAGAGTTTGTTCAACTCTTCTATTTTTCTTCAAGTCATTTCAGCACTGAATAAAGCCTGGTGCATCAACTGCTTTTCCTGTTCCACTTGCAGTTCAAAACTGACCCTGAAGTAAGATTCTGTTCATTCACACAAAAAAACTCAGAGTTTTAATTGTGATACCATCTCACACATTAACACCATATTTTTGGAGAAGCCCATGCCTCAACATTGCATGCATATCTCATGGCAAATTACTGTTAGATAATAATAATAATAATAATAATAATAATAATAATAATAATAATAATAATAAGCAAGAAACTACAATTATGGAGGAGATTCCGAAAGGGATTCTGACATAAAGCTTTAGAAACCATCCATCTCTTTTTTTCATTGCTTCTGACTTTCTCTTGGCTTTATAAATCATATAGGGATAAGTTTGTGGAGCTTGATCTGAAGCCTGTATGCAAACAGTGCTATGAAAGAATGCCAACACAGCTGAGGTACCGTCTAGCTAAGCGTGAACACAACTCCAAGGACAGAAGAAAGAAGATTGGTATCTGTCTGTAAAGTTCTCCGTTTAAATGGTTAGTTTCTTTTTCTCTCACATCATCATAGACAGTACCAGTCAAAAGTTTAGATGCTGCTTCGAATTCACTGGGTTTTTTTTCTTTATTTTTATTAATTAAGTCACTTCATGTCTTAAAATAATGATGGATGTTGTTTCTCTTTACTTAGTTGAGCAGTTCTTGACATAATATGAATAACTACAGTTGAGGAATAGGGCTATTTACTGTATTTTTATTATTTACTATTTACTGTTTGATCTCAAACACATTAAGAAGGCAAGAAATTAATCCATTAATTAACCCTTGATGAGGCACACCTGCGAACTGAAAAGCATTCCAAGTGACTAAGTGTGCAAAGCGTCATCAAGGTAAATGGTATGACTTTGAAGAATCAAAAATATGAAACTGTGGCAACGGGGATATGGTCGAGTGTCAGCTGTGAACGGCAAGGAGTCAGGTTGAATCAGCAGGTAACATGTGACGAGTTAGACCTGTGTCTAATTACTAGCTGTCTATTAATGGCTAGATGGTGGAGAGTGCGGGATTGAAGCGTCGGTGTGATGTGGGTGCGTTTGCCCGCATTAAACCTATGATTTATCACACCATAAATGGAGAAACAATAGTTGAAGATGAACTGCTGAACTTTCTCTTGATTAAGTTGAGAACTCTTGACCAAGACAATATTGTTAAGATTGTCAAGTCCAGTTTCAGTTGGCAACGGATTGAAGACTCTAAAGCCGTAATGGCTGAGTTGTTTCCTGATAGCAAATGCTGGGCCTCTCAAAGAGGAGAGAAGAAAGATGAAATCTACATCAAAATGTGTTTGGCTGTATTTAAGGAGAAAGGGGTGCTACCAAGATTTGTGTCCCATTACATTGACGAACTGCCTCCCATCTCATTCAAACATGTTGATATTTCTGCGTTACTCAGAAGAATTTTGCAGATTAATACTGACATTGAACTTTTGAAGACTTCCCTTACTTCACAGGCGACTGCATGGGAAAAACTGCTGGAGGTATCCGACTCCCTTAAATCAGCGTTTGGTGGCAGTGGAAAACCCCAACACGATTGATGTGGGGCGTGGTAACGACGTCTCCTCAAAGGAAAGCCACCTGATTACGCGTACTCCTCTGTGGCCTGCTGAAGCGGGCCCAGCGGGCAATAAGTCTGATTTGGGCCCAAGCTTGGCTGTGGCGGAGATGGTGGTTAAGCCAGGGAGATCTCCCCTTACTGCCTGTAAAGACCTACGATGGGACAAGGAGTGTACAAATGAGGGTGAATCCCTGGGCTTGTCCCCTGCTCCCTGGAGTGAAAAAGCTCTGGGGAAGATTGAACATACTAGCTGGAGTACTGTGGTGAGGGATGGCTGCAAACAAAAGGCAGTCCCAGAGAACTCTGATCACTGGCATGCTGTTAAATCTCGTGTTGTGAAACCTCAAGTTAGGTATACACGGAAAAAAACTGCCATTACTGGGACTGCGTGTTAGGACTAGGACTGTTTTGGCCTCTAGAGGCCGCTGTTATTTCCTTTTCATGTCATGTTTATTTTGGCCTCTAGAGGCCGCCACTGTTCCTGTGTTTTGTGTTTGTGTTAATTGCCTAATTATCTTCACCTGTGTCCTTAATTAGTTTGTCTATTTATACCCCTGAGTTCAGTCCTCTTGTCACGGAGTCTTTGTGCTGTTATGTTTATCTCCAGTTTCCTTTGTACTGTGTTTTTTGATCTTCTTAGCTTTTGAATTTTTGCACTTTGCTTTTCTTTTGGATTATACTCTTTGGTTTTTTTTGTCTTTTGTTTTGCCGTGTATATAGTTTAAATAAACCTTTTGATTCTTTTTCTACTTCCGCCTCACGCCTCTGCATTTGAGTCATCCCCCTGGTGGCCTAGTGGGGGTTTGCTGGATTATCACACCAACGAACCAGGTTCGAATCCCAGCAAAACCCTAACAGAAAGACTCCGTCATGACCGACTCAGCAGAGGCTGCTTCAACTGTCTACCCGGCCAACCTTCAGGGAATTATGGCAGCTTTGACACGCTTCGGAGCGACCATGGACGCTCATGGACGTACGCTCACCAGCCAACGTGAGGCCCTCGCTCGCCACGAGGAACTGCTCCAGCAAATTGGGAAAACCCTGGCACAGCTGACATCTCTGCCTGCATCTCCTGCTCCTGATCCAGTTCCTGCTCCTGATCCAGCTCCCACTCCTGCTCCAGTGCCTCCTGCAATGCTGCCTTCTTCACCTCGCGAACCCAGCCTTCCTGCACCACAGAGGTATGACGGCAAGCACAGTGAGTGCCGAGAGTTCCTTACCCAGTGTCAACTCACCTTTGAGCTTCAGCCTACCACCTACACTACGGATCGCCGCAAGATTGCCTTTGTGATAACCTTATTAGCTGGTAAGGCGCGAGCCTGGGCTACTGCTATCTGGCAAAGACAGGGACCTGAGTGCTTTGATTTCCAGCTGTTTTCTGAAGAGATGCTTCGGGTCTTCGATCAGGCAGACATCAGTACCGACGCAGCCCGAAAGCTCATGTCCATCCGGCAAGGAGGAAGCGTCGCAGATTACGCCATCTCGTTCCGAACACTCGCAGCAGTAAGTGGATGGAACGAGACTGCCCTGGTGTCAGCCTTCCACCATGGTCTGTCTGACCCCATCAAGGACGGTCTGGCCTCTATTGGATGCCCAAGTGACCTCGAAACCCTCATCTCACATGCTATTCGTCTGGACAACAGGATGAGAGAACGCCACCAAGCCTTGAGCCCCCCCAGCCTCCCTACCTCTACCTGGAGACCGTCTACCTCCTTCAGTGACTGTCCAGAACCCATGCAAGTGGGTCGTACTCGCCTCTCCGCATCTGAGAGGGAGCGCAGAAGGAGGGACAAGTGCTGCATCTACTGTGGCAAGCCTGGTCACTTCCGAGCATCATGTCCCGAACTCTTGGGAAAAGGACCGCCCCGTCCAGCCGAGGGAGGGTTGTGACGGGGCCTACCCTCTCTCCCGGACTCCCTGGCCAAGGAATCTACATCCCGGTCTCCATCTCCTGGGGTGAGTCTGTCCACTCTTGTCAAGCTTTGATAGACTCAGGGGCGGCTGGGAACTTTATGGATATTCACTTCGCCCAAAGCATCAATATTCCGACTGCGCCTCTTGAAGTCCCACTGTCTGTGTCTGCCCTGGATGGCCAAGCGTTAGGTGATGGAAGAGTCACCCAAGTTACTTCTCCAGTTTTCCTCCAGTCTCAAGGTCACAAGGAAGAAATATCCCTGCACCTGATTCCTTCACCTGAGTTCCCAGTTATTCTAGGCCTTCCTTGGCTTACTCGCCACAACCCTCGCATAGACTGGGTAACAAGCCAGGTTGTGGAATGGGGCCCTGCATGCCATGCCTCTTGTCTGCTCTCTAGCTCTCCTGTGTCTCCTGCCGAGCCCCCTGATCTCACCGAGTTATCTCAAGTTCCCACAGAGTATTGGGATCTCAAGGAGGTATTCAGCAAGAGCAGGGCCGCCGTTCTTCCTCTGCACCGGGCCTACGACTGTGCCATCGACTTGCTCCCTGGGACTACCCCTCCTCGTGGCAGACTGTTTTCCCTCTCTCAGCCAGAACGCAAGGCTATGGAGGAATACCTCAAAGACGCCCTGGTCTCTGGGTTCATTCGACCCTCCACCTCACCTGCTGGTGCCGGCTTCTTCTTTGTCGGCAAGAAGGATGGGGGGCTTCGACCATGTATTGACTACAGGGGCCTGAACAAGATCACTGTGCACAACCGATATCCCCTTCCGCTGATGTCCACTGCTTTCGACCTGCTCCAAGGCGCCACCGTCTTCACCAAGTTGGACCTACGGAACGCATACCACCTCATCCGTATCCGACAGGGAGACGAGTGGAAGACTGCCTTTAACACCCCGTCTGGGCACTACGAATACCAGGTGATGCCCTTCGGACTCACCAACGCACCAGCTGTTTTTCAGGCCCTAATCAACGACGTCTTAAGGGACATGATTAACCTATACGTTTTTGTCTACCTCGACGACATCCTTATCTTTTCCAAGACCGTGCAGGAGCACCGCCACCATGTCCGCCAGGTTCTCCAGAGGCTGCTACAGAACAATCTGTTCGCCAAGGCCCAGAAATGCGAATTTCATGTTCCCGAGGTCTCCTTTCTGGGATTTATTGTACGGACAGGCCAACTCCAAATGGACCCTGCCAAGACCCTGGCCGTCCGGGATTGGCCTACTCCCAAGTCCGTTAAGGAGGTTCAGCGGTTCTTAGGATTCGCTAACTTCTACCGCAAGTTCATCAGGAACTTCAGTTCTGTGGCAGCACCCATGTCAGACCTCACCAAAGGGACAGGTGGATCTTATGGCTGGTCTCCTCAGGCAGAAAAGGCGTTCAAAGACCTCAAGGACCGCTTCTGCACGGCACCCATTCTGGTTCTCCCGGACACCTCCCAACCATTCATCGTGGAGGTGGACGCCTCGGACAGTGGTGTCGGCGCGGTGCTCTCTCAACGTTCGGAAGGAAAGCTGCACCCCTGCGCTTACTTCTCCCACCGCCTGAGTCCTGCTGAGTCCCGGTACGATGTGGGGGATCGAGAACTGCTAGCGGTCAAACTGGCCCTTGAGGAGTGGAGGCACTGGCTGGAGGGAGCACAACATCCATTCCTGGTTTGGACTGACCACAAGAACCTGGAGTACCTCCAGCAAGCCAAGAGACTGAACCCTCGACAGGCTAGGTGGGCCCTGTTTTTCAGTCGGTTTGACTTCACCCTCTCATACCGCCCCGGCTCCAAGAACACCAAACCTGACGCACTGTCCAGACTGTTCTCTGCCACTAACAGGGAGAATGAAGTCGGGCCTATTATCCCTGTGTCCCGGATTGTGGCCCCTGTCCGCTGGGGTATTGAGGAGGCTGTCCGACGAGCCCAACGCCAGGACCCCGGTCCTGGGACGGGGCCACCAGGCCTCTTGTACGTCCCACATCAAGCCCGGGCCAAGGTTCTCCAGTGGGGTCACTCTTCCCCTCTCACCGCCCACCCGGGAGCTCGGAGGACCCTGGACTTCCTGAAAAGACGCTTCTGGTGGCCTAACATGGAGAAGGAAGTAAGGTCATTTGTCCTGTCCTGTGAGGTTTGCACCAGAACCAAGAACCCACGACAGCGTCCCCAGGGTCTCCTGCATCCTCTGACCATTCCCCGGCGTCCCTGGTCCCACGTGGCAGTCGACTTTATCACGGGTCTCCCTGAGTCACAAGGTAACACGGTCATTTTGGTCTTAGTTGACAGATTCTCCAAGGCCTGCCGCTTCATACCACTGTGCAAACTCCCCTCTGCTCTTGAAACTGCGAAACTTTTGTTTAATCATGTCTTCCGAGTCTTTGGTCTTCCACAGGACATCGTCTCAGACCGAGGGCCCCAGTTCTCCTCCCGAGTGTGGCACGGGTTCTGCAAGGTCATCGGAGCCACTGCCAGCCTCTCCTCTGGGTTTCACCCACAGTCCAATGGTCAGACGGAGAGGCTCAACCAGGACCTGGAAACCACCCTGCGAGGCCTGGCTATGGATAACCCGACATCGTGGAGCACCTGGCTGCCATGGGCGGAGTACGCCCACAACACCCTGCAGTCATCGGCCACCAAGCTGTCGCCATTCCAGTGCCAATTCGGGTTCCAGCCACCTCTGTTCCCGGACCAGGAGGAGGACGCGGGGGTGCCCTCGGTCAACCAATATGTGAGACGGTGTCGCAAGACCTGGAGCAAGGTCAGGAAGACCCTCATACAGACCTCCAGAACCAACCAGACTCAGGCCAACCGCCATAGAAGACCTGCACACGCTTTCCGCCCTGGGCAGCGTGTTTGGCTGTCCACTAAGGACCTTCCACTGCGGGTGGAGAACCGCAAGCTTGCTCCTCGCTACATTGGCCCCTTCAAGGTGGTGCGCAGGGTGAACCCTGTCTCCTACCGGCTCCAGTTGCCCCGGACTCTGAGGATCAACCCCACTTTCCATGTTTCCCTGTTACGGCCCGTACTGACGTCTACGTATGCCCCTGCCCCTAGGAACCCCCCACCCCCCCGCATCTTCCAGGGGCAGACTGTGTTCACTGTGAATCGCCTGCTTGACTCCCGCCGGGTCCGCGGCGGGTTGCAATATCTGGTGGACTGGGAGGGCTATGGTCCTGAGGAGCGCTGCTGGGTTCCTGCTCGGGATGTCCTTGATAAAGAACTATGTCGGGACTTCCATTCGGCCCATCCGGATCGCCCTGGGAACGTCAGGAGACGCTCCTAGAGGGGGGGGTCCTGTTAGGACTAGGACTGTTTTGGCCTCTAGAGGCCGCTGTTATTTCCTTTTCATGTCATGTTTATTTTGGCCTCTAGAGGCCGCCACTGTTCCTGTGTTTTGTGTTTGTGTTAATTGCCTAATTATCTTCACCTGTGTCCTTAATTAGTTTGTCTATTTATACCCCTGAGTTCAGTCCTCTTGTCACGGAGTCTTTGTGCTGTTATGTTTATCTCCAGTTTCCTTTGTACTGTGTTTTTTGATCTTCTTAGCTTTTGAATTTTTGCACTTTGCTTTTCTTTTGGATTATACTCTTTGGTTTTTTTTGTCTTTTGTTTTGCCGTGTATATAGTTTAAATAAACCTTTTGATTCTTTTTCTACTTCCGCCTCACGCCTCTGCATTTGAGTCATCCCCCTGGTGGCCTAGTGGGGGTTTGCTGGATTATCACACCAACGAACCAGGTTCGAATCCCAGCAAAACCCTAACACTGCGGTGACAAACAATGTGGAACTGTCTACTGTAAAAACGAAGATGATCAGTGTGTTTGCTACGAGATTCAATTCGAACCTTGATGCAGATACTCTCCATCTCTTTCTACAAGGACAGATAAACCGTGGGGTGAAGTGTAGGAAAATACAGACTTCACGCAGTAAATATAGCTTCTTTTGCTTTACAGCTGAATGGGACGACTGAAAGGAAATGTATAATCCCCTGTTTTGGCCTGCTGGGTCAGTCGTCAGACGTTACTTCAAGCCTCACTGTACTAGAGGAGCAACTGGTGGGGCAAATCACCCAGAGAGAATCGGAGGGGGATTGCCCTGCCTAGGATTGAGTGAGGGTCTGTCGGTCCCTGGTGCGAGAGCGTCCGCAGTCTCTACGGGCGTGTTAGCAGAGACCGAGGAGACCAGCAGCCCATAGCCCACAGACTCATAATGCAGGTGGTGTCCTACAACTCTCGTGGTCTCCGAATAGGACACATGACCGCAGACAAGACAAGGCGACTGGTTGTGGATATACTTCTGGACGATTGTGATATCTTGTGCATTCAGGAGAGCTGGCTGGCCAAGCAAGACTTGGATAAATTAAATAACCTGCACCCAGACTTTGATGGTGTGGGTGAATCTACGGCCCTTAGTACGAGAATCGTCAGAGGTAGGATAGCTGGGGGAGTGGCTATTTTATGGAATATGAAATATGACCCTATGGTTAAAGTTGTGCGTCTTAATGTGGACTGGGCCATTGGTCTTGAAGTTAATTGCAATGGAAAGATTTTTATTATTCTTAATATATACACTCCATACTAATCATATGATCATGTTGATAAATATGTCAGTAGGCTTGCTTTTGTAGAATCCTTTACTGAAGATAACAACTTGTCTTGCATCTATGTTTTGGGTGATTTTAATGCAGACTTGACAGATAATAATTCGTTGTTTGCTAAACATATGTTAAGGTTCTCAAATGATGCTAACCTGGTAATTTCAAGTAAAGTGCTCTTGCCTGACTCAAGTTATACTTACGTTAGTGAAGCATGGAATACTACTTCGTGGTTAGATCACATAGTATCCACTGTTGATGCTCATGCCTCATTAGAAAGCATTGAGGTTTGTTATGGGTTAGCTACCTCTGACCATATTCCTATTGCCATGGTATTAAATGTGGACAATGTACCCAAGCTGGTTAAAAATGAGGTTGTCAGTGAGGCTAAGATAGATTGGGATAAACTGTCTGATGGTGCTGTCCTCAAATATTGCTTCAATTCAGAAGCTTTTTTGAAAAAGGTATATTTGCCCATGAATGCCATTTGTTGTACTAATGTTAACTGTGAGGACTCTTCCCATGGAGAAAGTTTGTGTAATATGTACAATGACCTAGTGAGAGCTCTACTTGGGGCTACCAAGTCACTGCTCACTCATTCTAGGAAGGCCAAAAATATAAAGGCAGGGTGGAATAAGTTTGTTGCTAGTCATCATGCTGAAGCTAATGAAGCCCATAGGGCCTGGGTAATAGCTGGTAGGCCCAGGCAGGGGCCGGAGCTGGAATATAAAAAGAAAATGAATGCTAGGTATAAATATGCACTGCGGTATATAAGCAAACAAGTGCAGGTATTGAGTGCTCACTCCATGGCTGACAATTTGCTAAAAAATGACATCACTAACGTCTGGAAAGAGGTAAAAACCCTGAATAGGGCTAAAACTGCTCTTCCATGTAATATAGAGGGGGTAATGGATACAGAGGACATAGCTGACCTCTGTAGGCAGCATTATGCAGCCTTGTTTAACTGTATCAGGGGTGAGCCTTATCATGTTGGTAAAATAGAAGAGAAAAATATTTATTTCCACACCAATGATGTTCTTAATGCCATAGGGCAACTTGCAGACAAAAAAGCAAGTGGCCTGGACAATATAACAGCAGAGTATTTAAAGTTAGCTGGCCCAAGGCTGGCAGTGCTGCTGTCTATATGTTTTACTGGGCTGGTGACTCATGGTACATTGCCAGACTCCATGATGTCAGTAATTCTAGTCCCAGTTATTAAAGATAAGGCTGGTAAAGTTGGTCGTATTGATAATTATAGACCTACAGCACTTGCCAGCACTCTTTCTAAAGTGCTAGAAAGATTGATCTTGGACAGGTTAAGTGGTTATATAACCACCACTGACAGTCAGTTTGGATTTAAGCTCAGGCATAGTACTGACCAATGTATTTATGCTTTGAAAGAGGTCACTGAGACATATAGAAGATAGGGTTCCCCTATGCTGATAGGTTTTATAGATGCATCTAAAGCCTTTGACCGTGTTAATCACTTTAAGCTGTTTAACAAGCTCAAGTATAGGGGTGTCCCCAGTAGCTTAGTACGCATACTGGTTTATTGGTATGCTAACCAAAGTATGGGGGTTAAATGGGGGAGCATCTTTTCCACCCCTTTTAAAGTAGGTAATGGGGTATGGCAGGGGGGAATTCTATCCCCAGCCCTATTCAATGTTTATATGGATGACCTGTCTAGGCAGTTGAGGGGGTGCCGGACAGGGTGTATGGTAGGCGATACCTTGATTAATCATTTTCTATATGCAGATGACCTTACCATTCTATCCCCCAGTAGCAGTGGGTTTCAATGGCTGCTTAACATCTGTTCTAATTATGGGGTGGAGTTTGACATTAAGTATAATGCTAAGAAGAGTGTGGTAATGGTTTGTAGGACCAAGGATGACATAGAAATTAAGTTCCCTACTTTTCATCTATCAGGGAAAGAGCTGGGGGTGTCCAATTCTACTAAGTACTTGGGGCAGATTATTACTGATACATTGGAGGACGATGCTGACATGAGTAGACAGAGGAGATTGCTCTATGTACAAGCTAACATGCT
This sequence comes from Neoarius graeffei, assembly GCF_027579695.1. Taxonomy (NCBI): domain Eukaryota; kingdom Metazoa; phylum Chordata; class Actinopteri; order Siluriformes; family Ariidae; genus Neoarius; species Neoarius graeffei. Next base: position 20,284,209 of record NC_083577.1, on the reverse strand, counting down.
GGTTAGAAAATTTCAGCACTGTTCTGTTGATGTTAAGGTAAACCTGTTTAGAGCCTACTGCTCCCCTCTTTATACAGCTCCACTCTGGGTGAAGTACAAGAAGGAGAGCTTGCGTAAGTTGAAGGTGGCGTATAATGACTGTCTTAGGATACTCCTGGAAAAACCAAGGAGCACTAGAGCCAGTGACCTTTTCTGTAAACTGGGACTAACCACGTTCATGGCACTCTTGAGGAACCTCACCTTTAAGTTTATGAGCAGGCTGGACCACTCTACAAATGAGATAATTGTTCTGATGACAGATCCAGGTCGTAGCTCTGTTAAGTATACCTCTAATGCCGCTTTTCCACTACAAACGCGGCTGAGTCGGGCTGAGCCGTGCCGTGCTGAGTGGAGCTGAGCGGGGCTGTTGGAGTTGCATTTCGACTACAACCGCGCTGAACCGTGCTGGCTGGAAGTGGGTGGACACATTGGGTGGAGTTAGCGAAAGTGGGTGGACGTCAGGTGATGTCGTTAAGCAGTGCAAACAGTGACATCAGTGATCTTTTAAGCGGTAGTCTCACGACCCGAATAGTAAACAATAATCATGGAGGACATGGAGTCGTTAGTGTTGCTGGTCTTGGTGCTGTGGCTTGTTGTCACCGACAACGCCAACAGATACTGGCAAGAGCGTATAGATGAGGCGAGGTGCATAAGGCTTCAGAAATTCTCGTAATTCGTAATTATTATTCTTCCAGGTTTACGGTGTTGACAGATCCCAGCGTGCTCGCGGGGCGTGTGTGGGCATGTGAGGACACTCCTCCTCACCAATCAGTGCACAGGGGAGTGTCTGCTCACGCCCCCAGCCTCACTCGGCTCGCTTTGGCTCGCTTCAGCCCCACTCCAAAACAGTGCGAGTTTTAGGGGCTAAGCAGGGCTGAAGCGAGCTGAGTCGTGCTGGTTTTTGGTAGTCGAAACGCGAGCCGTGTCGGGCTGAAGTGAGCTGAAGCGAGCTGAAGTGAGCTGAAAAAGGGTAGTGGAAAAGGGCCATAAGATCTGGGAACATTGGCATGAGTGCCTTTTTTTAGCTTTTTTGTTCTTCCTTTTTTAAATATTTATGTAATTTTTTTGTTGTATGTAATGTAATGTCTGTTTTGTGGGCCTTGAGTCCGTATTAAAGTTTATATATATTAATGTATGTCTCTGTGTGTCTTTCACACAGCCAGTTATAAGACAGAGAGCTCAGCCACTCAGTGCTATGTGTGTGTGTGTGTGTGTGTGTGTGTGTGAGAAAGAGAGAGAGAGAGAAATATTTGTAGTCACTGAAAAGTGAAAGGAAAATTAAAACACACCTACCGGTATTCTTGAAACTTGCCTCCCAGTTCCTCATTATCCCAACACAGAAGGTTGTCACAGAAACATTTTTGGTTTTTTTTGTTTGTTTTACTTTTTTGTTGACCACAAAATTCCATATACAACCCCGATTCCAAAAAAGTTGGGACAAAGTACAAATTGTAAATAAAAACGGAATGCAATTATGTGGAAGTTTCAAAATTCCATATTTTATTCAGAATAGAACATAGATGACATATCAAATGTTTAAACTGAGAAAATGTATCATTTAAAGAGAAAAATTAGGGGATTTTAAATTTCATGACAACAACACATCTCAAAAAAGTTGGGACAAGGCCATGTTTGCCACTGTGAGACATCCCCTTTTCTCTTTACAACAGTCTGTAAACGTCTGGGGACTGAGGAGACAAGTTGCTCAAGTTTAGGGATAGGGATGTTAACCCATTCTTGTCTAATGTAGGATTCTAGTTGCTCAACTGTCTTAGGTCTTTTTTGTCGTATCTTCCGTTTTATGATGCGTCAAATGTTTTCTATGGGTGAAAGATCTGGACTACAGGCTGGCCAGTTCAGTACCCGGACCCTTCTTCTACGCAGCCATGATGCTGTAATTGATGCAGTATGTGGTTTGGCATTGTCATGTTGGAAAATGCAAGGTCTTCCCTGAAAGAGACTTCATCTGGATGGGAGCATATGTTGCTCTAGAACCTGGATATACCTTTCAGTATTGATGGTGTCTTTCCAGATGTGTAAGCTGCCCATGCCACACGCACTAATGCAACCCCATACCATCAGAGATGCAGGCTTCTGAACTGAGCGCTGATAACAACTTGGGTCGTCCTTCTCCTCTTTAATCCGAATGACACGGCGTCCCTGATTTCCATAAAGAACTTCAGATTTTGATTCGTCTGACCACAGAACAGTTTTCCACTTTGCCACAGTCCATTTTAAATGAGCCTTGGCCCAGAGAAGACGTCTGCGCTTCTGGATCATGTTTAGATATGGCTGCTTCTTTGAACTATAGAGTTTTAGCTGGCAACGGCGGATGGCACGGTGAATTGTGTTCACAGATAATGTTCTCTGGAAATATTCCTGAGCCCATTTTGTGATTTCCAATACAGAAGCATGCCTGTATGTGATGCAGTGCCGTCTAAGGGCCCGAAGATCAAGGGCACCCAGTATAGTTTTCCGGCCTTGACCCTTACGCACAGAGATTCTTCCAGATTCTCTGAATCTTTTGATGATATTATGCACTGTAGATGATGATATGTTCAAACTCTTTGCAATTTTACACTGTCAAACTCCTTTCTGATATTGCTCCACTATTTGTCGGCGCAGAATTAGGGGGATTGGTGATCCTCTTCCCATCTTTACTTCTGAGAGCCGCTGCCACTCCAAGATGCTCTTTTTATACCCAGTCATGTTAATGACCTATTGCCAACTGACCTAATGAGTTGCAATTTGGTCCTCCAGCTGTTCCTTTTTTCCAGCCTCTTATTGCCCCTGTCCCAACTTTTTTGAGATGTGTTGCTGTCATAAAATTTCAAATGAGCCAATATTTGGCATGAAATTTCAAAATGTTTCACTTTCAACATGTGATATGTTGTCTACGTTCTACTGTGAATACAATATCAGTTTTTGAGATTTGTAAATTATTGCATTCCGTTTTTATTTACAATTTCTACTTTGTCCCAACTTTTTTGGAATCGGGGTTGTATGTTCCATATGTTATTTCATAGTTTTGATGTCTTCAGTATTGTTCTACAATGTAGAAAATAGTCAAAATACAGAAAACCCTATGAATTAGGAGGGGTGTACAAACTTTTGACTGGTACTGTCTATGCGTGTATTAAGATTTAAAGGAGATACGCAGAACCATGGCCTCACTTTTTGTTTATAAATACCTTGAGACCTCAAGAATGGCATAGGAACAGTTTTAAGTGTTAAGAATAAATCTAAAATAGTAATTTTTATGATTAAAACTATTCAGATAGGTAGCGGTCTGAGTGAATGACCTTGACATCTGTGACGTCACAGCAGGAAGGCTATCGGTCTCATCACCATTTCACTATACTAAAACACAGAGCTAACTGCAACTTTGATCCTCCATTTTGAGCTAATTTATCGCCATGCCATGTAGATGTGTTGCTGGTAGGTGCAGCAACATGACAGAAGGTGGATTTATGTTGCATTCATGGCCCAAGAATGTTCAAACTGCAAAGATCTGGACATGTTTTGCGAGAAATTCACAGGCACATTTTACTGATGACTCGTACAAAACCTCTGATCTGTTGAGGAGCGTTGGCTATGAGCACATATTGAAAGAGGGTGCAGTACCAACAATTAAAGGAAAAGAAAACTACAAGAAAAGGAAAGTAAGTTCAGTTGCACCAGTTCTCCTGGAGTGTGAGCTGAGCAGTAATGGCGGAGTACTCAGTATGGTGAAAATGGAGAATGAGTGGACCAGTCGTCAGATTTCTCCACTGGACATGCTTTTTTTTTCCCTGCTGGATATGCTTGCCTCAGCAGCAATATCCCTTATGTGGAAGAAGCGAATGAATGAAGAACTGAAAGTCAGATTGTTTCAAAACAGTTGGCCACAAGATTGGCCTTCAAGAAGTGAGAACACAGACGGGCAAGATGCAACTTTCATTTGGTTACATAATAACAACAACACTCGTTTACCTGCATTTTGATTAATACATGTAACTTGTATTGTGTATTTAAGTTACCAGTATAAGATTATTTAATTTGCTTCAGAATGTGACTGTCTCAGTTCATCTGATTCTTAGCCTTTTACATTTTATCAGTGAAAATGCATGCATATACATGTATGTTGCATAAGTTATAATGCCTATCCTGTTTTAATGAGAGTCACATGAGACTGTCAGTTCAATTCCACCCAATTCTCTAGATGGCTTTGTTCTCTGCCTTTATTTCGTAAGGTGGGGGCCTATGTGGCCGACATGTTACTATTGGATTCACTTCCCGATGGTTCGAACTGATACGGTTCTACGTGTATAGCAGTAGCATGTACACACACTCCAATTTCAGGACTATCACAGTCAGTTGTATTACTATCTGAGGAATCCGAAGAATCTCCAATAAATCAGAATGAAGAGGCCATTGCAACCACTCTTGCCTGCCGAGTCTGGCTTTGGTCTATAGCTGTCAAAGTCCTCGGCCTTAAAACCGGTTACCGCTGTGACGTCACACACCCAGGGCTGACTGGCTCAGCGGGGCAGCTCGAATGACAACTTTGCGGTTGATGTTAACTCTCAAAAATATATATTTTTTTATTCCCATTTATGCAGCATACAAGAGTCAAGGATGGAGATACTATCCACTCAGAAATGTATTTAAAAATAAAGGTTCTGCATATTTCCTTTAAGAATATTTTTTAAAATGAATGAGTTTCCTTGAACATGCCAACAAAAATCCTTTCTTTCTTTCTTTCTTTCTTATTTTTTTTTTTAGACAGAGTGCGGTCCTCATATGGAAGTATCCCAATTGGGGATATTTTTGCAATCGCAAGACCTTCAGATTTTCCCTCTGGTCTATCTTGTCTCTGTGTATTCATTGAAATATAGATGAAATGTTCAGTTGCATGAATAAGTGGGAGTGTTTTTAGTGATTTGCTCTAACCTTTGACATTTGTTTCTTTACCTCATGCACCAATAATAATGATACATATCAAGGCTAATCACTGTGACATTTATTGAATATATGCATACAGTGGATATCAAATGTGTACACAACCCCATGTAAAAGTTGTAGGATTTTGTGATGTAGAAAATGAAACCAAGAAAAATCAGCCACATCTTTTTCCACATTTAATTATGACAACAAACAGCACTGAAGTCAACAAATAGAAATGATTTAGGGGGAAAAAGAGAAAGAAAAAACCGACAGTAACCTGGTTACACAAGTTTACAAGTTTTAACAAGAGTTAACTTGGGGTGTGTAGACATGTTTGTATCCACTGTGACAGAAGTTCCTAAAGTGGGGTCCCCCAGGGGTCCAATGAAGCAGAGCTGGCAGCAGAATTTTTTTAAATTTAGTTAAAGTGATGGAAAACACAAACTACCATTTCAAAGTAATTTTAATTTATGGAGTTTTATCCAAACCTCGGTTGCTCAAAAGCAAGTAGGCCTACAAACACAAATGTGTTGTGTTAGTGAAAATTTCAGAAATAAATAATCAGAATATTACTTTGCATATTCAAATAATGAGCTGAACATTTGGGGAGTTGGATTATGTTCATAAAATAATGTGTACTTTGTGAGGGGATCTGTAGAATTTATTTCATAAAGTCATCTCTGTGTACAAAAAGATTGAAAACTTCTGCCTTATGACACTATTGGCCACATGCATTAAAAATGAAAAAAACATTGTGATACAACCATCTTGTTTTAACTCTGTTCTCCATATCTCCTGACACCAAACACAGATATTTATGCACTGCCTAAAAGCAGAACTCCTGACGAGTGTATGAGCAAAATATTTGTGAGGGCACAAAACCAACTTGAATAGAATAACAGGAGCACACAGCTGGCAGCACGGTGGTGTAGTGGTTAGCGCTGTCGCCTCACAGCAAGAAGGTCCGGGTTTGAGCCCTGTGGCTGGCGAGGGCCTTTCTGTGCGGAGTTTGCATGTTCTCCCCGTGTCCGCGTGGGTTTCCTCCGGGTGCTCCGGTTTCCCCCCACAGTCCAAAGACATGCAGGTTAGGTTAACTGGTGACTCTAAATTGACCGTAGGTGTGAATGTGAGTGTGAATGGTTGTCTGTGTCTATGTGTCAGTCCTGTGATGACCTGGCGACTTGTCCAGGGTGTACCCCGCCTTTCGCCCGTAGTCAGCTGGGATAGGCTCCAGCTTGCCTGGGACCCTGTAGAACAGGGGTGTCAAACATACGGCCCGCGGGCCCGCTAGATGGTTTAATCTGCCCCAGACTTGTAGAGAAAAAATTTCTAAGGATGTCAAAAAAAAAAAGAAAATCTCTAGCCCATTCCTGTGATGACTTATGAATTTTTAAAGAAATAACCGAAATGCTCAATTCAGCCGCTAGGGGCAGCCAAAAAAAAGAAGCACTGACATAACAAGAGATTAGGAAATAAACAGCACATTGCCCAGATATGCTGTCTGATTCCATGAATGGCAGTCTTGCCTCACCACTATTAAGTTGCTATCAAAATTATCAAGAGTGATACCCCCATTACCAAAATGTCTTTGTCAAAAAGAAGAAAAGTTGACGTAGAGTGCAGAGTTTTCCAGGAAAAATGGACTGAGTATTATTTATTCACAGAGGTGAATACAAAACCAGTGTGCTTGGTATGTAATCAACAGGTTTCAGTGCTCAAAGAATATAATATTCAGCGCCTCTATGAGACTCATCATAAAGAAAAATTTCACAATTTGTATGGACAATTAAGAAAAGAGAATATAAATGAATTGTTAGCTGGTCTGAAGAAACAGCAGTCTGCATTTACTCGCAGCCGTGAGGTCAGTGATGGAGCAGTGAAAGCTCGCTACCTTATTGCAAACGAGTTGGTGCAAGCATCCAAGCCATTTTCTGATGGTGAACTTGTGAAAAAATGCATGCTGAAGGCTGCAGAAGTTGTGTGCCCTGAAAAGCAATCCGCCTTTGCCAACATTAGTGTGGGGAGTTGGTTCAGGTTGTCAGATGTAAAAATGCATTCACTCAACTGTATAAAAATAAACCAGTTGTTTGAGAGTGAAATGCATTTTATTTCAAATCCATTGGCCTCTCTGTGAATAAATGTGTAATAATCTAGATCCCTTATGATCAGTGATTATGTAGGCTACAAATGTAGGCTGAAGCATAAAGCATAGCCTACTGAAAAAACAATGCTAAAGATTTGGAGTTGACAAAGGTTATTTTGCAGTTATTTTACTGGTCTGGCCCACTTGAGATCAGATGGGCTGTATGTGGCCCCTGAACCAAAATGAGTTTGACACCCCTGCTGTAGAAGGATAAAGCGGCTAGAGATGATGAGATGAGATGACATGAGATGAGATGAGATGAGATGAGATGAGATGAGCACACAGCTGCTACAACATGTGCAGTGCCATTCGGACTAATTACTGTGCACCTGTTCCTGATTAAACTGTAATCACAGCGCATACATGTAAGGACTCTCAGTAACACAGATTTTGTGAAGTGTACGGTCTGTACCCTGTGTCTGATGTTACCAAGCCTTGCATTTTGTATCGTTTTTCTGGTTTTGACCCTGTTTCTGTTTTTGGACTGTGAGTATTGTATTACCTCTGATATCTTTTCTGTGCCTCACTCGACCACTACCTGTTTTTTGACTCTGCCTTTGTCTATGTTTTGGACCTTTTGCTGGCACACTTTCAATAAAACTCTTCCTGCACTTACATCCATCTACCCTTACATGACAGAAACTGTCCACTGTCCAAACAAGCTAGTGAACTAATAAAACCATTTTAACTCATTTTATATGAAACTGTCATGAATATTTTCTGTAAAATGTGTTGGTAAATAATCCCACATCTGTCCATTGTCCATAACAGCTTATCCTGTACAAGGTTGCAGGCAAACTGGAGCCTATCCCAGCTAACTATGGGCGAGAGGCAGGGTACACCCTGGACAAGTCACCAGATCATCACAGGCCTGACACATAGAGACAAACAATTCACACCTACAGTCAATTTAGAGTCACCAATTAACCTAACCTGTGCTGTCTTTGGACTGTGGGAGAAACCAGAGCACCCAGAGGAAACCCACACAGACACAGGAAGGCCCCTGTAAGCCACTGGGCTCGAACCCAGAACCTTCTTGCTGTGAGGTGACAGTGCTAACCACTACACCACTGTGCTACCCATACTCCCACATTATTTTTCAAAAAAGCAAATTAAAAATAAGTGCTGGATAAAATATTATCTATTACACATTCTACAGTATGTTCTATGACACACTCCACACCACAGTACATGACACAATCCACCCCACGCTCCCTCAGGCACTCAGGAGCCCTGATCAAGTTCATAATTTCATAGTTGGCTTTGCCCTCCAGGAGCATCCAGTTGATCTTATTTGCCAAGTGTGGGTGGATTTACTCAACCAGAGGTAACGTAGTCATGCGGCATCCGGACCTGTTCGTATACTGGAGATGACTCCAACATGTATATAGTCAACCATTTCGCAGCTGGTGGGTATGTGGGTACATCCTTGTTTGCAGCTAAAATGACAGCTGGAGCCCTTTCTTCAGCTAGAACATCCTCTACAGCTGGAGAACTTTCTTCAGCTGGAACTCCCTCAATAGCTGGAGCACTTTCTTCCACGGAAGAAAAGTGTGCCAAGTACTAACTCATGAACTGAAGTTAGAGCTTGCTTACATGACACACTGAGCCATGCGCCCCTCTTCCCTCCCTGTCTGATACACACATTACAAAGCACCTATTGTAGTCAAGAGCAGCTGATACACACTGAGAAAGTACTAAACTGTGACTTTCATTGTCACTGGGGCAGTACACTGAGGGTTACATCTTTTGTACATTGTGTATCTTTTAAATCATAATGTGAGTTTTGTAACAACAACAACAACAATAATAATGTATATAAGGTACATTACAGAACCTCAAACACCACTCTTGAACTGTTCATTAGCTTTTGAGTATTAATTAAAAAGTACACCGCATGCACCTTTCCAGGTAAAATGTACAAAGGTACACAGTAAAGGTACAAAATATTTACTTTTTGTGTTAGTGGGCATTAATTTGCATATGCACAAGCTTCCATGGTATTCCTGTTTTTGTAATGTTTAATGTCATTATTCTGTTAGATTTACATTATTTTTGTGTTTGGTTGATGTTTTGTTCTACCAGCATGTAAGTTTGTGCTTATTTGTGTTGTTTGTTAAGGAAGCCATGCTCTTATCTCGTGTTTGCAGTCATGTGGCAAACTGCCAGAAACTCTGCCGCAAACTGGATAGTACAGGATGATTCACCAAAAGAAAAAAAATTCCACATAAACTGCAAAATGAAAATGAAACATACTTAAAATAAAACGTTAAAATATATTTTCGTGTGTGTTTTTACGTTTACAGAGAGCTCCACAACACCACTCCATGGGGACTTATGTTACAGTTCATGTGCCTTTGGGAAAGTTCAGCCTCTAGTCACAATATTTTTAACATTTTGTTCTGTTGATCAGTTTTTTTAACATTCCATTTATTTCATATATGGATGTAATCGTAATTAGCTCCGTCCACTTTGTTGGAGAAGGTGATGTTGGAGAAGGCCTTTCTTTGTTTCTTTGCCTTTTCCCAACGTAACTCAAAAAGCAGTGAACAGATTTTGATGAAATTTGGTGGAAAGGTGGGCCATATGCTGAGGAACAAATGGCTAGATTTTGGTACAAATCTGGATTTGTGGGCGGCACGGTGGTGTAGTGGTTAGTGCTGTCGCCTCACAGCAAGAAGGTCCGGGTTCAAGCCCTGTGGCCGGCGAGGGCCTTTCTGTGCGGAGTTTGCATGTTCTCCGCGTGGGTTTCCTCCAGGTGCTCCGGTTTCCCCCACAGTCCAAAGACATGCAGGTTAAGTTAAATGGTGACTCTAAATTGACCGTAAGTGTGAATGGTTGTCTATGTGTCAGCCCTGGTGACTTGTCCAGGGTGTACCCCGCCTTTTGCCCGTAGTCAGCTGGGATAGGCTCCAGCTTGCCTGCGACCCTGTAGAAGGATAAAGATACAGTGGGGATAGAGATACAGTGGGGCAAAAAAGTATTTAGTCAGTCACCAATTGTGCAAGTTCTCCCACTTAAAAAGATGAGAGAGGCCTGTAATTTTCATCATAGGTATACCTCAACTATGAGAGACAAAATGAGAAAAAAAAATCCAGAAAATCACATTGTCTGATTTTTAAAGAATTTATTTGCAAATTATGGTGGAAAATAAGTATTTGGTCAGTAACAAAAGTTCATATCAATACTTTGTTATATACCCTTTGTTGGCAATGACAGAGGTCAAACGTTTTCTGTAAGTCTTCACAAGGTTTTCACACACTGTTGCTGGTATTTTGGCCCATTCCTCCATGCAGATCTCCTCTAGAGCAGTGATGTTTTGGGGCTATCGCTGGGCAACACGGACTTTCAACTCCCTCCGAAGATTTTCTATGGGGTTGAGATCTGGAGACTGGCTAGGCCACTCCAGGACCTTGAAATGCTTCTTACGAAGCCACTCCTTCGTTGCCCAGGCAGTGTGTTTGGGATCACTGTCATGCTGAAAGACCCAGCCACGTTCCATCTTCAATGCCCTTGCTGATGGAAGGAGGTTTTCACTCAAAATCTCACGATACATGGCCCCATTCATTCTTTCCTTTACATGGATCAGTCGTCCTGGTCCCTTTGCAGAAAAACAGCCCCAAAGCATGATGTTTCCACTCCCATGCTTCACAGTAGGTATGGTGTTCCTTAGATGCAACTCAGCATTCTTTCTCCTCCAAACACGACAAGTTGAGTTTTTACCAAAAAGTTCTATTTTGGTTTCATCTGACCATATGACATTCTCCCAATCCTCTTCTGGATCATCCAAATGCTCTCTAGCAAACTTCAGACGGGCCTGGACATGTACTGGCTTAAGCAGGGGGACACGTCTGGCACTGCAGGATTTGAGTCCTTGGCGGCGTAGTGTGTTACTGATGGTAGCCTTTGTTACTTTGTTCCCAGCTCTCTGCAGGTCATTCATTAGGTCCCCCCGTGTGGTTCTGGATTTTTGCTCACCGTTCTTGGGATCATTTTGACCCCACGGGGTGAGATCTTGCATGGAGCCCCAGATCGAGGGAGATTATCAGTGGTCTTGTATGTCTTCCATTTTCTAATAATTGCTCCCACAGTTGATTTCTTCACACGAAGCTGCTTACCTATTGCAGATTCAGTCTTCCCAGCCTGGTGCAGGTCTACAATTTTGTTTCTGGTGTCCTTTGACAGCTCTTTGGTCTTGGCCATAGTGGAGTTTGGAGTGTGACTGTTTGAGGTTGTGGACAGGTGTCTTTTATACTGATAACGAGTTCAAACAGGTGCCATTAATACAGGTAACGAGTGGAGGACAGAGGAGCCTCTTAAAGAAGAAGTTACAGGTCTGTGAGAGCCAGAAATCTTGCTTGTTTGTAGGTGACCAAATACTTATTTTACCGAGGAATTTACCAATTAATTCATTAAAAATCCTACAATGTGATTTCCTGGATTCTTCCCCCCCCCCCCCCCCCCCCCCATTCTGTCTCTCATAGTTGAAGTGTACCTATGATGAAAATTACAGGCCTCTCTCATCTTTTAAAGTGGGAGAACTTGCACAATTGGTGGCTGACTAAATACTTTTTTGCCCCACTGTAATGAGATGAGATGAGATCTGGATTTGTTCGTGGATCCAGGATTATTTTTGTCTGTTCCCAACATAACTCAAAAAGTCTTCTTCTTTTGGTTGCTCCCGATTAGGAGTCGCCACAGCAGATCTTTCGTCTCCATTGCTCCCTGTCTTCTGCATCCTTCTCTACCACACCTGCCACTTTCATGTCCTCTCTCACCATATCCATGTATCTCCTCTTTGGCCTTCCTCATTTTCGTTTGCCTGGCAGCTCAATCTTCAACATTCTCCTTCCAACATGCTCTGCATCTCTTCTCAGGATGTACCCATACCATCTCAGTCTCATCTCTCTTAGCTTAATTCCCAAGCTCTCCACATGTGCTGTCCCTCTGATATGCTCGTTCCTTATCCTGTCCAACCTTGTCACTCCCATCGCAAACTTTAACATCCTCAACTTCGCCACTTCCAACTTTGCCTCCTATCTCTTCGTTAAGGGTACGGTCTGCAATCCATACATCACAGCTGGTCTCACTACCATCTTATATATCTTACCTTTCACTTTTGCTGGGACTTTCCTATCACAAATGATTCCCGAAATCCTTCTCCTGCCTGCACTCTCTTTCTCACCTCACTATTTCAGCCCCCATTTTCCTGCACAGTTGACCCCACGTACTTGCAGACATCCTGACCTGCAGAAACTCATTTCAGGGAGGTGTTGTGACCCCCCCGCTGATGGGAAAAAAGTCATGCCCCCCCAAAAAAAAAAGAAAGAAAGAAAGATGCACATAACAGGGGGGTGATGTAACTTCAACAAATTTTAATTAACTGCTAGCATGTTACAGAGCAAGCCATATAAAACAACACTTATGATATTTCCTTTCATTTTTGCTTTTACATGAATAGAACATATTTTTCAGTAACTATTTACATAGGTTGAGCATAGCCAGAACGTAGGCCTACTTCCATGTCTTTTCCATGTTAGGATCCAATTTCCTTTCATATCTTCACATGAATAGAACACTGTTTTTTAGCCTAAATGTAGGCCTATTTCTTTTTCATGTGACTTTTGCAGGGTTTCATTGTATTTTGATGCTGCTTGCTTTGCAGACTTGAGCAATTTCCCTGAAACTTCAAGCTCACAGTACTCTGTGTCAATGAATTTGTTGATTTTACAGGACATCAGTGTAACACTTCGAGCGGGTGGGTGGAGCACAGAAGTACGGCAGGCCAGAACTGAGTTTTCAAAAACTCTTTATTAGCAGCTTTTCAGCATTCACACTTTCCCAGTTCACACAGACACGTGCACACACATCATCCGTCTGGCTGGGGAGAGAGCTCCCTTCCTCGGCTCTCTCTCTCCTTATATAGGGCGCGGTCACTGGGGAAGACACACAAACACAGATTAACAGACATCAGGTGCAGTGATTCTGCCACTTACCTTCTCTGACTCCACCCTCCGGTCACAGACCGACGCTTGACCACACCCCCGCTGCCACATACCCCCACCGCCCGACTCAGGCCGGGCAGCCATCCGGCCTGCAGCCGACTCCCCCCCCGATGGGAGAGGAAGTCCACCACAACCATCTGCGCCCCCGGCCTGTGGACCACCTTGAAATTAAAGGGCTGGAGTGCCAGATACCAACGGGTGAGCCGCGCGTTGGCATCCTTCATGCGGTGGAGTCACTGTAGGGGCACGTGGTCCGAACAGAGGGTGAAAGGGCACCCAAGGAGGTAGTAGCGGAGGGCGAGGACCGCCCACTTGATGGCTAGGCACTCCTTCTCTATGGTGCTGTAGCGCCCCTCACACACCGACAGCTTTCTGCTGATGTACAGCACGGGGCGATCCTCCACCTCCTGGGACAAAACAGCCCCCAGCCCTCTGTCTGACGCATCTGTCTGCAATATAAAGGGGAGAGAAAAGTCAGGGGAGTGTAACAGTGGCCCCCCACACAGTGCAGCCTTCACCTCAGAGAAAGCCCGCTGGCATTGCTCCGTCCACTGGACTGGATCTGGTGCCCCCTTTTTAGTGAGATCAGTCAGCGGGCTGGTGACATCTGAATAATTAGTATTGGTGGGACATGGCGATTCATTTCCGCCAGTTCGTTCATGTCGGTCAGTTCAGCAAAGAAATTCGTTCGTTCAGTTCGTTCACTCGTTCATTTTGATGACGTCACACCAAAGCGGCACAACAATGGCTGTCGTCCGAAGTTTAGTTCATCTTGAGTGAACGAGAGGCGGCAGAGGTGCCATCCACAATAGATTTTCATACATTACAATGTGCTTGAGAAAAAGATGGAAGAAAAACATTATCCTAGCATTATCTGAAAAAGACTACATAAACAAAGCTCTGAAAGTTAATTAAATGTAGATGAGAATAAAGCTGTTTTTATATTTATTATATTTATTTTAGTAGAGCCATGGTCTGCCGGCTATGCAGTTGTTCTCTCAAACCCATTAAGCAAAAAAAAAAAAAATTGCTTATTTAACAGCAACACTCATTTCAGAGAATAACATGCACCCTCCACCCCATCCGCACCCAAGTTCATGTTAAAGACCAACGGAATATTCAACTCTCGTCCCAGCCGGGGCGAAGGGGGGGTGGGGGGGAGACTTATCGTGATGGTAAAAGTTGTGATAAATCAAGTCACTGTAAAGTTAATTTGAAAAGGTAAATAAAGTTCTTGTAATTTTTATATGTATTCGTACTGCCTACATTGTTTGCATTGTTTCTTCTTGAACTGGTCTCAATTTTAAAACTCACAATTTACAATGACCAGTCAATTGTGTACTGTATCTGGCGCTAGCTCCGTCCAGTACTACTCTGTCAACAACGAGAGAGGTGGTGGTGTTGCTGAAAAAATGAATACAAATGCTAGTTCTGAATAAATAAGTAGTGGCAGCCCGCTGTATTTTATTCTCTCTTTTTTTAAGTATTATTATGAAATTGTAATAGACATGCATGCCCCCCGCCCCATAGTGGTGCGAACTTTCTGATAATGGTATCTCCCAGTAGGCAAGGGAAATAAAGTAAAGCCAACTACGATAGATGCAGACTGTTTCATGCAGTTGTTCAAACCCATTAAGTAACACCCATTTTGCTCATATTCAACAGCAACGCTCATTACAAAGAACAAACCACTTTATTACAAATTGCATTAACATAAAAAAAACGAACACAGTATGCCGCGATCTCCAGAGCCACGTTCTTCATTGTTTATCACAGTCATGGAAACCGTTGCTATGCGCCCAGCCCAGTATGGCAGCAGGCAGGCTGGCTGCTGGCTGTTCGTTCGTTCGCGAACTGCTGAGCTCGTTCGCTGTGAACTGAAATGTATTGCTGAGTGAGGGCTCTAAATTGTAAACTAAAGACCTGGCATGTGTCAACGCTCTGATAATAGGGCTCAGATAGCCCTTAAAGAAGTAAAGTGGCGCTGCTCTGCACAGATCAAAATGCAAGTTGGACGCCCTTCTGCTACTGAACAGATCCTGCTGATTCGCCAACGACCGAGATTCAGCGACCGCCCTGCTGCCAGCGAGCAGAGACTGCTGATTCACGAACGACCGAGAACGAGAGGCAGCGCGAACTAGTTCTAGTCGTTCACTTCGAAGACTCGTTCAAAAAGAACGGTTCGTTCGTGAACGACAAACCACTAATAATTAGGTATAAACCTACGATAGTAGCCAGCCAGCCCCAGGAACTGTCTCACCCCCTTTTTGGTCTTGGGCCTCGGGCAGGCCGCAATCACTGCTGTCTTATTAATTTGGAGACGCACCTGCCCATTGCCCAAGTGGAAGCCCAGATACCGTACTTCCAACCGCCCAATTGCACACTTCTTTGGGTTGGCTGTGAGACCCGCTCGGCTCAGCGACCCAAGGACAACCCTCAGGTGTTGCAGATGCCGCGGCCAGTCATGACTATAGATTATGATATCGTCTAAGTATGCGGCCGCATAAGTGGCGTGGAGGCGGAGGACCCTGTCCATAAGCTGCTGGAACGTAGTGGGCGCCCCAAACAGCCCAAAAGGAAGTGTGACAAATTGGTGTAAGCCAAACAGTGTGGAAAAGGCCGTTTTTTCTCGGGATAGTGGAGT
Organism: Neoarius graeffei; assembly: GCF_027579695.1. NCBI lineage: Eukaryota > Metazoa > Chordata > Actinopteri > Siluriformes > Ariidae > Neoarius > Neoarius graeffei. The sequence continues at coordinate 20,268,452 of NC_083577.1, read as the reverse complement.
CAAGGGGATCTGCCAATAACCCATTGTTAAATCCAGTGTCGAATAAAAGCGACCCGTGCCTAGTCGATCCAGCAACTTGTCAATATGAGGCATTGGGTACACATCGAATTTAGACACCACGTTGACTTTTCTATAGTCCACACAGAACCGGACCGACTCATCGGCCTTGGAAACCAAGACCACCGGGCTGCTCCAGTCACTGTGGGACTCCTCGACGATGCCCATTTTGAGCATGGCCTCGAGTTCTTCCCGAACCACCTTTTTCTTGTGTTCGGGTAGCCTGTAAGGGCGGCTGCGCACTACCACCCCCGGGGGCGTCTCGATGTGGTGTTCTATGAGGCGGGTGCGGCTGGGCAGGGGCGAAAACACATCCAAAAATTCGGTCTGCAACTGGGCAACCTCCATGAGTTGGGTCGGGGAGAGGTGGTCTCCACAGGGGACCGGAGAGGAAAGCGATGTCAATGTTCCTTTTTGAACCTCTGGCCCCAGCTCCGCCTTCTCTGGAACCAATGACACCAACGCCTCGGGGACCTCCTCATTCCAGAGTTTGAGCAGATTGAGGTGGTAAATCTGTAGCGCCCCACCCCTGTCTGTTCGCCTCACCTCATAGTCAATGTCCCTGACTCGCCATGTGACCTCAAAGGGTCCTTGCCACTTGGCGACCAATTTGGAGCTCGACGTGGGCAACAGTACGAGTACTTTATCTCCCGGTGCAAACTCCCTAAGGCACGTACTCCTGTCGTACAGGCGGGTTTGCCATTCTTGGGCCTGCCGCAAATTCTCCTGGGTTAGGTGTGTGAGCGTGTGTTTTGCGCGCAGGTCAATAACGTATTGAATTTCATTTTTGCTCAGGGAAGGTCCCTCCTCCCAATTTTCCCGCAGTACGTCTAGGATGCCGCACGGCTTACGCCCATATAATAATTAGAATGGGGAGAACCCCGTGGAGGCTTGTGGGACCTCTCGCACTGCAAATAACAGGGGTTCAAGCCATTTATCCCAATTACATGCGTCCTCACATACAAACTTTTTAATTATATTCGAGTGTGCGATTGAACCGTTCGACTAAACCGTGCGTTTGTGGGTGATAAATGCTGGTGCGGATCGGCTTAATTCCCAGTAATCCATACAGTTCGCGAAGTGTGTGTGACATAAACGAAGTGCCTTGACCAGTCAGAATCTCTTTGGGGATTCCGACTCGGGAGATGATGTGGAAGAGCGCTTCCGCAATACTGTGTGCTGAGATATTGCGAAGAGGCACTGCTTCCGGGTATCGCGTTGCATAGTCCACCAGAACTGAAATAAAGCGATACCCCTGTGTTGACCAATCTAATGGCCCAATGAGATCTATCCCAATTCTTTCAAACGGGGTCTCGATTAATGGTAGAGGGCGCAAAGGCGCTTTTGGAATGGCCGCTGGATTTACTAACTGGCATTCGCGGCATGCCGTACACCACCTACGGACATCACCGCGAATCCCTGGCCAATAGAACTGGGCCATTATTCGGGCTAGTGTCTTATCCTGCCCCAAATGTCCAGCCATGGGATTAAAGTGAGCTGCCTGGAGTACCAATTCCCGGCGGCTCTTTGGAATCAAAAGTTGTGAGATCATTTCTTTAGTCTGAGTGTCCTGCGTCACTCGGTATAATCTATCCCTCATAATGGAGAAATAGGGGAAGGATGGGGTGGCGTTTGGCTGGAGCGTTTGACCATCGATTACTCTCACTTGGTCAAACGCATGCCGCAGAGTCTCGTCTCGCGACTGTTCTAACGGGAAATCTGCGAGGGATTCCCCGAGAGAAGGAGGAGGAGCCTGCAGCTCCTCGCTCTGACGCGGTGATGACGTAGACGGCTCTGTGACAGCTGCTCCCACCAATGCCACACCAGGCCCTCCCCCTGCTGAACTACGGCAGGACCCACTCTTCACTAAATGAGTCATTAATTCCCGAAATCCCGGCCAATCAGTCCCCAAAATTATAGAGTGAGTAAGGCAAGGATTAACCGCCGCCTTTACACTAAATTTTCCCCTCGAAATACAATGTGGACTGACACTAAAGGGTAGTTGTGAACATCCCCATGCACACACAACACCTTCACCAATTGTGCTCTCCCCAATGCCTCGTCTTGCACCAGGCTTTGGTGGATTGAGGTCTGATTACAGCCGGAGTCCACCAAAGCTTGATACATATCCCCTTGGACACTCACCGGTATGCGATACGCTCCAGCCCAATCGAGGGCGGTTCCTGACACGTCGGGGACCACCATGCCCACCTCCATTGCTGAGCACTGATGCTGGAGGTGCCCCGGCTCCCCGCAGCGCCAACAAACCGGCCTGGGCTCTCTCTCTGCACTGGTGCCTGGTGCTGGCTCTGTTGGGCTGTGGCGAGGGCGTGGACCAGGTCTGCGAAGGGGGAGAACTCCATGGGGCTGTTCTCCTCTGTGCTCTGTCCCGGGTTTCGGCACCACTGTACTACTTCAAGTGGGTGGGTGGAACACAGAAGTACGGCAGGCCAGAACTGAGTTTTTAAAAACTCTTTATTAGCAGCTTTTCAGCTTTCACACTCTCCCAGTTCACACAGACACGCACACACATCATCCGTCTGGCCGGGGAGAGAGCTCCCTTCCTCGGCTCTCTCTCTCCTTATATAGGGCGCGGTCACTGGGGAAGACACACAAACACAGATTAACAGACATCAGGTGCAGTGATTCTGCCACTTACCTTCCATGACTCCGCCCTCCAGTCACAGACCGAAGCTTGACCACGCCCCCGCTGCCACAATCAGGTTCACAAGAGTTTGGTGAGACATCTGACACCTGAATTCAGTTTTGATGTGACGCACCAAACTGAATGCTCTCTCCACATCACAATTGGAATTAGGCAGAACCAACAACACCTTCATTAACTGGCAGAGCTCCTTGAATCTGACCTGCCCTGAGCTTACTGATTTTACCTTGGACAGCTTCCCCCAGAACTCATCGATTGACAAATTCTTGTAATTTGGGACCAGTGTTTCCAAACTGGTAGAGGTATAATCCAGGACTTCCAAGTGGAGTTGTTCTCTGGCATCTGCCTTCATCACATAAGGGAATCTCTCAGCCAAAGTCAAAATCTGCTCTGGTTTCATACAGCCCCGATTCCAAAAAAGTTGGGACAAAGTACAAATCTCATCTCATCTCATTATCTCTAGCCACTTTATCCTTCTACAGGGTCGCAGGCAAGCTGGAGCCTATCCCAGCTGACTACGGGCAAAAGGCGGGGTACACCCTGGACAAGTCGCCATGGTCATCACAGGGCTGACACATAGACACAGACAACCATTCACACTCACATTCACACCTACGGTCAATTTAGAGTCGCCAGTTAACCTAACCTGCATGTCTTTGGACTGTGGGGGAAACCGGAGCACCCGGAGGAAACCCACGCGGACACGGGGAGAACATGCAAACTCCACACAGAAAGGCCCTTGCCGGCCACGGGGCTCGAACCCGGACCTTCTTGCTGTGAGTCGACAGCGCTAACCACTACACCACCGTGCCACCCCAAAGTGCAAATTGTAAATAAAAATGGAATGCAATGATGTGGAAGTTTCAAAATTCCATATTTTATTCAGAATAGAACATAGATGACATATCAAATGTTTAAACTGAGAAAATGTATCATTTAAAAGAGAAAAATTAGGGGATTTTAAATTTCATGACAACACCACATCTCAAAAAAGTTGGGACAAGGCCATGTTTACCACTGTGAGACATCCCCTTTTCTCTTTACAACAGTCTGTAAACGTCTGGGGACTGAGGAGACAAGTTGCTCAAGTTTAGGGATAGGAATGTTAACCCATTCTTGTCTAATGTAGGATTCTAGTTGCTCAACTGTCTTAGGTCTTTTTTGTCGTCTCTTCTGTTTTATGATGCGCCAAATGTTTTCTATGGGTGAAAGATCTGGACTGCAGGCTGGCCAGTTCAGTACCTGGACCCTTCTTCTACGCAGCCATGATGCTGTAATTGATGCAGTATGTGGTTTGGCATTGTCATGTTGGAAAATGCAAGGTCTTCCCTGAAAGAGACGTTGTCTGGATGGGAGCATATGTTGCTCTTGAACCTGGATATACCTTTCAGCATTGATGGTGTCTTTCCAGATGTGTAACCTGCCCATGCCACACGCACTAATGCAACCCCATACCATCAGAGATGCAGGCTTCTGAACTGACCGCTGATAACAGCTTGGGTTGTCTTTCTCCTCTTTAGTCCGAATGACACAGCGTCCCTGATTTCCATAAAGAACTTCAAATTTTGATTCGTCTGACCACAGAACAGTTTTCCACTTTGCCACAGTCCATTTTAAATGAGCCTTGGCCCAGAGAAGACGTCTGCGTTTCTGGATCATGTTTAGATACAGCTTCTTCTTTGAACTATAGAGTTTTAGCTGGCAACGGCGGATGGCATGGTGAATTGTGTTCACAGATAATGTTCTCTGGAAATATTCCTGAGCCCATTTTGTGATTTCCAATACAGAAGCATGCCTGTATGTGATGCAGTGCCGTCTAAGGGCCCGAAGATCAAGGGCACCCAGTATAGTTTTCCGGCCTTGACCCTTACGCACAGAGATTCTTCCAGATTCTCTGAATCTTTTGATGATATTATGCACTGTAGATGATGATATGTTCAAACTCTTTGCAATTTTACACTGTCAAACTCCTTTCTGATATTGCTCCACTATTTGTTGGTGCAGAATTAGGGGGATTGGTGATCCTCTTCCCATCTTTACTTCTGAGAGCCGCTGCCACTCCAAGATGCTCTTTTTATACCCAGTCATGTTAATGACCTATTGCCAATTGACCTAATGAGTTGCAATTTGGTCCTCCAGCTGTTCCTTTTTTGTACCTTTAACTTTTCCAGCCTCTTATTGCCCCTGTCCCAACTTTTTTGAGATGTGTTGCTGTCATGAAATTTCAAATGAGCCAATATTTGGCATGAAATTTCAAAATGTCTCACTTTCGACATTTGATGTGTTGTCTATGTTCTATTGTGAATACAATATCAGTTTTTGGGATTTGTAAATTATTGCATTCCGTTTTTATTTACAATTTGTACTTTGTCCCAGCTTTTTTGGAATCGGGGTTGTATAATCTTGGCTGTCTGGATTAACCACTGACAGATTTGTCAAGATTTGGTCTCTCATTGGGAACTTTACTTTTTGGAAGCTCCTAACATAGAATGCTCTGGCATCTTTGAAGAATTGCTTTGTCTTGTAAGGGGGGAGGGCTTCCTCACTTAGCAAGTGCCTCCTTGTCAAGAACCCAACAAAAAGCTCTTCATCTTCACAGTGGATTTCAGGGTTACTCACGTCTATCTCCTGCACTTTCTGTTCTCTCAATACCTTTGGCACAATAAATCTGCTTGCTATGTCATGCAGGAGCTCTTCAACACTGTTGTTTAATTTGAAAGGAATGGGTGCCTTGTTTTGAAAAATCAAATAAAATTTGTCAAAACACTGTGTGACATTGTGGAGAAAGCAAGTGTAAATTTTCATAATTGGGTCTGTCAGCCTCTTCTGAATATCACAGGAGTTCTGATTCTCACTAACTGATTCAAAATAAGAAGTAAAGGCAGGCCATTAGTTAAGTAGATGGTCCAAACATTTTCCTAAAGAAAGCCACTGTGTAGGGCAGTGCTTTTGTACTCTCTGCTGGGCTACATTACAGAAGTCCTGAAACTGTTTAAGTTCCTCTCTTCTTTTTGAACTTTTCTCAAAGTAGTAGTAGATGTCAATTAGCAATTCTTCAGGTGACATTGAGAGCTCTTTAGCAGCAGTTTTGGCACATATGTTAACCAAGTGACTAGTACCCCTTTTCCACCAAATCAGTTCCAGGGCTGGTTCGGGGCCAGTGCTGGTGCTGGTTCACAACTCGTTCAACTTGCGAGCCAGCTGAGAACCAGTTTGCTTTTCCATAGCTTAGGGTGCTAAGGGGAGCCACGTCAGTTACGTCGCTGTATACGTCAGTTACATTGCTGCATTTGCATAAACCTTGGCGCGAACATCAAAGCAACAACAACACGTGCCCCTTTTCCACCAAAGCAGTTCCAGGGCTGGTTCAGGGCCAGTGCTTAGTTTGGAACCGGGTTTTCTGTTTCCACTGACAAAGAACTGGCTCTGGGGCCAGAAAAACCGGTTCCAGGCTAGCACCAACTCTTTGCTGGGCCAGAGGAAAGAACCGCTTACGTCAGCGGGGGGGGAGTTGTTCAGACCGACAACAATAGCAAGACCGCGAAAGGTCGCCATTTTTAAGCGACGAGAAGCAGCAGCTGTACAAACGCGAAGTCATCCATTATTGTTGTTGCTGCTTCTTCTCCGTGTTGTTGTTGTTGTTGTTTCGATGTTCACCCCAAGGTTTATGCAAACGCAGCGACGTAACTGATGTATACGGTGACGTAACTGACGTATACAGCGATGTAACTGACATACACAGCGACATAATGACGTGGCTCACCTTAGCACCCCAAGCTATGGAAAAGCAAACTGGTGCTCAGCTGGCTCGCAAGTTGAATGAGTTGTGAACCAGCACCAGCCCCGAACCAGCCCTGGAACTGATTTGGTGGAAAAGGGGTAATGGAGAAGAAGAAGCAACAACAACAATAATAATGGATGACTTCGTGGTTGTACAGCTGCTGCTTCTTGTCGCTTAAAAATGGTGACCTTTCGCGGTCTTGCTATTGTTGTCGGTCTTAACAACTCCGCCCCCCCCCCCCCCGCTGACGTAAGCGGTTCTTTCCTCTGGCCCAGCAAAGAGCTGGTGCTAGCCTGGAACCGGTTTTTCTGGCCCCAGAGTCTTTGTCAGTGGAAACAGAAAACCCGATTCCAAACTAAGCACTGGCCCCGAACCAGCCCTGGAACTGCTTTGGTGGAAAAGGGGCATAGGACAGCCAACACTGTATATATGTGGGGCCTGTGCTTTCACTCTTGATAAGACAGAGTTGTTTTTGCCAATCATAACATTGCAGTTGTCACTGCTGAATCCTATGCAATTAGAACATTCAAGGCCTTTTTAATGCATGGATGATGCAATGAAGTTGAATATATTTTCAGCTTTGTCATCATTGCACACTGCCATATCCACAAATCCAACTGTCACCTTATCCTGTGCTTCACTGTAGTACCTGACTAAAATAGCACATTCTCTCTCACACATGATGTCATTGCTTTCATTAACCAAAGTACTGTATGGCCTTTTTTCTGTCCGGATTAATTTGTACACATCCTCTGAACATTCAGGTTCCAGTGCCAGGTTCATCATCGCTGCTGTCTTAGTGGAGGAGCAGGCATAATTTCTTGCTATTTCCGAGTCTGGAAACATTTTCCTAAATAAATTGCCAGTGTGCCTACACACATGGAATGGGACATTATGTTCAACAACAAAAGATGTGAAATACACCTCAGCTGTAGTAACCTTCTCAATGAGACTCTGCTTTTCTGATGAAAAGAACTGAGATATATTGGAGCAGCCTTCCCTGCGCTTAGCCTCCCTAATATGCTGTGCTCCCTAAAAGATATGAAAGCATATATTATATTATACAACCCCAATTCCAAAAAAGTTGGGACAAAGTACAAATTGTAAATAAAAACGGAATGCAATGATGTGGAAGTTTCAAAATTCCATATTTTATTCAGAATAGAACATAGATGACATATCAAATGTTTAAACTGAGAAAATGTATCATTTAAAGAGAAAAATTAGGGGATTTTAAATTTCATGACAACACATCTCAAAAAAGTTGGGACAAGGCCATGTTTACCACTGTGAGACATCCCCTTTTCTCTTTACAACAGTCTGTAAATGTCTGGGGACTGAGGAGACAAGTTGCTCAAGTTTAGGGATAGGAATGTTAACCCATTCTTGTCTAATGTAGGATTCTAGTTGCTCAACTGTCTTAGGTCTTTTTTGTCGTATCTTCCGTTTTATGATGCGCCAAATGTTTTCTATTGGTGAAAGATCTGGACTGCAGGCTGGCCAGTTCAGTACCCGGACCCTTCTTCTACGCAGCCATGATGCTGTAATTGATGCAGTATGTGGTTTGGCATTGTCATGTTGGAAAATGCAAGGTCTTCCCTGAAAGAGACGTTGTCTGGATGGGAGCATATGTTGTTCTAGAACCTGGATATACCTTTCAGCATTGATGGTGTCTTTCCAGATGTGTAACCTGCCCATGCCACACGCACTAATGCAACCCCATACCATCAGAGATGCAGGCTTCTAAACTGAGCGCTGATAACAACTCGGGTTGTCCTTCTCCTCTTTAGTCCGAATGACACGGCGTCCCTGACTTCCAAAAAGAACTTCAAATTTTGATTCGTCTGACCACAGAACAGTTTTCCACTTTGCCACAGTCCATTTTAAATGAGCCTTGGCCCAGAGAAGACGTCTGCGCTTCTGGATCGTGTTTAGATATGGCTGCTTCTTTGAACTATAGAGTTTTAGCTGGCAACAGTGGATGGCACGGTGAATTGTGTTCACAGATAATGTTCTCTGGAAATATTCCTGAGCCCATTTTGTGATTTCCAATACAGAAGCATGCCTGTATGTGATGCAGTGCCGTCTAAGGGCCCGAAGATCACAGGCACCCAGTGTGGTTTTCCGGCCTTGACCCTTACGCACAGAGATTCTTCCAGATTCTCTGAATCTTTTGATGATATTATGCACTGTAGATGATGATATGTTCAAACTCTTTGCAATTTTACACTGTCAAACTCCTTTCTGATATTGCTCCACTATTTGTTGGTGCAGAATTAGGGGGATTGGTGATCCTCTTCCCATCTTTACTTCTGAGAGCCGCTGTCACTCCAAGATGCTCTTTTTATACCCAGTCATGTTAATGACCTATTGCCAATTGACCTAATGAGTTGCAATTTGGTCCTCCAGCTGTTCCTTTTTTGTACCTCTAACTTTTCCAGCCTCTTATTGCCCCTGTCCCAACTTTTTTGAGATGTGTTGCTGTCATGAAATTTCAAATGAGCCAATATTTGGCATGAAATTTCAAAATGTCTCACTTTCGACATTTGATATGTTGTCTGTGTTCTATTGTGAATACAATATCAGTTTTTGGGATTTGTAAGTTATTGCATTCCGTTTTTATTTACAATTTGTACTTTGTCCCAACTTTTTTGGAATCGGGGTTGTATTATTATTATTATTAGTAGTAGTAGTAGTAGTAATACAAACAATTATTCATGGATTATAGATAATAATTAATGATTATTTTTGAATAATGAACATTGATATAACATCTCATCTCATTATCTCTAGCCGCTTTATCCTGTTCTACAGGGTCGCAGGCAAGCTGGAGCCTATCCCAGCTGACTACGGGCGAAAGGCGGGGTACACCCTGGACAAGTCGCCAGGTAATCACAGGGCCTCTTAACGTACGTACGTACCATTACTGTCAATGGGAGATTTGGGGGCAAATCTGAACCTGACAGAAATCGCCCCAAAAGGGCGTGGCTACACCAGGCGCGACCTTAGCCTGATTGGACAATGACATTACTGTTGGTAGTAGGAGTAGATAAAAAAAAAAATCTTCCTCCCTGTTTGGGAGTGCGTCGCCCAAATCGCCCCCATTAACGAGCCGCCAGTGGTTTGCAGACTGTTGTAAAGAGAAAAGGGGATGTCTCACAGTGGTAAACATGGCCTTGTCCCAACTTTTTTGAGATGTGGTGTTGTCATGAAATTTAAAATCACCTATTTTTTCTCTTTAAATGATACATTTTCTCAGTTTAAACATTTGATATGTCATCTATGTTCTATTCTGAATAAAATATGGAATTTTGAAACTTCCACATTATTGCATTCCGTTTTTATTTACAATTTGTACTTTGTCCCAACTTTTTTGTAATCGGGGTTGTAATAATAACTACTTTTTTAATAATAATTTTAAAAATTAACTCAATTTGATAACATTTTAATAATCACTACTTATTAGCTATATTAATTAATTGAGTAGCAATTATAATTCAGTATTATTAATTACTACTTAATAAGCAGTGATTATCAAAATGTAATTTAATAATAAGTAGTAATTATTATCAACTACTAAATTATACTAATAAATAATAAGTAGTGATTATAAAAATGCTATAAAATTGAGTTATAAGATTAGTTAAAATTATTATTAAAAAAAGTAGTAATTATTATTAGTAGTAGTAGTGATACAAACTATTCATGGATTATAGATAATAATTTGTTTTTAATAGTGAACATTGATATAACAATTGAACTGATAATAATAACTAACAACAAGTATTACTAGTAGTATTATTGTTTATTATTATTATTATTAGTAGTAGTAGTAGTAGTACAGTTATTTTATATCAATGTTCACTATTTAAAAAAAAAATTATCTATAATCCATGAGCATTTGTTTGTATTCTACCAATTACTAATTTTTAATAATTTGTAATAATTTTTAATAACTTAATTTTATAACATTTAATAATCCCTAGTACTTATTAATCACTAATTCATAAGTAGTAATGATTAATAATCAATAATAATTACTATTACAACTAATTATTATTAGTGGTTGTGAATATTATTCTTATTATTATATTAAAAACACTGTTGTAGACGATAAGTAATTAAACTTTTTGTACAAATTATTTATATTTGTACTATATTTAGAATTATTGTATTTTCTGGAGTTCTTTTTAATTGAGTTTTGAAATAAAGGTTGTTTATATATTTATATTAAACTTACTACAATAAACAATGTTAATTATGTAAAAAAATGATGCTAATCATCATTATTATTATTTCCTATAAGCCCCATTTTCCACCTGACTCTTGCGCGCATGCGCGAACCCCCCTGCGTTTCACTCCGGAGCGCTTGACCTCTAACACGCGCGCGCGCCTTGTGTCCATGAAAAGCCAGTTTCCCAGTGGGCGTGTCCCCAGCGCTGCGTTACCCTCTTTAAACACATTTGTGCGATCCAGCGCTTTTTATCGCAAACGATTCTTCTCCTTATTTTGGGGGTATTTATCATCCCCCAACCACTTGTCGTTAAACAGACATCTTCCCATAATTATCAACGCTTTCTAGCGCCCGCGTAAGCTACCCGCGCATCTCTCACTCTTCACACCCACCACACCGCCTCCAGTAGCCTCCTAACGTTCGTTCTTCATCTCCGGAATGCACAGAACCAATGCTGCCCCCAAAAGGTACGCTGGTCACTTTTAAAATTACGGTTAAAAAAAATACCCCAAACCGGATGGAGACATTTCACTCGTTCGGTCCAATATTAAATTTAATACCTCCCTTTCGAAAATTCCAGTCATTCCAAACAATTTAAGACGTTTTTAGGCCTTGAAAACCAAGTTGTATTTAAGACTTTTTAAGGACCCGCGGGAACCCGGCGAGTCTTCCATGACGATCCTGTAGAGGATTTCGACGTGACGTCACAGGTGACGTGACGCCCCGGTGTCCGCCATTTTGAAGGTCAAGCTAGCTAATGTCAACAACAGTAGCTAGTATGTTACTGTAGCAATGTTTACGTTCAGTCATTTGGATGACTGTTAAAACCTTTCAGTCTCAAGTTTTTCCTTTACTGTATTTACTAGTTTACTGAGCTAGCGCGCTCGCTCCCAGCCTGCCCGAGCTAGCGCGCTCGCTCCCAGCCTGCCCGAGCTAGCGCGCTAGCTCCCAGCCTGCCCGAGCTAGCGCGCTAGCTCAGTAAACTAGTAAATACAGTAAAGGAAAAACTTGAGACTGAAAGGCTTTAACAGTCATCCAAATGACTGAACGTAAACATTGCTACAGTAACATACCAGCTGGGGCGGCACGGTGGTGTAGTGGTTAGCGCTGTCGCCTCACAGCAAGAAGGTCCTGGGTTCGAGCCCCGGGGCCGGCGAGGGCCTTTCTGTGTGGAGTTTGCATGTTGTCCGCGTGGGTTTCCTCCGGGTGCTCCGGTTTCCCCCACAGTCCAAAGACATGCAGGTTAGGTTAACTGGTGACTCTAAATTGACCGTAGGTGTGAATGTGAGTGTGAATCGTTGTCTGTGTCTATGTGTGTCAGCCCTGTGATGACCTGGGACGGCATTACAGAAAGTTCCTATCTTAAGTCAAAAGTTAAGATGGGACAGCTGTGAGATAGGATTCTTTTCAGTTTGGTATTACAGAAGCAAATCCTAACTTCATTTAGGATTCTTATCTTATCTCGAGTTAGGATTCCTAAATAACCGATTGAAACATCTATGATCGCCTTTAATGTCTGTTACCTAGCAACGAAAGCTACACTGTGTCTCGTGAAGTAACGTCCAGTGATCTCTGGCTAGCTGCTACAACAGAAACAATACCCTGCTACAAGTGACGACTTGACACGAGACAGCAAGAGACGTAAACAGTATGGACAAACAACGACGGGCTTTAAATTTTAAACCGGATGAAATTGAAACGTTAGTAGCGTTAGTGGAGGGGTCCAAGGATATATTGTTCGGGAGATTTAGTTCTTCGTTAACTAAAGAATCTAAGGAAAGGGAATGGCAGAGGATAGCGCATTTGTTAGCTGCAGTATAACCGGGAGAGCCCCATGTTGACGAGTCGGCCTCTCTAAATCTGGCCGCAGTTTATCAGCTAACTGTATGATCATGGCCCGGGGTAACCGGTAGCGATTTATCAAAGTTTTGTCATCAAACCTTAAAACGTCGTTTTGGTCTACCAACTGCCTTTCAATAAACAAATTCCGGTTACGTTGTTGTTGTCGCCTCAAAAGCAAAATACCTGCCATTCTGTCTAATAGTAGACTACTAGCTGATTTATACAGTAAAAATGACAGTTAGGACAGCGGTGGGGATATCCTAAAGTTAGGACGGGTATTTAAGAATTTTTTAGTTTTTTTAGAAGTTAGGATGCTTCTGTAATACACTTTTCTTAACTTGAGATAGGATAGGACAACAGAGTTAGGAACGGCTGTTCTGTAATAGCCTTTTCCTAAATATGATCCTAAAGTGCCGTTGCCACGGGAACTAGACAGATAAGATGAGATTCTCAAGTTAGGAACTTTCTGTAATGCGGCCCGACTTGTCCAGGGTGTACCCCGCCTTTCGCCCGTAGTCAGCTGGGATAGGCTCCAGCTTGCCTGCGACCCTGTAGAAGGATAAAGCGGCTAGAGATAATGAGATGAGATGAACATACCAGCTATGATGTTGTTGACATTAGCTAGAGATTGTTAGCTAGTGCTAACAGCTAGCTGCTAGTGCACTGCTACAACACAGACACCGACCCTAATAATACAGTTCTTGGTCATTGCCTGGTAACAGCAAATTTATAACGGGCCATGTCTCAACAGACTAAGAAGTTATTTCAATGACATTTAATAACATTTTGTTTATCCTGAGGACCAAAAGTAAATGAAAATGTGAACAAACCTTAGCTGTAATAACATGGCGACCACCGGCTCCAGGGACAACCTAGCCTGGGCCCGCCCATCCTAAGCGTGACGCAACACGAGGGCCTGTTCCGAGCTTAGTCTGGCCAGGCAGGCTATCTACAGCATTTCCAAGCTCCCGAAAAATCGGGAACCAATCAACTTTGAGCATCTCCAACGGCCCTGGGTAGAGGCGTGTTCAAGGCAGTGACGTAGTAGAACTGCGACCGGAAGCCATAGATTGTTTACAGAATCTATGCCGGAAGCGCTTCATTCACATCACGAACATGGAGCAGCAGCAAGCCTTTAACACAGCGGTAGATGCTGTATTGAAAGCATTCAACGGGAAGTTCTCATGGAAAACGGAGCAAAGAGCAGCCCTGGAGGTATTTATTGAAAGGAAGGACGTTTTAGCCTTGCTCCCGACCGGCTTCGGTAAGAGTTTAATCTACCAGTTAGCCCCGTCGCGTCACATACGTCAGAGGAAAGAGTGATGTGATTGGTTTAAGCTTCGTCACAGCCTTTTCTGGCTTCGACCAGTAGCAAACTGAGGCATTTCAGGGAGGCAGGTCAACCACGGGCTCTGGGAAACGGTTTGGCTTAATAGCTTGGCCAGACCAAATGCTCGGAGAGCTTTGAAGTCGCGTTAGCCAGGCTAGGGACGACCCGCTGATGTAGGCATGTTACCCAGCCTGGTTTTTAACGACATAAGTATACAGATCATGTGGGCCGAAGTCAGGTAAAGACGAGGGCTTGGTGTACTTCCGTACGTCAGTGAACAATCCTGGTGGAAGCAGGTAAACGTCGTTCTCTAAGCCTGCTAACCTCAATTTTTGCAAATACCTCTCCCTCTGCTCGCCCTGTAAATGCCCTACATCGCTGGATAGTGAAGGTGTTTTCTGCATCTCGCTCCTTTTTCTTTTATGTTTTTTCCCTGGTATTTCCCACACGCCTGACTGCAGGTCAGGAAGATCACCCGCGCTGCAAAGCCAGAAAAAGATAGCCTGGTAACGTGTACGGATCACGTACACCAGCATCATTGATTTTCTGGTTTTATCACTTCTTACTCGCGTCATCTAGGCCGGATAAAATACTCGACAATGAGACTTCGTCATGATCAACAGTGTATCACTACCGGTAGTCGCCATATTTGTGACCGTCAAAATGGCGCCGGCTACTTGTTGACATGGCAACGGTCACGTGGGTCGAAAACCTCTGTAGGCTGCACTTCGGTCCTCTAGAAAAGAGATAAAAGCCCGCCCACACCGAAAGCTGATTGGCTTATTTTGCTGAGTAAACCAATCAGGATGCTCTTTGTCTAGCATGTGCTACATGAACAGGCACACACGCAGTCTCTCTCGCGCTCCCTCCGTCATATGCGCACATTCTAAGATGCTCGTGATGTCTGTACTTGAATTCACCAACTTTCTTTACGTCTACTCCTTGCATCTTCACTACACTCTCATCCCCATTCTCACTGATGCACATGTATTCTGTTTTGCTCCTGTTCACCTTCATTCCAGTGCATACTATTGGTGGGACATGGCGATTCATTTCCGCCAGTTCGTTCATGTCGGTCAGTTCAGCAAAGAAATTCGTTCGTTCAGTTCGTTCACTCGTTCATTTTGATGACGTCACACCAAAGCGGCACAACAATGGCTGTCGTCCGAAGTTTAGTTCATCTTGAGTGAACGAGAGGCGGCAGAGGTGCCATCCACAATAGATTTTCATACATTACAATGTGCTTGAGAAAAAGATGGAAGAAAAACATTATCCTAGCATTATCTGAAAAAGACTACATAAACAAAGCTCTGAAAGTTAATTAAATGTAGATGAGAATAAAGCTGTTTTTATATTTATTTTAGTAGAGCCATGGTCTGCCGGCTATGCAGTTGTTCTCTCAAACCCATTAAGCAAAAAAAAAAAAAAAAGCTTATTTAACAGCAACACTCATTTCAGAGAATAACATGCACCCCCCACCCCATCCGCACCCAAGTTCATGTTAAAGACCAACGGAATATTCAACTCTCGTCCCAGCCGGGGTGAGGGGGGGACTTATCGTGATGGTAAAAGTTGTGATAAATCAAGTCACTGTAAAGTTAATCTGAAAAGGTAAATAAAGTTCTTGTAATTTTTATATGTATTCGTACTGCCTACATTGTTTGCATTGTTTCTTCTTGAACTGGTCTCAATTTTAAAACTCACAATTTACAATGACCAGTCAATTGTGTACTACTCTGTCAACAACGAGAGAGGTGGTGGTGTTGCTGAAAAAATGAATACAAATGCTAGTTCTGAATAAATAAGTAGTGGCAGCCCGCTGTATTTTATTCTCTCTTTTTTAAGTATTATTATGAAATTGTAATAGACATGCATGCCCCCCGCCCCCATAGTGGTGCGAACTTTCTGATAATGGTATCTCCCAGTAGGCAAGGGAAATAAAGTAAAGCCAACTACGATAGATGCAGACTGTTTCATGCAGTTGTTCAAACCCATTAAGTAACACCCATTTTGGTCATATTCAACAACAACGCTCATTACAAAGAACAAACCACTTTATTACAAATTGCATTAACATTAAAAAAACGAACACAGTATGCCGCGATCTCCAGAGCCACGTTCTTCATTGTTTATCACAGTCATGGAAACCGTTGCTATGCGCCCAGCCCAGTATGGCAGCAGGCAGGCTGGCTGCTGGCTGTTCGTTCGTTCGCGAACTGCTGAGCTCGTTCACTGTGAACTGAAATGTATTGCTGAGTGAGAGCTCTAAATTGTAAACTAATGCCGCTTTTCCACTACAAACGCGGCTGAGTCGGGCTGAGCCGTGCCGTGCTGAGTCGGGATGAGTGCGGCTGTTGGAGTTGCATTTCGACTACAACTGCGCTGAACCGTGCTGGCTGGAAGTGGGTGGATACATTGGGTGGAGTTAGCGAAAGTGGGTGGACGTCAGGTGATGTCGTTAAGCAGCGCAAACAGTGACATCAGTGAGCTTTTAAGCGGTAGTCTCACGACCCGAATAGTAAACAATAAACATGGAGGACATGGAGTCGTTAGTGGTGCTGGTCTTGGTGCTGTGGCTTGTTGTCACTGACAATGCAGACAGATACTGGCAAGAGCGTATAGATGAGGCGAGGCGCATAAAGCTTCAGAAATTCTCGTAATTCGTAATTCTTCTCCTTCCGGGTTTGCGGTGTTTACAGATCCCAGCACGCTCGCGGGGCGTGTGTGGGCATGTGAGGACACTCCTCCTCACCAATCAGTGCACAGGGGAGTGTCTGCTCACGCCCCCAGCCTCACTCAGCACGGCTTGGCTCGCTTCAGCCCCACTCCAAAACGGTGCGAGTTTTAGGGGCTAAGCAGGGCTGAAGCGAGCTGAGTCGTGCTGGTTTTTGGTAGTCGAAACGCAAGCCGTGTCGGGCTGAAGTGAGCTGAAAAAGGGTAGTGGAAAAGGGCCATTAAGACCTGGCATGTGTCAACGCTCTGATAATAGGGCTCAGATAGCCCTTAAAGAAGTAAAGTGGCGCTGCTCTGCACAGATCAAAATGCAAGTTGGATGCCCTTCTGCTACTGAACAGATCCTGCTGATTCGCCAACGACCGAGATTCAGCGACTGCCCTGCTGCCAGCGAGCAGATCCTGCTGATTCGTGAACGACCGAGAACGAGAGGCAGCACGAACTAGTTCTAGTCGTTCACTTCGAAGACTCGTTCAAAAAGAACGGTTCATTCGTGAACGACACACCACTAATGCATACCTCCATCTCTCCAAACCCAACTTTCTACTTTCACCACATATCACAATATCATCCACAAACATCATGTTCCATGGTGACTCTTGCCTCACTTCGTACGTCAAGCTATCCATCACTATGGCAAACAAAAAAGGACGCAAAGCAGATCCTTGATGGAGTCCCACCTTCAGCTTGAACCATTCAGTTGTTCCAGCTGCACACCTCACTGCATAACACAACATAACTCAAAAAGTAGTAAAGAGATTTTGATGAAATTTAGTGCACAGCTTTAATATTATCCTAGGTTCAGGTGAATTGATTTTGATGTTGCTGTTGATAATATGTGGCTGGCCTGGCGGAGGTGTTAACTCTACCGAATGCCGTTCTCACTCCTGTCTGGACGCGTGTGCGCAGTGAAGTCGGAAGCGCAGCTGAATGTGAACACACCCAAACTGTTTTGACAAGATTTTCAATCCAGCCAATCAGAGAGCGTGTTATGGTCCTCCACATCTCGCGAGAACGTCACTCTCGCGTCGTCCGCCTGAGGTAAATGTAGAAGTTGGTGGTAAATTGTGGAATAAGTGCTGAATTGAGGATAGCAGAAGCTTGGAACACGGTGGCCCTTCTTTCGCAGCCATGAGGCGAAGTAAGGCGGACGTTGAACGCTACATTTCTTCAGTAGAGAGTCTCTCTCCGTCTCAAAAAGAGGTACGCCATACCGGGCTGACAACGCGCGAGCTCGTCCGGTTAGCCAGCATGCTAAGTGTTTAGCCTGAGTAGGCCGCTGTGGTGTGTGTGAGAGAGAGAAGCAACTGAACTAAGTGAACCGATAAACTGGAGAAACAGTCACTGAGCTGTTTTATATACAATACATCAGATATTTATTAATGACCGACACACAGCTTACCGCTCACACTGGGGTGTGTGAATGTGAAATGAAGCGCGTGTGTAGCACACAGGGAGTTTATCAGTGTGAATGTGTGTGTACTGTTTACTTTCAATGAGATTTTCACATCAGTAATCAGTAGAACCATTAGTGTAACTCGAGACTGCGCTCATTTCCATCACACTTTACACAGCTTTGATTTAGGTGGTGTGTGTGTGTGAGAGAGAGAGATAGGGAGAGATTGTAGAATAGAGGGAGAGATTGCAGAATAGGGAGAGATTGTAGAATAGAGGGAGAGATTGCAGAAAAGAGGGAGAGATTGCAGAATAGAAGGAGAGATTGTAGAATAGAGGTAGAGATTGCAGAATAGGGAGAGATTGCAGAATAGGGAGAGATTGCAGAATAGGGAGAGATTGTAGAATAGGGAGAGATTGCAGAATAGAGGGAGAGATTGTAGAATAGAGGGAGAGATTGTAGAATAGAGGGAGAGATTGTAGAATAGAGGGAGATATTGCAGAATAGAGGGAGAGATTGTAGAATAGAGAAGGATTTTAGAATAGGGAGAGATTGTAGAATAGAGAAGGATTGTAGAATAGAGGGAGAGATTGTAGAATAGAGGGAGAGATTGCAGAATAGAGGGAGAGATTGCAGAATAGAGGGAGATTGCAGAATAGAGGGAGATTGCAGAATAGAGGGAGATTGTAGAATAGAGGGAGAGATTGTAGAATAGAGGGAGATATTGCAGCATAGAGGGAGAGATTGTAGAATAGAGAAGGATTTTAGAATAGGGAGAGATTGTAGAATAGAGAAGGATTTTAGAATAGAGGGAGAGATTGTAGAATAGAGGGAGAGATTTTAGAATAGGGAGAGATTGTAGAATAGAGAAGGATTGTAGAATAGAGGGAGAGATTGTAGAATAGAGGGAGAGATTGTAGAATAGAGAGAGATTGCAGAATAGAGGGAGATATTGCAGAATAGAGGGAGATTGCAGAATAGAGGGAGATTGTAGAATAGAGGGAGAGATTGTAGAATAGAGGGAGATATTGCAGAATAGAGGGAGAGATTGCAGAATAGAGGGAGAGGTTGTAGAATAGAGGGAGATGTTGTAGAATAGAGGGAGATGTTGTAGAATAGAGGGAGATGTTGTAGAATAGAGGGAGATGTTGTAGAATAGAGGGAGATGTTGTAGAATAGAGGGAGATATTGTAGAATAGAGGGAGATATTGTAGAATAGAGGGAGATTGCAGAATAGAGGGAGATTGTAGAATAGAGGGAGAGATTGTAGAATAGAGGGAGATATTGCAGAATAGAGGGAGAGATTGTAGAATAGAGAAGGATTTTAGAATAGGGAGAGATTGTAGACTAGAGAAGGATTTTAGAATAGAGGGAGAGATTGTAGAATAGAGGGAGAGATTGTAGAATAGAGGGAGAGATTGTAGAATAGGGAGAGATTGTAGAATAGAGAAGGATTGTAGAATAGAGGGAGAGATTGTAGAATAGAGAGAGATTGTAGAATAGAGAGAGATTGTAGAATAGAGAGAGATTGTAGAATAGAGAGAGATTGTAGAATAGAGAGAGATTGTAGAATAGGGAGAGATTGTAGAATAGAGGGAGAGATTGTAGAATAGAGGGAGAGATTGTAGAATAGAGGGAGAGATTGTAGAATAGAGGGAGAGATTGTAGAATAGAGAGAGATTGTAGAATAGAGAGAGATTGTAGAATAGAGAGAGATTGTAGAATAGAGAGAGATTGTAGAATAGAGAGAGATTGTAGAATAGAGAAGGATTTTAGAATAGAGAGAAATTGTAGAATAGAGGGAGAGATTGTAGAATAGAGGGAGAGATTGTAGAATAGAGAAGGATTTTAGAATAGGGAGAGATTGTAGAATAGGGAGAGATTGTAGAATAGAGAAGGATTTTAGAATAGTGGGAGAGATTGTAGAATAGAGAAGGATTTTAGAATAGAGAGAGATTGTAGAATAGTGGGAGAGATTGTAGAATAGAGGGAGAGATTGTAGAATAGAGGGAGAGATTGTAGAATAGAGGGAGAGATTGTAGAATAGAGGGAGAGATTGTAGAATAGAGGGAGAGATTGTAGAATAGAGGGAGAGATTGTAGAATAGGGAGTGATTGTAGAATAGAGGGAGAGATTGTAGAATAGAGGGAGATTGTAGAATAGAGGGAGATTGTAGAATAGAGGGAGAGATTGTAGAATAGAGGGAGAGATTGTAGAATAGAGGGAGATATTGTAGAATAGAGGGAGAGATTGTAGAATAGAGGGAGAGATTGTAGAATAGAGGGAGATTGTAGAATAGAGGGAGATTGTAGAATAGAGAAGGATTTTAGAATAGAGGGAGAGATTGTAGAATAGAGGGAGAGATTGTAGAATAGAGGAGAGATTGTAGAATAGAGGGAGATTGTAGAATAGAGGGAGATTGTAGAATAGAGGGAGAGATTGTAGAATAGAGGGAGAGATTGTAGAATAGAGGGAGAGATTGTAGAATAGAGGGAGAGATTGTAGAATAGAGAGAGATTGTAGAATAGAGAGATTGTAGAATAGAGGGAGAGATTGTAGAATAGAGAAGGATTTTAGAATAGAGAGAGATTGTAGAATAGAGGGAGAGATTGTAGAATAGAGGGAGATTGTAGAATAGAGGGAGAGATTGTAGAATAGAGAAGGATTTTAGAATAGGGAGAGATTGTAGAATAGGGAGAGATTGTAGAATAGAGAAGGATTTTAGAATAGTGGGAGAGATTGTAGAATAGAGAAGGATTTTAGAATAGAGAGAGATTGTAGAATAGAGATTGTAGAATAGAGATTGTAGAATAGAGATTGTAGAATAGAGATTGTAGAATAGGGAGAGATTGTAGAATAGGGAGAGATTGTAGAATAGAGAAGGATTTTAGAATAGAGAGATTGTAGAATAGAGGGAGAGATTGTAGAATAGAGGGAGAGATTGTAGAATAGAGGGAGAGATTGTAGAATAGAGAGAGATTGTAGAATAGAGATTGTAGAATAGAGATTGTAGAATAGAGATTGTAGAATAGAGTGATTGTAGAATAGAGTGATTGTAGAATAGAGTGATTGTAGAATAGAGTGATTGTAGAATAGAGTGATTGTAGAATAGAGTGATTGTAGAATAGGGAGAGATTGTAGAATAGAGGGAGAGATTGTAGAATAGAGAAGGATTTTAGAATAGTGGGAGAGATTGTAGAATAGAGAAGGATTTTAGAATAGAGAGAGATTGTAGAATAGAGATTGTAGAATAGAGATTGTAGAATAGAGATTGTAGAATAGAGATTGTAGAATAGGGAGAGATTGTAGAATAGGGAGAGATTGTAGAATAGGGAGAGATTGTAGAATAGAGAAGGATTTTAGAATAGAGGGAGAGATTGTAGAATAGAGGGAGAGATTGTAGAATAGAGGGAGAGATTGTAGAATAGAGGGAGAGATTGTAGAATAGAGGGAGAGATTGTAGAATAGAGGGAGAGATTGTAGAATAGAGGGAGAGATTGTAGAATAGGGAGAGATTGTAGAATAGAGGGAGAGATTGTAGAATAGAGATTGTAGAATAGGGAGAGGTTGTAGAATAGGGAGAGGTTGTAGAATAGGGAGAGGTTGTAGAATAGGGAGAGGTTGTAGAATAGGGAGAGGTTGTAGAATAGAGGTTGTAGAATAGAGATTGTAGAATAGAGTGATTGTAGAATAGGGAGAGATTGTAGAATAGAGGGAGAGATTGTAGAATAGAGAAGGATTTTAGAATAGTGGGAGAGATTGTAGAATAGAGATTGTAGAATAGAGATTGTAGAATAGAGATTGTAGAATAGAGATTGTAGAATAGAGAAGGATTTTAGAATAGAGAGAGATTGTAGAATAGAGGGAGAGATTGTAGAAGAGGGAGAGATTGTAGAATAGAGATTGTAGAATAGGGAGAGATTGTAGAATAGGGAGAGATTGTAGAATAGGGAGAGATTGTAGAATAGGGAGAGATTGTAGAATAGGGAGAGATTGTAGAATAGGGAGAGATTTTAGAATAGAGAGATTGTAGAATAGAGGGAGAGATTGTAGAAGAGGGAGAGATTGTAGAATAGAGATTGTAGAATAGGGAGAGATTGTAGAATAGGGAGAGATTGTAGAATAGGGAGAGATTGTAGAATAGGGAGAGATTGTAGAATAGGGAGAGATTGTAGAATAGGGAGAGATTGTAGAATAGGGAAGGATTTTAGAATAGAGAGATTGTAGAATAGAGGGAGAGATTGTAGAAGAGGGAGAGATTGTAGAATAGAGATTGTAGAATAGGGAGAGATTGTAGAATAGGGAGAGATTGTAGAATAGGGAGAGATTGTAGAATAGGGAGAGATTGTAGAATAGGGAGAGATTGTAGAATAGGGAGAGATTGTAGAATAGAGAAGGATTTTAGAATAGAGAGATTGTAGAATAGAGGGAGAGATTGTAGAATAGAGGGAGAGATTGTAGAATAGAGGGAGAGATTGTAGAATAGAGGGAGAGATTGTAGAATAGAGGGAGAGATTGTAGAATAGAGTGATTGTAGAATAGTGATTGTAGAATAGAGTGATTGTAGAATAGAGTGATTGTAGAATAGAGTGATTGTAGAATAGAGTGATTGTAGAATAGAGTGATTGTAGAATAGAGTGATTGTAGAATAGGGATTGTAGAATAGAGATTGTAGAATAGAGATTGTAGAATAGAGATTGTAGAATAGAGATTGTAGAATAGAGATTGTAGAATAGAGATTGTAGAATAGAGATTGTAGAATAGGGAGAGATTGTAGAATAGGGAGAGATTGTAGAATAGGGAGAGATTGTAGAATAGGGAGAGGTTGTAGAATAGGGAGAGGTTGTAGAATAGAGGTTGTAGAATAGGGAGAGATTGTAGAATAGGGAGAGATTGTAGAATAGGGAGAGATTGTAGAATAGAGGGAGAGGTTGTAGAATAGAGATTGTAGAATAGAGATTGTAGAATAGAGATTGTAGAATAGAGATTGTAGAATAGGGAGAGATTGTAGAATAGGGAGAGATTGTAGAAGAGGGAGAGATTGTAGAATAGAGGGAGATTGTAGAATAGAGGGAGAGATTGTAGAATAGGGAGAGGTTGTAGAATAGGGAGAGGTTGTAGAATAGGGAGAGGTTGTAGAAGAGGGAGCGGTTGTAGAAGTGGGAGAGATTGTAGAATAGAGGGAGAGATTGTAGAATAGAGGGAGAGGTTGTAGAATAGGGAGAGGTTGTAGAATAGGGAGAGGTTGTAGAATAGGGAGAGGTTGTAGAATAGGGAGAGGTTGTAGAATAGAGGTTGTAGAATAGAGGTTGTAGAATAGAGGAGAGGTTGTAGAATAGAGGAGAGGTTGTAGAATAGAGGGAGATGTTGTAGAATAGAGGGAGAGATTGTAGAATAGGGAGAGAGGTTGTAGAATAGAGGTTGTAGAATAGAGGTTGTAGAATAGAGGTTGTAGAATAGAGGTTGTAGAATAGAGGTTGTAGAATAGAGGTTGTAGAATAGGGAGAGGTTGTAGAATAGGGAGAGATTGTAGAATAGAGGTTGTAGAATAGAGGTTGTAGAATAGGGAGAGGTTGTAGAATAGGGAGAGATTGTAGAATGGAGATTGTAGAATGGAGATTGTAGAATGGAGATTGTAGAATGGAGGGAGATTGTAGAATAGAGAGATTGTAGAATAGAGGAGAGGTTGTAGAATAGATGGAGAGGTTGTAGAATAGATGGAGAGGTTGTAGAATACAACCCCGATTCCAAAAAAGTTGGGACAAATTACAAATTGTAAATAAAAACGGAATGCAGTAATTTACAAATCTCAAAAACTGATATTGTATTCACAATAGAACATAGACAACATATCAAATGTCGAAAGTGAGACATTTTGAAATTTCATGCCAAATATTGGCTCATTTGAAATTTAATGACAGCAACGCATCTCAAAAAAGTTGGGACAGGGGCGATAAGAGGCTGGAAAAATTAAAGGTACAAAAAAGGAACAGCTGGAGGACCAAACTGCAACTCATTAGGTCAATTGGCAATAGGTCATTAACATGACTGGGTATAAAAAGAGCATCTTGGAGTGGCAGTGGCCTCAGAAGTAAAGATGGGAAGAGGATCACCAATCCCCCTAATTCTGCGCCGACAAATAGTGGAGCAATATCAGAAAGGAGTTCGACAGTGTAAAATTGCAAAGAGTTTGAACATATCATCATCTACAGTGCATAATATCACCAAAAGATTCAGAGAATCTGGAAGAATCTCTGTGCGTAAGGGTCAAGGCCGGAAAACCATACTGGGTGCCCGTGATCTTCGGGCCCTTAGACGACACTGCATCACATACAGGCATGCTTCTGTATTGGAAATCACAAAATGGGCTCAGGAATATTTGCAGAGAACATTATCTGTGAACACAATTCACCGTGCCATCCGCCGTTGCCAGCTAAAACTCTATAGTTCAAAGAAGCAGTCGTATCTAAACATGATCCAGAAGCGCAGACGTCTTCTCTGGGCCAAGGCTCATTTAAAATGGACTGTGGCAAAGTGGAAAACTGTTCTGTGGTCAGACGAATCAAAATTTGAAGTTCTTTATGGAAATCAGGGATGCCGTGTCATTCGGACTAAAGAGGAGAAGGACGACCCAAGTTGTTATCAGCGCTCAGTTCAGAAGCCTGCGTCTCTGATGGTATGGGGTTGCATTAGTGTGTGTGGCATGGGCAGCCTACACATCTGGAAAGACACCATCAATGCTGAAAGGTATATCCAGGTTCTAGAGCAACATATGCTCCCATCCAGACGACGTCTCTTTCAGGGAAGACCTTGCATTTTCCAACATCACAATGCCAAACCACATACTGCATCAATTACAGCATCATGGCTGCGTAGAAGAAGGGTCCGGGTACTGAACTGGCCAGCCTGCAGTCCAGATCTTTCACCCATAGAAAACATTTGGCGCATCATAAAACGGAAGATACGACAAAAAAGACCTAAGACAGTTGAGCAACTAGAATCCTACATTAGACAAGAATGGGTTAACATTCCTATCCCTAAACTTGAGCAACTTGTCTCCTCAGTCCCCAGACGTTTACAGACTGTTGTAAAGAGAAAAGGGGATGTCTCACAGTGGTAAACATGGCCTTGTCCCAACTTTTTTGAGATGTGTTGTTGTCATGAAATTTTAAAATCACTTAATTTTTCTCTTTAAATGATACATTTTCTCAGTTTAAACTTTTGATATGTCATCTATGTTCTATTCTGAATAAAATATGGAATTTTGAAACTTCCACATCATTGCATTCCGTTTTTATTTCCAATTTGTACTTTGTCCCAACTTTTTTGGAATCGGGGTTGTAGATGGAGAGGTTGTAGAATAGATGGAGAGGTTGTAGAATAGAGGGAGAGGTTGTAGAATAGAGGGAGAGGTTGTAGAATAGAGGGAGAAATTGTAGAATAGGGAGAGATTGTAGAATAGAGGAGAGATTGTAGAATAGAGGGAGATTGTAGAATAGAGGGAGAGGTTGTAGAATAGAGGCAGATGTTGTGGAATAGAGGGAGATGTTGTGGAATAGAGGGAGATGTTGTGGAATAGGGAGAGGTTGTAGAATAGGGAGGTTGTAGAATAGAGGGAGAGATTGTAGAATAGAGGAGAGATTGTAGAATAGAGGAGAGATTGTAGAATAGAGGGAGAGGTTGTAGAATAGAGGGAGAGGTTGTAGAATAGGGAGAGGTTGTAGAATAGGGAGAGGTTGTAGAATAGGGAGAGGTTGTAGAATAGGGAGAGGTTGTAGAATAGAGGGAGAAATTGTAGAATAGAGGGAGAGGTTGTAGAATAGGGAGAGGTTGTAGAATAGAGGGAGAGATTGTAGAATAGAGGGAGAGATTGTAGAATAGAGGGAGATTGTAGAATAGAGGGAGAGATTGTAGAATAGAGGGAAAGATTGTAGAATAGAGGGAGAGATTGTAGAATAGAGGGAGAGGTTGTAGAATAGAGGGAGAGGTTGTAGAATAGGGAGAGGTTGTAGAATAGGGAGAGGTTGTAGAATAGGGAGAGGTTGTAGAATAGGGAGAGAAATTGTAGAATAGAGGGAGAGGTTGTAGAATAGGGAGAGGTTGTAGAATAGAGGGAGAGATTGTAGAATAGAGGGAGAGATTGTAGAATAGAGGGAGATTGTAGAATAGAGGGAGAGATTGTAGAATAGAGGGAAAGATTGTAGAATAGAGGGAGAGATTGTAGAATAGAGGGAGAGATTGTAGAATAGGGAGAGATTGTAGAATAGAGGGAGAGATTGTAGAATAGAGGGAGAGATTGTAGAATAGGGAGAGATTGTAGAATAGGGAGAGATTGTAGAATAGAGGGAGAGATTGTAGAATAGGGAGAGATTGTAGAATAGAGGGAGAGATTGTAGAATAGAGGGAGAGGTTGTAGAATAGAGGGAGAGGTTGTAGAATAGAGGGAGAGGTTGTAGAATAGGGAGAGGTTGTAGAATAGGGAGAGGTTGTAGAATAGAGGGAGAGATTGTAGAATAGAGGGAGAGATTGTAGAATAGAGGGAGAGATTGTAGAATAGAGGGAGAGATTGTAGAATAGGGAGAGGTTGTAGAATAGGGAGAGGTTGTAGAATAGGGGGAGAGATTGTAGAATAGGGGGAGAGATTGTAGAATAGGGGGAGAGATTGTAGAATAGGGGGAGAGATTGTAGAATAGAGGGAGAGATTGTAGAATAGGGGGAGAGATTGTAGAATAGGGGGAGAGATTGTAGAATAGAGGGAGCGCGAGAGATTGTGAGAGAGATTGTGAGCGAGAGAGAGAGATTGAGAGAGTGAGAGAGATTGTGAGTGTATGCAGGGCTTGACATTCAGATTTTTTTTTTCGCCAGCTAGCCGGACTAGTTACCTTCCAAAGTAACTAGCCAAACAGAAAATCAACTCGCCAAAATCTGTTCATGTATGAATTTTACTTCTGTCAAAAATAAAACAAAAGAGAGTAGTTACCATTGTTCATGACTAATGTGCATTTTTTTCAAGACCCGAGTATTTTGATACTGTTGTTAAATACAACTCCGATTCCAAAAAAGTTGGGACAAAGTACAAATTGTAAATAAAAACGGAATGCAATAATTTACAAATCTCAAAAACTGATATTGTATTCACAATAGAACATAGACAACATATCAAATGTCGAAAGTGAGACATTTTGAAATTTCATGCCAAATATTGGCTCATTTGAAATTTCATGACAGCAACACATCTCAAAGTTGGGACAGGGGCAATAATGCCGCTTTTCCACTACAAACGCTGCTGAGCCGTGCCGTGCTGAGTCGGGCTGAGTCGAGCTGAGTGGGGCTGTTGGAGTTGCATTTCGACTACAACCGCGCTGAACCGTCCTGGCTGGAAGTGGGTGGACACATTGGGTGGAGTTAGCGAAAGTGGGTGGACGTCATGTGATGTCGTTAAGCAGCGCAAACAGTGATATCAGTGAGCTTTTAAGCGGTAGTCTCATGACCCGAATAGTAAACAATAAACATGGAGGACATGGAGTCGTTAGTGTTGCTGGTCTTGGTGCTGTGGCTTGTTGTCACCGACAACGCCAACAGATACTGGCAAGAGCGTATAGATGAGGCGAGGCGCATAAGGCTTCAGAAATTCTCGTAATTCTTCTTCTTCCGGGTTTGCGGTGTTTACAGATCCCAGCGTGCTCGCGGGGCGTGTGTGGGCATGTGAGGACACTCCTCCTCACCAATCAGTGCACAGGGGAGTGTCTGCTCACGCCCCCAGCCTCACTCGGCTCGCTTTGGCTCGCTTCAGCCCCACTCCAAAACGGTGCGAGTTTTAGGGGCTAAGCAGGGCTGAAGCGAGCCGAGTCGTGCTGTTTTTTTGGTAGTCGAAACGCGAGCCGTGTCGGGCTGAAGTGAGCTGAAGCGAGCTGAAGTGAGCTGAAAACGGGTAGTGGAAAAGGGCCATAAGAGGCTGGAAAAGTTAAAGGTACAAAAAGGAACAGCTGGAGGACCAAATTGCAACTCATTAGGTCAATTGGCAATAGGTCATTAACATGACTGGGTATAAAAAGAGCATCTTGGAGTGGCAGCGGCTCTCAGAAGTAAAGATGGGAAGAGGATCACCAATCCCCCTAATTCTGCACCGACAAATAGTGGAGCAATATCAGAAAGGAGTTCGACAGTGTAAAATTGCAAAGAGTTTGAACATATCATCTACAGTGCATAATATCATCAAAAGATTCAGAGAATCTGGAAGAATCTCTGTGCGTAAGGGTCAAGGCTGGAAAACCATACTGGGTGCCCGTGATCTTCGGGCCCTTAGACGGCACTGCATCACATGCAAGCATGCTTCTGTATTGGAAATCACAAAATGGGCTCAGGAATATTTCCAGAGAACATTATCTGTGAACACAATTCACCGTGCCATCCGCCATTGCCAGCTAAAACTCTATAGTTCAAAGAAGAAGCCGTATCTAAACATGATCCAGAAGCGCAGATGTCTTCTCTGGGCCAAGGCTCATTTAAAATGGACTGTGGCAAAGTGGAAAACTGTTCTGTGGTCAGACGAATCAAAATTTGAAATTCTTTATGGAAATCAGGGACGCCGTGTCATTCGGACTAAAGAGGAGAAGGACGGCCCAAGTTGTTATCGGCGCTCAGTTCAGAAGCCTGCATCTCTGATGGTATGGGATTGCATTAGTGCGTGTGGCATGGGCAGCTTACACATCTGGAAAGACACCATCAATGCTGAAAGGTATATCCAGGTTCTAGAGCAACTTATGCTCCCGTCCAGACGACGTCTCTTTCAGGGAAGACCTTGCATTTTCCAACATGACAATGCTAAACCACATACTGCATCAATTACAGCATCATGGCTGCGTAGAAGAAGGGTCCGGGTACTGAACTGGCCAGCCTGCAGTCCAGATCTTTCACCCATAGAAAACATTTGGCGAATCATAAAACGGGAGATGCGACAAAAAGACCTAAGACAGTTGAGCAACTAGAATCCTACATTAGACAAGAATGGGTTAACATTCCTATCCCTAAACTTGAGCAACTTGTCTCCTCAGTCCCCAGACATTTACAGACTGTTGTAAAGAGAAAAGGGGATGTCTCACAGTGGTAAACATGGCCTTGTCCCAACTTTTTTGAGATGTGTTGTTGTCATGAAATTTGAAATCACCTAATTTTTCTCCTTAAATGATACATTTTCTCAGTTTAAACATTTGATATGTCGTCTATGTTCTATTCTGAATAAAATATGGAATTTTGAAACTTCCACATCATTGCATTCCGTTTTTATTTACAATTTGTACTTTGTCCCAACTTTTTTGGAATCGGGGTTGTACATAAATGAGAACAACACAGAGCACCATAATATAATATCAACAAATAATAGTATGTTGGAAAACTTGGTAACTTGGTGTATGAGTATTGAAAGCAAATATACTTACTATCATGACTATAGCACCCAAAATATGTCCAACATGCTTTCTGTATTTAACCATTTATGAGAGAGAAAGCATTAGGAGCTTCATATTGACTCGGAATCAACTTGAAAAAAATTAATTATTCCATAAAAATCGTATCGCAGCCAAGGGCTACTCTGCTCCCACGTTTGCTTACAAGTCCTTTGTTGTTTCTCCTTCTCGTACGCTTTATCGGTGGCCTTTTTCTCCTCTTCAGACCGAGGTCGCTTTGTCCCCGTCTCTGGCGGTTTCTGTACACCTTTCAGAAAATTCCACATTGCAACGTAGCTTTGTCAAATGTAGATGTAAACAACAACAAAAGCATGTGTTTAAATGGGCGATAATGTGGCCTATTGAATTTGATAACGTGATTATCGCGATATTCAACGAGATGCGTTATGTGCATGCGCAGTAGTGAAAAAACCGACAGCCTGACTCGTACACGATATGATTCGGAATTCTTCGGTATTTTCCGTCCTGCCGATAAACACATCGATTAACACAGACACGGCACATGCTTAATATGTGGCGGCTTTAGTTGACGGTGTGTCTGAATTAGGGCTGTACGATATGGGGAAAAAATGAATATCTCGATACATTTTCTCTATTTCACGATATACGATATACTGAAATCTCCTCTAAAGGACCCCAAGAAATCTAACTTTTACTCTTTACTGTTTTCACTACAATCCCTGCAGATTAAATAACATTCTTGGTTAACTTTACAGGTGGTTTTCAACAACACATTTTAAATTTTCATCTTCGTGATTAATCACAAGTGAGTTGAAATAAGACTATTTTTATTCAACAAAGATGTCACACAAACTGAAAAAACAATCTTGAAAATTGCAACATATGGGGTGGCTTTGGAGAACGAGGCCGCTATGGTCATTTGTTTAGCTCGTGGGGGGGGTTTAGCTTGTGGGCAAGTAGTTCGGAGTTTAAGAGACTCTTCATACTGTACCGGGTGAGTTTTCAGGTGATGGAACACATTTGTAGTGCTGCTGCCTTTTGTGTTGACAGTTTTTTTTTTTTTTTGCACACTTTACAAACTGGCATTTGCTGTTCCACGTCCTCCTCGCGATATCCAAAAAAAAAAAGCCAGATGAGAGCAATTCCAGCGTTATGGACGTGACACTTGAACTCAAAATGGCAACAAATGACCCAGTGCATGTTTTATTGTCTCCCAGTATTTAAACAGGTGTTGCATATTTTAAGGCTGTACCATACTGGAGAAGTGATAGAACAAGAACAATTCCCATAGTACATCTAGGGCATGCCAGAAAATGCCAATAAAAGATGCGTTATGGATGTGACAGAAAAAGTATCACTTTTCTTGGGTGACTGTACATTTTTATCAAACTCTGTGAAATTGTAAACCTAATGTCGAAATGGAGATATCCATTTGATAGAGGGGTCCAAGGTGAATATTAAAAAATATTTGTTTAAAATATTTTGTATTTCATGCAGATTTTCAGAAGGAAAAGTCAGCGTTATGGATGTGACGAAATTCCGTTATGGATGTGACGCGTCTGAAATAGACATGGCATATGTTTAGAAAATCAGCAATTTAACCACCATAACCCTTTGAAAAACTCTCTAAATATCAGCTAAAACTATCAAAGTTCTTAAATAATATTTAGGATGGCTATTGTTTTGCTGTTTTGTGGATTTTAGCATACATTTCTGTGGCTTGTGGCAATAATATAGAATTATACATGATCAAAGTTGATTTTAGCTTGGGTTTTACATTATAAGAAAGAAAGACTGACAGTGACATATTAGGTTGGTTACATATTGGTTCAACTTATTCACATCTGTAAAATACAGGCCTAGGTGATATCTCTGGGAGTGGTTTTGATGTATTACATGTTGCTTTATTTTTGCATGGTGAGGTTGACATTTACATGGAATTGCCCTTGACTGACCCCTTACTAGTTCTTTTAGGAACCAATTCGTCCGCTTCCATTTTTAATTTGTGGCTGAAATTGACAGAGCTTACATGGTAGTTTATGCAACACCAGCGATTGCATGAACTGAGTCAGCACTGTAAACCGAAACTAGAAAATCTTCCCGCAAGTTCCTTTCAGCACCGAGATGTCACCCGGGATTGGTTGGCGAGTGTGTGACGTGGGTTTTTTTTTTTAAACCCTTAGGCAGCCTCTCACGTTACTGCCTGAGGGACAGGGAGAAAACCACCAGGAAAGGTTTTAAACAAACGCAAGTCGGCAGATGACCATAAAATACTCGATAGATACGATATAATAATTTTATGTATCTCACACAGAATTTTTGGAGATATATCGAATATACTCGATATATCGCACAGCCCTATTCTGAATCTTCGATTCATATATATTTTTTATTTTGAATTAGCCAAGCCGGGCTGCCTAGTGACAGGAATTACCCGCCAAATGACAAATTAAGTCGCCTTGGGTGACCGGACCACCGCGAATTTCGAGCCTTGTTATGTGTGAGAGAGACAGACAGATAATGAGTGAGTGTGTGTGTGAGCGTGAGTGAGTGTGAGAGAGAGAGACAGATAGATAATGAGAGAGAGAGTGTGTGTGTGAGAGAGCAGCTGCACATGGTCAGAGGTGTTCAGTCCTTGCAGTTGATTTTCACTCCGTTCATTCAGGAGTTTCTGTAGGTTTCGATTCCTTTCCCTCATAATCTCTGGTGTGAAGTTTCACTTCACCTGGGCAGGGTTCAGAAATGAAACTGAATAAGAGGCAGCACAGAAAACCTGATCATGTTCTCAGCATGGAGCGCTCACCAGGCTGTCTGCTGCGCACACACGTATTTTATCCTCACAATAGGTTACATTAGATTAGATAGAACTTTATTGATCCCTTTGGGAGGGTTCCCTCAGGGAAATTACAATTCCAGCAGCATCATTACAGGATAAACAGAGAATAGAAAATAGAGAGAACTTATAGATAAATTAAGTATTTACATATAAAAAAGAACAAGATATGGGGAGGGGAAAATAAAGTCCAGCAGGAGAGGTATTGCATATTATATTGCACATTGTGGGGAAAAGATGCAAAGCAGTGTCGGTGTGTTTTGGCATATTCCCTCTACATATTCTACAGTGAAAAAATACTTTGTTTTTATTTACTAAAGTTGTACTTAAATGAAATCTGTGATTTTTTTCAAAATCATTCTGAATTAAAAGCTTAAGTCTCCAGCTCAATGTGGACTTAAGTGAAAGTAAAGTTGAGTTTAATGTGATCAAGTATTAAAAATTAAGTTTTTAGTTGCTAACTAACTTTTCACCTGAAAGCACAACAGGATCTTTTAGTTCCATCTAAAACTTCATTTTCATTTAAATCTGTTTTGCCTTAAAACGTTATTCAGTTTCTGCAGCTTTTACCATTCGCTCTGTCCACTGGGATTATTACGTTACAGCCGAACAGAAATCAGTCCAGAGCGTCATATTTTCAGCAATCAGCGCTTCATCCGAGTGCGCTGAGTGAATGTCTGTGTTACACTTGAATTGAGTGTGTGAGCTGTTGGCTTTCCTATGTGTTCGTGCTCAGTGTCCTGATGGAGGACTCTTGTGTTAAACCAGTACAAATGTAAAGCACTAAATAAGGCAAGAGTTGATCTGTTTCCATGTTATGATATTTTAGCAGCGTTTTCTCCCTGTTTAAGACCAGCAGCAGAATCATTAACAGAGCAAACTGTATGGTGTGTGTTGAACTCCACTGTGTCCCCTACAGCTCTTCAGGTCATTTTCTTCTTTCTCTTTGCAGAAACCGGTGAAGGGATTTTTATTTGCAAAATTATATTTTGAAGCCAAGGAGTATGAACTCGCTAAAAGGTAACGTGAATATTGAAGGAATTGTAAATCATCATTTTAATATTTTTCTCAGAAGTGAGTTTAATCTCAAGTGGCTCTTTTAATCTCGTGTGTGTGTGTGTGTTGCCTGTAGACACATCTTGGCGTATTTAACCGTTCAGGTCAGAGATCCCAAAGCACATCGGTTCCTTGGTCAACTTTATGAACTTGAAGGAGAAATTGAAAAAGCTGTTGGATGTTACAAGGTGTGTGAATTGTTTGTGTTTTCATAACATTATCTAGCCCAGGGGTTCTCAACTTTTTTTTCTACTTTGAGGCCCACCTATTCATGCTTGTAGCGAGTCAGGGCCCATTAAAGGAAAAGGCAACTTTTGTACAAAACCAGGTGTGTAATAGGAGAAAAACATATACGTAATCAATTCCGTTAATTATTTCCATTATATATCGAACATGAAAAAATATTTTTAACTTTGAAATCATGAATTGACACAAAGGAGTCGAATTTGGAGGAGGCAGCCATTTTGAGATTGTGGGCAACTATAAACCAATCAGAATCTTTCGTTAATGCGCCTCCATCTGATCTGTGACGTCACTGGGCCCATGAAAACAGTGTTTACAAGCAGATCACTGTGATTAGGAGTCCCGGCGGGTGGCTTGTATTCGATTCGTTTATATCCCGACCTTGTCAGCTGTCAGATTTATGTTCATGGACCCGGTAAGCTGGTAAATAATATTTATTTATTTTTTTCTTTACCAAATTCTAACAGAAAACGAGAGCGCCCGAAAGGGAAAACTGAGCCGAGCCGCTTCACGCATGCGCAGTAGGCTTGGTAGGACAAATCCAAATAGGAGTCATTCAGGATTCAGCCATGTTTTTGCTCCGTGTTTTTACTCAACCAAAGTTATACAGTATTATGAGCTTTAAGTTGGATAAATAAAACCATTTGGTGAAACTTTGAAGAAGCGATTGTACTGGTTTTTTACCTTATTACCATGAAGCACTGAAGAGTTCTTTTCAGTGGTGGGCCGCATGACGTCACGCAGTAGATCAATATGGCGGAACGCATCTTCGCTGAGCTCAGCGCAAGCCCATATTATTAAAAGTTAAAAGATACTGTTATGCGGTCTGTTCTTTCTCTATAAATTCCATGATCGATTACTTTATATATTTATCTATCTATTTGTGGTGATTTTGTACAAAAGTTGCCTTTTCCTTTAAAAAAAAAAAGATTCCTAATTATTTTGGCTCATCTATTCTATAAGAATGTAATAATCTACTGTAAAGTGTATTAATGGGATGCAGCATCACTCCCTGTTACAGTCGGGAGCCCAGGAATTAAATAAATGCAATAAAAACAAACTGTTTTAATTGTAGGTATTTGTATTTAAAACTGTATGGATGTGCCAGAAGCCGACATAAAACTATGCATGCAGGGCGTTCTCAGCCAAAAGGGATTCATGATCCAAAATGGAGTCTGGTCCATTAACACAAGGACTTATTGCCATGTTTGTGTTCAGCAAACAAGCAAGTTATTAAAACCAAGAAGTACACTCAGAAGAAGTGGATATCGAAACCAGTCAATGGGATTAGATCCTGACACATTAGCAAAGAAGGATTTTTCCTACGAGTTGGGAAATTATCCATCCGTTGAGTTCCCCGACGTCTCAAACTACCTGGTGCTGCAGACATCGTTCTACATGGACAAACAGATGAAAACCTGGAAGGGCATGGAGGCGTACAACTTTTTATATGTAGCTGGGTTAAAGGTCTGTGGATCAGGACACTACAAGATAGACTGCAGTAGACAGATTTAAGTGCAGGAAGAGTGTTTATTAGCAGGCGTGACATTTACAGAAACGAAAGCAAAGCAGAATCATAAAGCAGAGAGTATTTAAACAGAGTCATAAATGTGGTGATGAAAGTTGACAAAACGTCTGTGAAGACAGCGTCCGTATCTGTGCACACTGACTGAGCTCAAATCAGTATCCGGTGTTTCCCATAACGACCGGGTCCCAGGAGTGTGCACAATGTGCTCTGTGAGTAAGCGCAGCTACTCAAGCTGTGCCAGACTCAAGTGTGCGAAGGCGTGACAGGCAAGTGTTCACTTGCAGTGTGACCACAACTTTTATCTCACGTGTATATCGTCACCAAAATGCCTCATTTTCATCAGTAACCCATCACAAAGCATCGCGAGCTGTAATGTGACCGTCGCTTAATGAGGCGACTGTGACGTCAGATGCAACCCGGCAACTGTACCCGACTACGAGTAAAAATTAGCTTCAACTTGGGGGGGGATCGCAGCCCACCAGATGATGCTTCACGGCCCGTCCAGTGGTTGAGAAACGCTGATCTACACTATCGTTATATTTAGTGTGTGTTTTAAGTGTGTACCTTGGTGCTGGATGTCTGAAAATGAATGTTTGTCCTCATTAATTAATTATTTTTTTCCCTTTCTGCTCTCGTCTTTAGCGCTCGGTGGATCTGAACCCAGCCCAGCGTGACCTGGTTCTGAAAGTTGCCGAGCTGCTGTGCAGTAAACCGGAGTTTGACAGCAGGGCAGAATTCTGGGTGGAGAAAGCTGCCAAGCTTTTGCCGGGTCACCCTGCTGTCTTCGACCTACGGGTTTGTAGATCCTCAAACAACCCCCCCCAATAATTCATGTGTGAAGAATGGGAAGATGTGTGATGGATCATGTTTAAGCAGTGGAGCTGTTTTAGAAAACATGAATCGCCTTATTACAAACATGTTGCTAGTAACTAAGTGGAGTGATGTGTGTTTGTAAAGCTGTTTATACACACTCGCTGGCCACTTTAATAGGAACTTTTTCTTGATTCTAAGATTCCTGTTCTTGCAGCGCTCGAAACTAACGGTGTCCCGACGTCCCGGGGACCATAAAAAATGTCATCGGGACACAAAATGATCATATCTGGGACAATCCTGGGACAATGGAAAAAAATAGATCTAGAAAAAAAGTTCTACATTAATATTATTTACAAAGCCGTAACACATACGTAGACATTCACCTAATTTGTCAATTTTAATTTTAAAACGTTAACAGCGAAAAATACATAGTAGCTACACTTTCGATGCACCTGCATCCGTAGGCTACAGAGCAGCGCATTCTGTTCTAGAATCTTCGGCCGGAGTCCGCATTATATGGACTTGGAATGGAATTGCTACCGCACACGCTGCGCCGACTCTTGCCAGAACAAAAATGCTGAAGTGGTTGAAGCGGACCGACCGCGGGGAAGAAACTGAAAGCCCAGACATAACGTCTCCGGGACCTTCAGGATCCAAAGTGTCATCGCCTGGTCTGCAGGCAACGCTAGCAACTGAATGAACTTAATGAGCACTGTTAGACACGTTATAAAATACAACAGGAATGATGTGGATGATATTGACGGAAGATACCGTTCAACAGAATAAGTGAGTTTTCTTGGTGTCTTTCTAGTTCAGAAAGTTTAGTCAGTCAGCAGCACAACTAGGCTCGGACCTGGCACTATGCTGATGTTGCTAACATTTGCACCCACGTTTCAGCAGCGAAAGTTCATAAAAATGGATAACGGAAAGTTCATAAAAATGGATAACGGTAATGGATAACGGAAAGTTCATAAAAATGGATAATGGTGAAAATTATAAGTTGGCCTTATAAGTGCCAACAGATATTCAAGGTATAAGTAGATGAAATGAACATAAAAGGGGTCTTATTTTCAACTAAAGTGTACTGCAGATGTAGGGAGTTGAAACATTTTCTGAATGAGCTAGTTGGCCCCTTTAAATAAACGGGTATCTATTCATACAGTGAGATCGCCAAAGTTTAATAAACTGAAAATGCAATAACTGTAATTTTGAAGTAGATGATGTATAGGACATGTGTCGCTTGTGTCTTGTGACTTATTGTAAAAATGATATAAAGGGTTCAAAATCGCATAGTTACAAATATAATAGTAACTTCATATGATAATATTAACCACTGGTTATTTCAGAGAGGAAAAAAATGGGGACACTATTGCTTCCATTCGGGACAATACAACACACAATTCGGGACCTCTGGGGGACACGAAGAAAAAAAGTTAATTTCGAGCCCTGTGTTCTTGGCTGCAGGACTGGAACCCAGTGTGGTCTTCCGCTGTTGCGTGCTGAGATGCTTTTCTGCTCACCATGGTTGTAAAGAGTGACTGAGTTACCATGCTTTCGTCTAAACAGGGGCGCTGCGCCCTCTTACTCTCGGCGCGCTCCCTTACCGAAATGCCGATTGAACCCCAAGTCACACTTACGCCATGCACTTCTATGCTACTGCAGAACATGCAGTCTTTCTCAAAACGATCTTTTCTCCGTGAAAACATCCCAGCAACACCACGTGACAATGTGTCTGATCATCAAATACGTTATAATTACTCCAAAAATATTCCAATCATAGTAGATACACCGTCAGATGGTGCAAAAACGATCCAAATTGGTGTTTTCCAGACCGAGGCGCCATGTTTAGTTGTTTACTTGTCGCAGCTGCTCTCGTGAGATTTGACACAGGTTACGTACAAGGTCAGCTGACTTGTAGAGCGAGATTTCTCGAGACTGAATGACCTTTCACCCACCGGCGCGGGAGCTTTTGACAGTTGTTCACGAGTTGTATTATGTACATCTTCAATGTAACAATTTTACTGCCTGGTGCGGACCAAATAATCGAACTAGCGGTGTGAAAGCGCCCTAAGAAGAAGTAAAACTCGTTGCAAATATTCAGTAGAAATTCACGATGCACCTCAGAGAAGCAAATTATTCAAGACAATGAAATTCTGTCTCATGCCTATGATTTGATGGGTTTTTTTTTTCTTCATGTCTAGGAGAAATTGCTGAGTGTGCAGGGGCAAAGAGGCTGGAACCAGCTTTATGACCTGCTGCAGTCCGAGCTCCAGCTGCGTCCTTCTGATGCCCATGTTAACGGCAGACTGGTGCAGCTCTACTGCTTGGATGGACGTTTGGAAGAAGCAGCGAAGCACTGCCTGGCTGTGGAAAGCACTGGAGTCTTAAGACACAGCCTAGACTGGTACGCCACTGTTGTCCAGACGCTTCAGGTTGGTGAAGTTACTTTCTACTCTGGTGCTTTTGAGCTTTCTTAAAACCCAAACCATCCATTTAAAATCTGGTATTGAGTGGCATTGTAGAATGGTTAGATGTTCTGCACGTCTGGAAACCTCATGTAAATGTTTTGCAGGAGTACGTGGCTCAACCAAGCGTATCTTCTAACGAAAAGGCATGTCGCAAGTTCCACAAGGAGCTCTTGCTGGCTCATAGTAATCTCCTGAGGCTCACGGTTGCTGAAAAAGATTGCAGGGAGAGTGTGAAGGCGCTTCAGAAGTAAGTTAATTTGTTGTTTTTGTACCAGAAGACTGCTGCTGTCCTTAATTTTTACTCATCGTTTCTGCTGGTTCATTATAACGTAATCACAGTGAGGTGCATCACCAGAAAAGGTACAAGTATATACACACACACCCTTTCAAAAACTGATGTATATGATCTTTTGTGATCCTAGTTTTGACCGTGCTATGCAGTCTTTAAAGAACACTGCCTCGAAAGCTGCGGACGAGCTCCTGGAGGTGTTCACAGAAATGAGAGCTCATCTGTATCTTTATGCTGGGACCCTGCTGCTGAAGATGGCCGTGGAAAAGGAGGAGCAGTGGAGAGCTGTTGTCGATTTAGCAGCACTCTGTTACCTGCTGGCTTATCAGGTAAAACAGGAAAATAAAACATTCCGTAATAGTCACTTGTTTATATTTGGAGGCTACTTTGCAAAATTTGCCAAGTCTTGTTTTTGGTAATAATATACAAGTTCAGATATAAATTCATAAATCTGGACTCGTTGTAATGTTTGTCGGCTGCTGTTTCATAGTTAATTATGCAGGGGAGCTTTGCGCTAGCCTGGGCCCGCCCATCCTAAGCGTGACGCAACACGAGGGCCTGTTGCGAGCTTAGTCTGGCCAAGCAAGCTATCTACAGCTCTTCCAAGCTCCCAAAAAATCGGGAACCAATCAACTTTGAGCATCTCCAACGGCCCTGGGTAGAGGCGTGTTCAAGGCAGTGACGTAGTAGAACTGCGACCGGAAGCCATAGATTGTTTACAGAATCTATGCCGGAAGCTCTTCATTCACTAGAAACATTACGAACATGGAGCAAGTTCTCATTGAAAACGGAGCAAAGAGCAGCCCTGGAGGTATTTATTGAAAGGAAGGACGTTTTCGCCTTGCTCCCGACCGGCTTCGGTAAGAGTTTAATCTACCAGTTAGCCCCGTCGCGTCACATACGTCAGAGGAAAGAGTGATGTGATTGGTTTAAGCTTCGTCACAGCCTTTTCTGGCTTCGACCAGTAGCAAACTGAGGCATTTCAGGGAGGCGGGTCAACCACGCACTTTGGGAAACGGTTGGGCTTAATATCTTTGCCAGACCAAATGCTCGCAGAGCTTTGAAGTCGCGTTAGCCAGACTAGCTTTGCGCATAAAAAGAGCCCTGAAACCACATATAGGAAATTGGTATAAAAGTATTACATCATTAATATGCAATTATTATATCCATAATAGGTGTTATTTGTGGCACGCAACCTTTTTACTCAGGTGAACCGCATGGTTCATACATTAGATACCCATTTAACCCTAAAAGGACCAAAACTACTGAATGGGATCAGTTCGAACCTCAGAGGTGGTGTGGTGTGCTGCTCAGTCTATTCAACTTGCGTAACTTTTTGCTTTTAGGAGTTTGTTACTCTATAGATTCTTTATCTAAAAGTATGTTTGTTTCAAGATTGATGGGGAAAAAAAAGTGTTTTAACAAAGTAAGTAATTTTCTGTTGGGGTCTTATAACTCTGAGATTTGTTGCAAAAATATTTCATTAAGTTAGTCTCTTCTTTGTGTCTGTCTTTGCGTGTCTGTACGTTTGTATGCTTGTCTCAGATGTCTGCTGTAATTAAGAATATAACACTCTCTTACAAATTATAGATAACTAGTGAGCCTGTTATAGAGTTACTGAAATGTCTGATGCTTATCTATCCATACACAACCACATACCACAACAGATTCCTCATCCTTGCACCGATCCTGTAAATATGCTTTGTGCTAATATGCGAATGTGTCCACTTAACAACTCTTCAATGAAAAGCTGGGATAAGTGATTCCTTATTTGAATAAAAGATTGTCTAAGACAAAATTTGAAACCTGCACATGTCGAATGATGAGTAGCGTGCTATAGATGCACAATGGTGTAACATAGGGAAAAAAAAATTCAGGTTTTGATTTTATGTACTGAAATAACTATTAGGCACAATTTTTACAATATCTATATAAATTAGTTGTTTTTACCCATTTTAACCTTGAAATCAGCATTTTAACGATTACCCATAATGCATTGTTTATCGCGCTAAAACAAGCAAAAACGTCATAAGACAGTGGAAATACTACCTTTACTACCTTCATGTGGCGTCTTTCTCGATCGCACGTGCCTAGAAGCGTACGGTACCTTCTAGAACATTCCTGGGTGGTCACGGACTGTCACGTAGCCTAGTTCGGTTGTGAAACTCGCTAGGATGGAGTATTTTCGCGAGTTTAGTGGCAAACTTTTGCGCTGCAATTTCTCTATTCTTGAAATTTGTAACCTGAAACCCTACAAGAAATGTTTCATAATGTTTGGGATTTTGAAAAATGCTTCTAGCAAGTTTATTTCGCTGTATTTTTCCGTGAAACTTGGCATAAATCATCCTTAAGCGATGAGCATGACATTGTTATTTTGGTATGGGTCACGGGAGAAGCAGGAGAAATGAGAGTTTCTCATCTACAGCAGCACTTCTCACCATAGATGGCTGGCGTGTTTCACAGCGTTGGGGATTTACTAAATCGACTAAATCTCTAGATCTACTGAAGCTACGAGGATATAAATCACCAGGATTCTAATTTACTGCGTGAGAAGTATTATATATATTTTTGAAAGGTTTATTCGCGCTACAAGTCCAT
The DNA here is from genome assembly GCF_027579695.1 of Neoarius graeffei. Lineage (NCBI taxonomy): Eukaryota > Metazoa > Chordata > Actinopteri > Siluriformes > Ariidae > Neoarius > Neoarius graeffei. The sequence continues at coordinate 20,227,160 of NC_083577.1, read as the reverse complement.
GAAAGTTGGAATTGTTTGTGAAGAGGTTAGTTAGATTTTGGTAGCGTGACGCACACAACAAGCAAAAGGAAAAACAAATTTTCTTCCGAATTTCCTTGCTTTTATAAAAATTATTTTTTGATACATTAAAAGACTGTGTTTATAATATTTTTAAGCGAGATTTTTTTTTTTTTAAGATTATAGAGAATATTTGATCAAAACTTTCAAAACAGCATTCAAAGTGATTTTTCACGGGTGTAAATGTTATGCGTGACGTCCATAATTACGTTAAATTTTAAGAACTAAAATTCTGTTAAAAATTCTAGATTTGTGCTATCATTCTGGGGTTTTGCTGAATAATACTTTAGGGAGTTCTCTTACAATGCTGAAAATTCAATGAGTTTTGTTGAAATTCTAGAAAAGTTATTTACATTTTAACGCGCCTGATAGCGATTGTGCTCACACAGCGTGCTACTCATAAATATAATATTTCGAATTAGAAGCATCATTCGTTTTTTACTTATTCATTAATATGGAATGTCAAATGATGAAGAGTTCATTGCATCATAAACATGTGGACACATTTGAAGGTAGCTTAATATGCACACGCTTAGGTAATGCTCATTCTGCTTTATTTCTGGTGTAACTGCTTGTATCTTCCTGTTTTGTGTTTGAATCCTTAGGCAAAGTGTTACTTCTTGATGTAGTTTGGACATAACAAACTGCTAGCAGCTTAGTAATAAATGTATCACAGAAATTTCTGAAATGAGAAACTGTGAGCTGAGTTCTGGAATGTAGATAAGCTGTAAATATTCTCAAGTTCTGTAGCAATAGTGTAAAATATTTCTGGCTTTATGGGGCGGCACAGTGGTGTAGTGGTTAGCGCTGTCGCCTCACAGCAAGAATGGACAATATCTGATATACCGCTCAGAACCAGCCAATATTATTTAAATACATCACTCAGATCCGCGACGTATTTCATATGAAAAATGAGTTTTTCAACACGAGAAGATAAATTTCATATCTTGAAGCCAACGTGCGATTTTATTATATCGACACATTCACAAAGTACACATTTTTCAAAACAATTTATTGATTTCTTCACGAGTGAAGATATTGGAAAATGTTACTTAATGTCCTGGATGTAGTTCATATGAAAGATATGAGTGGTGTATTCCCCAGTAAAACACTTCCCTGTATAATATATAGTGTATGTTTTTGTTTTCAGTTATTTTAAATATTGTTACGGATGTCAGTCTGTCCTGCGTTGCATTGTATTCAGTAGATGCTTGCGCTTTGTGTTTTAGTTGAGTCTTAATGGTTCTGTGTGTCCCCCCCCTCCTTCCCCTTAGGTTCCAAGACCACAGAAAAAGCCTGAGAAAGGTGAACGCACGTCACCGAGACCTCTCGAGTCATTAGCTTGTTATCGCCAAAGCCAAGCAGGCCACATGCTGCTGAATCTAAACCAGGAAACGGAGCACTTTGTGAAGGAGGTGGTGGAGGTGTTTGGGAACAGAAGTGGGCAGGACACCCTGTTTGAGAAGCTTTTCAGTACACAAGCCCCTTTGGATCTCTCATTCATTGGGAATGACATCATCTCCAACATCAGCACACGATCACCGGACGTACAAGAGCTGGCAAAGTGGGACAGTGGTATGCTCACAACAGGCAAACACATTCAACACGAAAGTTCATAAATCATACATCAAGTGGAATAAAATAAAGTCGATTCAGATTAATTTGAATTGGGGAGCTGTATTCTCATTGTAACCATATACAAGCATACAGTAGCGTGAAATAACCTCCAAGACCTTGGTGTGATATTTCAGAGAGTGACAGCCCTGTACACACCTGACAACATGCAGTGGAAAATCAGAAAATGTACACAATAATTTGTACAGGGAGGACAATACAGGAAATACAACACACACCATTAGAGTCTCCTCTCAGAAAATCGAATCTAAAGTTAGCTCAGCATAAAGTATCTGCCATTTTGTCCCAAAGAGCGGTTAACTGCTAGCTGAAGAAATAAGTGATGGTGTGCTAGGTAGATTATAAAGAAAAACATTGAAATAGATGATGTAACTTGTCAGAAATGGATGCAAATAATCAAACAGACCTTTTTAATTAGTGTATTGACTATTTAAAAGCTACAGCAGGCTTCAATTGTTTCTGACTGGTGCCGATATGTTTGAGATGTTGCATGTTTATTACTGTTTCAGTGATTGGCAGTTGTTTTTCAAGGTTCCCTGTTCTGGCCAATAAACATCAGGGTATTATTATTAATGCAAATCTCCCTACCCACACTGCCATTCGCTGCCAGAGACACATGCTTCCAGGCGGCACCCAGAATGGCGTAATAAAAACCTCCCGCCCAGTGAGTTAAAGATGGAGTCCGTGATTCTGGAGAAGGATGGTCGATTTGAACTCAACAGCCATCGACTGTAGAAAACCTACAGTATCATCTATCGATGAGAGATAAATATATAATACGTGTGTGTGTGTGTGTGTAATGTGATCTTGCATTGCAAAAGTATTCATCCCCCTTGGTGTTTTGTCGCATTACAAGCTGGAATTAAAATGGATTTTTGGGGGATTAGCACCATTTGGATTTACACAACATGCCTACCACTTTAAAGGTGCACATTGTTGTTTTATTGTGACAATAATTAAGATGAAAAAACAAATTTGGAGTGTGCATAGGGATCCCCCCCCAAAGTCAATACTTCATAGAGCCACCTTTTGCTGCAATTACAGCTGCAAGTCTCTTGGGGTATGTCTCTATTAGCTTAGCATATCTAGCTACTGGGATTTGTGCCCATTCCTCAAGGCAAAACTGCTCCAACTCTCAAGTTAAATGGGTTGCATTGGTGTACAGCAATCTTCAAGTTCTGCCACAGATTCCCAGTTGGATTGAGGTCTGGGCTTTGATTAGGCCATTCCAAGACATTTAAATGTGTTTCCCTTTAACCTTTTGGTGACTGACCCCTTGAAAATCGTTCCTCCAGGAACGATGACGTTTCAGTTGTCAAGACAATGGAAAAACTAAAATACAAAACAGGAAGATACGTCACAATGCTCTTGTGCACAAAACAAAATGCTCTTGTATTTTAGTTTTTCCGTTGTCTTGACAACTGAAATGTCATCGTTCCTGGAGGAACGATTTTCAAGGGGTCAGTCACCAAAGGGTTAAACCACTCCAGTGTCACTTCAGCAGTATGTTTAGGGTCATTGTCCTGCTGGATTGTAAACCTTCATCACTGACTCAAACAGGTTTTCCTCCAGAATTGCCCTGTATTTGGTGTCATCCATCTTTCCTTCACTCCTGATCAGCTTTCCTGTCCTTGCAGATGAAAAATGTCCCCACAGCATGATGCTGCCACCACCATGCTTCACTGTAGGAAAGGTGTTCTCAGGGTTTGTGCCACACATGGCATTTCCCATGATGGCCAAAAAGACCAATTTTAGTCTAATTTGACCAGAGAATCTTCCATGTGTTTGGGGAGTCTGTCGCATGCTGTTGGGCAAACTCCAAACGTGAATTTTTTTTTCTTTTTTGTCCTTTTTTTTTTAAGCAGTGACATTTTTTTCTGGCCACTCTTCCATAAAGCCCACCTCTGTGGAGTGTATGGTTTAAAGTGGTCCTATGGACAGAGACTCCCATCTCTGCTGTGGATCTTTGCAGCTCCTTCAGTGTTCTCTTTTGTGTCTTTGTTGCATCTTTGATTAATGCCCTCCTTGCCCAGTCTGTGAGTTTTGGTGGATGACCTTCTCTTGTCAGGTTTGTAGTGGTGCCATATTCTTTCCATTTTGCTATAATGGATTTTATGGAGCTCCGTGGGATATTCAAAGTTTGTCTGTGAAGATTCTCAGTCATCCAGGTCAATGTTAAACTGCGTGTGGTAAGAGAGCAACTGGACTTAGATTAGATTAGATTCACTTTATTGATCCCACATCGGGGAAATTCACATGTTACAGTAGCAAGAAAATGTCATACAGATAACAAATAAAACTGAAATAAAAATGAGACAAACGAAAGATTAAATACAGAGCGCTATTTGCATTATCTACCATGAAAAAGTATAGAAATATTGCCTTATTGAGAGGCTCGGAAAAATTGCACATTACAGGTAGACTGTGTGTGTGTGTGTGTGTGTGTGTGTGTGTGTGTAATATAAAATATTGCACATAATTGCATCGATGAGAGATGGCAGAGGTAGTAGTGGTGAAGTAGTGCTAATGACAAACAGGTTATTGGTGCTACATTACAAGTTGTGGGTGTTATACAGTCTGACAGCAGCAGGTATGAATGACCTGTGGTATCTCTCCTTCTTACACTGTGGGTGTAGCAGTCTACTACTAAAAGAGCTGCTTAAAGCCCCCACAGCCTCATGTAGGGGGTGAGAGGGGTTATCCATGACGTCAGCTTGGCTAACATCCTCCTCTCACCCACCTCCCCAATGGAGTCCAGAGGACAGTCCAAGACTGAGCCAGCCCTTCTGACCAGTTTAAGTTTCTTACTGTCCCTCTCTGAACTTCCACAGCCCCAGCAGATCACAGCGTAGAAAATCGCTGATGCCACCACGGAGTCATAAAAAGTCCTAAGCAGTGTCCTGCACACACCAAAAGACCTCAGTCTTCTCAACAGGTGGAGACGACTTTGGCCCTTCTTGTACAGGACATCTGTGGTGTTAGTCCAGTCCAGTTTGTTGTTGAGGTGAACACCCAGGTATTTGTACTCCTCCATGATCTCAATGTCCAAACCCTGGATGTTCACTGGTGCAATTTAAAGGAACAGTCCACCGTATTTCCATAATGAAATATGCTCTTATCTGAATTGAGACGAGCTGCTCCGTACCTATCCGAGCTTTGCGCGACCTCCCAGTCAGTCAGACGCGCTGTCACTCCTGTTAGCAATGTAGCTAGGCTCAGTATGGCCAACGGTATTTTTGGGGGCTGTAGTTAGATGCGACCAAACTCTTCCGCGTTTTTCCTGTTTACATAGGTTTATATGACCAGTGACATGAAACAAGTTCAGTTACACAAATTGAAACGTTGCGATTTTCTATGCTATGGAAAGTCCGTACTATAATGACAGGCGTACTAACAACATCTGCGCGCTTCGACAGCGCATTGATATCTGAGCTCCGTATCAATGCGCTGCCGAAGCGCGCAGAAGGTGTTAGTACGCCTGTCATTATAGTGCGGACTTTCCATAGCATAGAAAATCGCTACGTTTCAATTTTTTTAACTGAACTTGTTTCATATCACTGGTCATATAAACCTATGTAAACAGGAAAAACGCGGAAGAGTTTGGTCGCATCTAACTACAGCCCCAAAAAATACCGTTGGCCATACTGAGCCTAGCTACATTGCTAACAGGAGTGACAGCGCGTCTGACTGCATCTGACTGACTGGGAGGTCGCGCAAAGCCTCAGATAGGTACGGAGCAGCTCGTCTCAATTCAGATAAGAGCATATTTCATTATGGAAATACGGTGGACTGTTCCTTTAAGGAGCGGTCCTTCTGAAATTGATCACCACCTCCTTTGTCTTGCTGGCGTTGATGCGCAGGTGGTTCAGTTCGCACCAGGTGACAAAGTTGGTGACGACCTCTCTGTACTCCAGATCATCCCCCTCTGACACACGTCCAACGATGGCTGTATCATCTGAGAACTTCTGGAGGTGGCAGCTGTCCATGTTGTAGCTGAAGTCAGATGTGTAAAGAGGAAAGGAGAGAGCACTGTACCCTGTGGAGCCCCTGTGCTGCAGACTACCACATCAGAGACACAGTCGCGGAGCCTCACGTACTGCGGTCTGTTAACGAGGTAGTAGATGATCCATGCAGCCAGGTGGCAGTCGACACCAGCTCCCTCCAGCTTCCCCCTAAGCAGTGATGGCTGGATTGTGTTGAAAGCACTGGAGAAGTCAAAGAACATGACTCTCACAGTGCTCCCAGTGCCCTCCAAGTGTAAGTGACCGGTGTAGCAGGTAAATGACAGCGTCATCCACACCAATGCCCGGTCGATATGCGAACTGCAGGGGGTCCATCTCGCTGTTCACCAGGTGTCGGAGGTGGGAAAGAACAATCCTCTCCATGATCTTCATCAGGTGAGACGTTAAAGCTACTGGCCTAAAGTGGTTGAGCTCCCTGGAATGCGCAGTCTTGGGAACTGGAACCACACATGATGTTTTCCACAGAAGTGGAACTCTCTCCAGACTGAGGCTCAGGTTGAAAATGTACAGAAGTATCCCATAGAGCTGATCTGCACAGTCCTTAAGCAGTCTGGAGTTGATACCGTCAGGGCCAGCAGCTTTCCTCGTCTTGATCCTCCTCAGCTCCTTCAACACCTGATCAGCTGTTATGGAGAGGCGAGGGGTGTAGCCGAGGTGCGAGTCCTGTAGAGTGAGGTCGGGGGTGGAGTGTGTGGATTGGTCTGGCAGGGAGCGGAGGGAGGGTGATGTGGCGTGAGGAGGGAGCTGTTGGTGTCAGAGGTATTATGGGGGGGGGTGGAGTGATATCACAGACAGGTCAGGACTATGGTGAGTGGGGGAGGGTGGGGTGGCACAGTCAAATCTGTTGAAAAAGATATTCAACTCATTTGCCCAGTCCTGGCGCCCAGATACAGGGCCCCTCCCACTGTCCTTTGTGTGGCCAGAGATGGCTTTCAGGCCTCTCCATACCTCTCTGGTGTTGCTCCCCTTGAGGTGCTCCTCCAGCTTCCTCCTGTAGCTGTCCTTGCCTCTCCTTATCCCCCTCTTCAGCTCCCTCTGCACTCTCCTCATCTCCTCCTTGTTGCCAGATTTAAAAACCCTCTTCTCGTTTAATAGGGCTTTTAGTTCAGAAGTCACCCAGGATTTATTGTTGGGAAAACACCGTACCTTCCTTACTGGTACAGTGTTTTCAACACAGAAATTAATGTAATCCGTGATGCAGGTTGTCAGGCTATCAGTGTCATCCCCGTGAGGTTCACGCAACACAATCCAGTCTGTGGTGTCAAAGCAGTCCCTCAGTGCCATACTGGTCTCCTCAGACCAGCTCCTTGCATACCTCTTGGTGGGTGGTTGTTTATTCACCATAGGTATGTATGTAGGGGACAAGTGAACCAGATTGTGGTCAGAACGGCCCAGCGGGGGGATGGGTGATGAACTGTATGCGTCCTTGGTGTTCACATACATTAAATCCAAAGTTCTATTGTCTCTGGTGTGGCATTTCACATACTGAGTGAAGGTTGGGAGAGTGGAGGACAGGGAAGCATGATTGAAGTCACTGGAGATTAGTAGCAGGGACTGGGGGTGCAATGTCTGAAGCTTTGACACTGTAGTGCGTAAGAGCTCACAGGCTGCAGCAGTATCGGCCGCCGGGGAGATGTACACAGTTATCGCAATAACGTGCGAGAATTCCCTCGGGAGGTAATATGGCCGAATGCTAACCGCTAGCAGTTCAATGTTTTTACTGCAGTACTGCTACTTTACCCTGATGTGCCCTGGGTTATACCATCTGTGGTTCACAAACATCGCTATACCCCCTCCTTTCCTCTTACCGCTCTCCTTGGCTTTCCTGTCTGCTCTTACAAGTTGAAATCCGTCCAGAGTGATGTGTGAGTCCGGTGAGAGTTCATTCAGCCAAGTCTCTGTGAAGCACATAAGGCTACACTCCCGGTACTCCCTCTGCAGCCTGGTTAGCGCCGTTAGCTCATCCATCTTATTAGGGAGAGATCTTGCATTTCCCATGATGACAGATGGTATGCATGGTTTATACCGTCTCTTCTTCTCCCGACACTTCATTCCAGCTCTGCTTCTCCTTAATTCTGCGGGGATCACCGGTCTTTCCACAGGGAGTACCTTGGTGTTGCACAGTGCTAACAGCTGCTCCCGAGTGTAAACAATGGAGCTGTGGCTGAAAGGGTCCGCTGATGCAGATTTAAGTAGCCCCAGAAAGAAAAAGAGAAGAAAAATACAAATGCACAGTCTCACGAGTAGTACATCCCTAGGTGCACGTCTCAGTCAGAAGCTAGTGCAGAAACAAACACGAAAAAAGTACAAAAGCACACCAAAACACAAACATGCTCGGGGCTACTGCAACTAGCTGCCACTCTTGTGGTGCCATCTTTAAAGACAACATCAAGACTTGCTTGAAGATTCTCGAAGACATTTCACCTCTCATCTGAAAGGCTTCTTCAGTTCTGTCTGACTAATGGCCCTTTTCCACTACCCTTTTTCAGCTCACTTCAGCCTGACACGGCTCGCGTTTCGACTACCAAAGAACAGCACGACTCAGCTCGCTTCAGCCCTGCTTAGCCCCTAAAACTCGCACGGTTTTGGAGTGGGGCTGAAGCGAGCCAAACCGAGCCGAGTGAGGCTGGGGGCGTGAGCAGACACTCCCCTGTGCACTGATTGGTGAGGAGGAGTGTCCTCACATGCCCACACACGCCCCGCGAACACGCTGGGATCTGTAAACGCCGTAAACCCAGAAGGAGAATTACGAGAATTTCTGAAGCCTTATGCGCCTCGCCTCATCTATACGCTCTTGCCAGTATCTGTTGGTGTTGTTGGTGACAACAAGCCACAGCACCAAGACCAGCAACATTAACGACTCCATGTCCTCCATGTTTATTGTTTACTATCCGGGTCGTGAGACTACCGCTTAAAAGGTCACTGATGTCACTGTTTGCGCTGCTTAACGACATCACGTGACGTCCACCCACTTTCGCTAACTCCACCCAATGTGTCCACCCACTTCCAGCCAGCACGGTTCAGCGCGGTTGTAGTCGAAATGCAACTCCAACAGCCCCGCTCAGCTCGACTCAGCCCAACTCAGCACGGCACGGCTCAGCCCGACTTAGCCGCGTTTGTAGTGGAAAAGCGGCATAACAGGGAGTATCAGGTATTTATTCTCTCATGGATGAAAAGTAATCCTAAGGTGTCGTTAAGTGAGCCTGTTGGTGTGGGTCACTGGGGGCTGGGTGTGAACGGCCTAGAGAGTCGTTGGGGTGATCAAAGGATCGTTGGTTCGCTCCGTCCTCCTGTGAGTCACTGAAAACAGCCGGGTTTTGGTGTGCATTCAGTTGTCTGGGAAGTGTGCCAAGGACTGCATTGTAGGTGGCTGGTAAATGGTGTCTTAGACCACCACCTCTGTTCAGTGATGGCCGTTCCAGGTTGACAGAAAATGGATTCTGTAACTCCTCGCTCATACCAACGATCCTCTCTGGCTAAAATGCGTACATTGCAATCCTGAAATGAGTGTCCTTTGTTGTTAAGATGAAGGTAGACAGCAGAGTCCTGGCCTGAGGAACTGGCTGTCCTGTGCTGAGCTATGTGCCTGTGAAGTGGTTGTTTTGTTTCCCCATGTAAGGATTGTTGAAGGTGGGTGGAGCACAGAAGCACGGCAGGCCAGAACTGAGTGTTACAAAAACTTATTTTAGCTTTTCAGCTTTCCCTTTCACACTCTCCCAGTCAGACACGCATGCACACAAGTGTCCAGGTTGGTGAGAGCTCCCTTTCTCTGCTCTCTCCTTTTAAAGGGCGAGGTCACTGGGGGAGAGACACAAACAGGTTAATTCACGTCAGGTGCAGTGATTCTGCCACTGACCTTCCCTGACTCCGCCCTCCATTCACAGACCAATGCTTGACCACGCCCCTGCTGCCACACCCCCAATATACAAGTCCCTATTAGTCAGACAGAACTGAAGAGGTCTTTCGGATGAGAGGTGAAATGTCTTCAAGAATCTTTAAGCAAGTCCAGTTGCTCTCTTACCACCCACAATTCAAAGTTTGGGATTTTTTAATTTTTTTTTTTTATTACCTAACCCTGGTCTATACTTCTCCACAACTTTGTCTCTGACCTGTTTGAAGTGCTGCTTGGCTTTCATGTTGCTTGCTTAGTCGTGTTGCAGAGTCAGGGTCCTTCCAGAACAGGTTGATTTATACAGACATCATGTGACAGATTGTGTGACACTTGGATTGCACACAGGTGGATCTTAATCAACTAATTATGTGACTTATGAAGTGAATTTGGGGCGGCACGCTGGTGTAGTGGTTAGCACTGTCGCCTCACAGCAAGAAGGTCCTGGGTTCGAGCCCAGCGGCCGGCAAGGGCCTTTCTGCATGGAGTTTGCATGCTTGTTTGTCCATGTGGGTTTCCTTTGGGTGCTCCGGTTTCCCCCACAGTCCAAAGACATGCAGGTTAGATTAATTGGTGGCTCTAAATTGACCGTAGGTGTGAGTGTGAATGGTTGTTTGTCTGTCAGTCCTGCGATGATCTGGCGACTTGTCCAGGGTGTACCCCGCCTTTCGCCCATAGTCAGCTGGGATAGGCTCCAGCTTGCCTGCGACCCTGTTGGACAGGATAAGCGGCTACAGATAATGGATGGATAGATGAAGTGAATTGGTTGGACCAACTCTTATTTAGGGGTTTCATCTGAAAAGGGCTGAATACCTATGCACACTCAGCTTTTTTTTTTTTTTTTGGCCCCCCCCCCCCCCCCCCCCCCCCTGTTTGTCACAATAAAACAACAATTTGCACCTTTTAAAGTGTCAGGCATGTTGTGTAAATCAAATGGTGCTAACTCCCCAAAAATCCATTTTTATTCCCCGCTGGCGGAAAGGCTCAAAGGGGGATTATGTTGTGGCGATGTCCGTCCCAGGAAGGGTACTCGCCTTCTGAAATCAACTCCTCTCTCAATTTTTGGAGGACTTTCATGAAACTTGACAAGAGGCATTGTTATATGTTGGTAATATGCATATTGCAATTTCGTTCAGTTCAGTCGCATTTTACCAGAGTTAGGCCATAGTTGCCAGCAGGTGGATAGCTTACAAGAAATACGAGCATTCTTGTAATTCCAGCTTGTAATGTGACTAAACAGGACAAATACCAAGGGGGATGGATACTTTTGCAAGACTGTGTGTGGGTATAACAATAGTGTGCATGTTTTCACTGGCTGATCCAGTAACTAGCAACGAACAACCTCAGTCGTGCCCTTACAGCATAAGCCAGTGAAAACGGTGCAAAATATTATGTGCTTTTTTAATGCTGTTTCTACACATTCTGTTAACAGAGCATCTGGTACAAAAATCCCGTGGTGCGACACACACAAAATGAACAACACCACAGGTCTAGCGCCACGTCTGGCTGGTTACAGTACAATTTTTAGCCCTGCCCATCTCCATGTGTTTCAGTAATAAAATAGCAGTTTTTTTTTTTTTTTAAATTCTCCCCCATGTCATCATTCTTGTCTAAACTTTTTTTTTTCCATCTGGTGTGTAATTCGAACATTTAGTTTTCCCTATGCTGATGTCTGCGTATTTATTTTTTTCCCCCCCAAGAATAGTTTTTAAACTGTTATTCTACTATAAAGTAAGAAGGTGTGGGTACAGTCGGGATTAAAATGATTGGCAGCTTTGGCCGGAAGAGACCGGCTGTAGCATCCGCATCGCATCCTGACGGTTTGTCTCATAATACTGACTTAGTTGAACTTTTCTGGCACTTGCACTAATGCAAACTGTTATCCATTTCTATTAAATGTGTTTGAAATGTTGACAGAAGGCTGAACTGGAGGTAGCAGAGCTGAAGATGTTGAGATACTCATTCGGAGTGACAAAGTTGGACAGGGTTAGAAATGAGTATATTAGAGGGACAGGACATGTAGGACAGCTTGGAGACAAAGTGAGCGAGGTGAGCTAGAGATAGTTTGGACACGTACAGAGGAGAGATCCAAGGTATATTGGGAAAGAGTACCTGGCAACTCCATCTCCAGCAGAAGGAAAAGGGAAAGACCAAAGATGAAATTTATGGATGTGGCGAAGGAGGATGTGAGGACGGATGATAATATGGAGGGATGTTCTCCGCTGTGGCGACCCTTAACAGGAACAGCCGAAAGACGACGTTTGAAACATTTGAGAGGTTTTATTGGAAAAGGCTAGTTTAATTGTGCTAGCTACTATGATGGCTATATTATTTCCGCATTAATGACATCCAGCCAGCCAGCTATCGAAATTTGTGCAAAAGCTGCTTCATTAGGGAACACACACACTCAGTCACATTAGGATGGATTTTATAAATAGGCTAATTAGTTTAGTATGCTTGGAATAGCCATGTCCTCCAAATAATGCAGTATTAACTCACTGGTGAACATGCTTAATGAAGAAAGAAATGTTGCAGTGAGATATTTGATCGGCCAAGAGACTGAATTTCGTTTAGGCTGAGGGATAATATGGACACTTTAGTAAACATGTCATTGCTGCTTTGTAGGGCTGTAATGATATGCGAATCGAAATCGCGATACGCAGAGCCACGATCCGTATCGCGATACAAGAAGGCAGAATCGCGGTACACCATTTCAAACTTCTCCTCAGCCCAAAAACAGAGGCGCTTCCAAACTTCAATTTATGAATACTTTACTTTTTATTTAAATTACATTTTAAACTTACTTAAATTACTTTTATTTTTTTATATCTATTAGTAAGTCGTTTTTTCGCCGACCTGCGACAATCTTCTGCGAGTCACGCAACGTCCACACTCGCCACTAGCAGAGCATTCATTTCTTTTAAGCGGTCGCCGTTCTGGTTGCGACGCGGGGAGCGAATCTGTAAACAAGCAGCTCATTGGCTGGCTAGGTGTGCCACAAGCCAATCACAATCACTTGACCGGAAAGGCATGCAGTGTTGCCAGATTGGGCAGGTTTAGGTGCTTTTTGGCTGGTTTTGAAGATATTTTGGGGTGGAAAACGTTAGCAATATCTGGCAACACTGAAGGCATGTCTGCTTGGGTGGAAACCTTCTGCGGCAGTTACATTTTGACACGCGAGCAATGTTTCACTATAAAAATTCCGTAATTTCCATCTGTTTTCCGCGATCACAGAAAATCATTGGCCCTATGAGAGTGAGACAGTGAGAGAGCCACCCCTCAAAAAAAATCTTAACGGATTTACACGATTTGGAAAAATGACTTTTTCAGAACCGGAAAAAACAGAGCTTCCGGCTCAACAGTATTATTTTGAGAAATAAAACAATCTTTGGATATACATTTGTTCATTTTTGCATACATATTACTCATTCTCTGCAGTGGTCTGAATTATTTGTTATTAAATAGTTAATGTAAGTAAGTAAATGTTAATAAGTCAAATTTACTACTTTAAAAAAATATTTAAAAAAAAATCGTGGGCGTATCGAATCATGGGTCAAAAATCGCGATACGAATTGAATCGTGAGTTGGGTGTATCGTTAGAGCCCTACTGCTTTGTAATGAAATTTTAGCTGAACTTGGGCTTCCTGTGTAGTCTTGAAGCAGTCGACTGACGTGTAGGTGGACACGTCGTAGTGACGTTCCTTAAGTATGTATGAATATCCACAACTTTCTCGAACTCTGACCTTTCCCATGATTCATTGCTGCGTTGTAGTGGAAGCTGGGCTCTTTCTTCCACTCCACTGTGTTGACGTTTTTAGCTAACGCGAACTGCTCGGTAGGTAAGATCAAAGATGACTGTTAGGCCGGATTTTCCACCATGCTCTGGGGATAATACGGTCAGAGTGCCCCATCCGTCTGCCCTCACGGAATGGATAGCTGACATGAAGTTGTGGCCCGACATCAGCTACATTGACATCTTCGATTATTTTATTCTTGGTGAGGGCGTTAATGGCGAGGACCTAAGGAACTACAAAAGCACGGAGGCGTACAATTATCTACACAGTAATAAAATCTGAAATTACGTATCAAAGAGAGGGCGAGTTTGTTACCAGCTGGTTTATCCGTGCCAGATGACAGCAAATGTTATGGTCAGCATGATCTTTTCTGTATTTGTGTTCTTAGGTTCCGTCTTGCACTGTGGGGATTTGCAACACCTGACATGGCTGGGATTGCAGTGGTCAATGATGGGCCAGAGACCCGCAGTGAAAGACTGGCTGAAGCAGCTCTTTCCTCGTCTCACTCTGGAGACATTCAAACTGGACACCAATGCTCCGGAGTCAATCTGTCTGCTTGACCTTGAGGTGAAAGCTGTTGTGTGGTGGGGTTTTTTAATTTTTAATTAAGCAGGGTTTATTCCAGTGATGTGACTTGCATAATGATGTACACATGCAGTTGAATGCTCAAATCTGACTGTTTTTTGTCGAACATCACAGGTAGTTCTGGATGTAGCCTGAGCATTAAGACGCTTGTTCTAATGTTATCGTTTCTGTAGTAACAGCTCATATACAGGCGCTTGTACAGCTTAAGCTCCACATATAATCGAATCCTCAATCTCGGTTGTTTAACAGTGTCATTCTTATTACTGTTGATTTTGTTCAGAGCCTGATGGATTAATCTCGTTCCTCTTAATTGTTTCAGGTGTTTCTGTGTGGTGTGGTGTTCACAAGTCACACTCAGCTGCAAGAAACAGCAAAGATTTCTGCCAGTTCACGCCTGCATGAGCCCAGATGTTTACCATCGCAGCTTATGAAACTCTTGTCGTCGGAGAGACAGAGGGAGTGGTGGGATGCAGTCTATAGCCTCATTCATAAAAAAGCAATGTAAGTCAGCAAAAGACAGCTACATGGCAGGGTTTATTATTTTTATGTAAAAGACTAAACCAAGGCAAATGTCAGATCTTTTCCCACCTTGCATGTGATTCAACAAGCAACAGAATTTAAAGGAGATACGCGGAAGTTTTATTTTAAAATAAATTTCTGAATGGATAGGATCTCTATCCTTATCTCTTGTATGCTGCATAAATGGGAATAAAAAAATGTATATTTTTGAGAGTTAAAATCGACCGCAAAGTTGGCATTCGAGCTTCCCCGCTGAGCCAGCCAGCCCTGAGTGTGTGACGTCACAGCAGGAACCGGTTTTAAAGTGCATATCCTGGACCAAATTCTTTTTTTTTTTTTTTAATATGAAAGTATGTCCCTTTACACACTCATCCAGAAGGGTAATTTTGCACAAGGCCATCTGTCTACAGCAGAAAAAAAAAAAAAATGCGTCTGGAAAAATCCCAAGGGAGTCTGGAGCCAGATTCTTGATGTCACCTGCGGAAGCGCGAGCAGGCTGCGAGAGCTTGCACAGTTTCAGTGCACAGCCTGTGTAGACCAAGTTTAGCAGCTAGCGATTTTGCACTGAAATATGGAATTGTCACCTGAGCGCAATGTTACTTCACCTTTGGATGAAGAATGTAATGTTGCTACACCCTCCTATATACATCTGTTAACCATTTTAATAATTACGTGATAACGTTGAAGAAATTTGCAGAAAACCACCAGGTCGTTTTCTCATAAACAAACCAGCGCTGACGTAGGATTCAGAGGGAGGCGTCCTGCACATGGCATCACGAAAATCAATGTTTGCCGGGAAATCCAAATGCCAAGTTTTTTCAGAGGTGGACCAATTCGCCTCAAATGGCTTGATTTCAACTGAATTTTTCTGGTATTGCGCAAGGTAAAAAAAATTGCACAAAATGTGACCGATATTTGACCAAAGTTTAATATAAAATAGGAGAATTACATTGATCTCGTTCCTGAATTTACCCGTGATATGCACTTTAAGGCCGAAGCCTTTTCCAGCTATTGACCAAAGTCATATAAATAAAAACTCATGGTGAAAGTAAGAAATACCGTTACTGACTTGCTCAACTAAGACTGATTTGACTTCATTGATTGTGGGCTGACTCTCATTAAAACAGGATAGGTGTTATAACTTATGCAACATGCATGCATTTTCACTAATAAAATGTAAAAGGCTAATTAAATAATCAGATGAACTGAGAATCACATTCTGAAGCAAATTAAATAATCTTTTACCGGTTACTT
The DNA here is from genome assembly GCF_027579695.1 of Neoarius graeffei. Taxonomy (NCBI): domain Eukaryota; kingdom Metazoa; phylum Chordata; class Actinopteri; order Siluriformes; family Ariidae; genus Neoarius; species Neoarius graeffei. Next base: position 20,211,405 of record NC_083577.1, on the reverse strand, counting down.
AAACACACGATACAAGTTACATATAATAATCTAAATGCAGGTAAACAAATGAGAGTTGGAGCTTACCCGTCTGCGTTCTCGCTTCTTGAAGGCCGATCTTGTGGCCGATTTGTTTTGAAACAATCAGACTTTCAGTTGTTCGTTCAGTTCTCCATTCATTCGCTTCTTCCACATAAGGGCGAGATGGCAGCGATATCCAGTGCAGAAATCAGACGGCTGGTCCACTCATTCTCCATTTTCTCCATACTGAGTACTCCGCCATTACTGCTCGGCTCAGGCAATTACTAAAACCCAGGACGGAACGGGACGTCACCGGTTTTATCAACAACTGCGGGGAGGTCACTGCCCAAGCAATATAACATCCCGTTCCGTCCTGGGTTTTACCAACAACCTTTGGCTCACACTCCGGGAGAACTAGTACAACTGAACTTGCTTTCCTTTTTTAATAATAAAATAAATACTTGTAGTTTTATTTAATTATTGGTACTGCACCCTCTTTCAATACGGGCTTATAGCCAACCCTCCTCAACAGATCAGAGGTCTCGTACGAGTCTTCAGTAAAATGTGCAGAGCAGAGGACAGACCACTTCGTAGGCACCCAATGTGCCCGTGAACAAATCACAAAGCACGTCCAAATCTTTGCAGTTTGAACATTCTTGGGCCATGAATGCAACGTAAATCCACCTTCTGTTGTGTTGCTGCACCGGCCAGCAACACATTTACGTGGCATGGCGATAAATTAGCTCAAAATGGAGGATCGGAGTTGCAGTAAGCTCTGTGTTTTAGTATAGCGGAAATGGCGATGAGACCGATAGACTTCCTACTGTGACGTTATGGACGTCAGGGTCATTCACTCAGACCGCTACCTGTAGGAATCATTTTAATCGTAAAAATTACTATTAGATTTATTGTTAATGCTTAAAACTATTCCTGTGCCATTCTTGAGGTCTCAAGGCATTTATAAAAGAAAGTGAGGCCATGGTTCTGCGTATCTCCAAGTGAAAAACACATATATTATAGAGGAGAAAAGATAACCTGGTTGTGTAAGTGTGCACACCCCTTAACTAATACAGTATTAAAGCACTCACACTGGGTGAGAATCCACTACCTGAAATTTTCTTTTTTGTTAATTTATTTTTAAAAAAATGAAAATCCTACAGAATATTTAAAATTATGTAATGTGCATGATTTTGACCATGTGAACTCGCAAAATGCTACTGATGTGACACTCTGTCGAAATATTACTTGGAGTATCTACACTGCAACCTCACTATAACAAACTCCTTTGCTACGAACTTTTGCATATAACTCACTAAGTTCCTGATCTCTGCCTTTAGTGACAACGAATCTGAATCTTCGTCTTCAAAAAAAAAAATAATGGTAATGTCCATGTACGTTGGTGCTCGGAGCACCATTAGGACTAATTCCGGTACTATGCACCTGTTCCAGATAAGAGTGCAATCACAGCGTGTGGTTATAGGGACTCTCAAAACACACAGACCTGGTGAAGTATATGCGCTGTACCGAGTGTCTCATGTTACCAAGCTTTGTATCTGTGTTTTTACTTTGTGTATTTGGGCTCTGCCTTTCGTCTTTGCCTCCACCATTCTATTTGTGACCGTTGGCCATTTCACAACCCTGTTTTTGAACTGTTTGCCTGCCTGTTTGTAAATAAACACACTTCCTGCAATTGCATCCATCATTCGCCTGCTTGCATGACACACTGAGCCATTTGTTCCTTTTCCCACCAGAGACGAACAATAAGTAATCAAGTCTTTAGTCAAGTTAACAACACGTGTTAATGCCATAAAACAAAGGCTTAATGAGCCTCGCTTAATCAAATGATCAGTCCCCCCAGGATTCCGCGGGCCTTTTTTGTGATTGTTGCGGGCTAAAATGTCTGATGTTGCGGGGGGTTTTCCAAAAATTTGCGATGAAAGTTGCAGTGTTTTTTAGGTTTTTGTTGCGATTACATTGCGGGAGGAAGTGAAAGTTGCAAGAAATTGTTGTGATTTTCTCTTTTTGTGATTTAAAATTGAGTGATCATGTTAAATATTAAGTTATTACTGAAAAACTATTGATAAAAAAAAAGACACTGAGAAATGGTCCTATAAACAACTATCAATATAAAAGATTACCAGGACTACAAAAATGCAGAAAAATAGGCTTTACTTATCCAAATGCACCTGTTGGTTCAAAAGTTAAAGTGCATAGAACCTCACAGCACAACATGAAGTTACCTTAAAACATAATATAAATGCCTCAGCTTTCATGTAAGAAAAAAAACCTGCTAATACTAGTACTGTGTGCAGGCAGTCTCTCCTGAAGACTAAATTAAACAATAATTATAAACTAATAAAATAAATGGCTCAGGCTTCATAGAAGAAAAAAAAAACAATTTGAACAGAATCTCACAGTACGCGTATGATGCTGAAGCTGCCTAAACAATGGAAAATAAAATACCATTTTGGCAAAAATATTGGCATCCATTAATTTCTTGTATTAAGTAAAAAAATAATGTGAAGTGCACACAGTCCTTCACTGTAAACATAACACACTTTCAGTAACAGAACTTAAGCCTACATAAACACTGACTCGCATATGCAGTGTTGCCAGATACTGCTGACGTTTTCCAGCCCAAAATATGTTCAAAACCCGCCAAAATGCACTTAAAACCGCCCAATCTGGCAACACTGTGCACATGCTGCTTCTCTTGAACGTATACACGGAAGTAAGGCGGAAGGTAGTTTGTCGATGTCACCTCAAGACGGGAAAGTTGCGGTGATTGGATATAATTGCAACACCGCCCTGAATTCGCGGGGATTGATTGAATTTGCGTTGAAGTTGCAAATCGCAACATAGCGAAATCCTGGAGGGTCTGAATGATCGATAAAAGGACGAAATGACTGCTGATACCGCTAAACTTAACACCTAATTAAAGTGTAAAGCCACTTCATAGTAACGAGGACCTTGTGTTTTTATCCCCCCAGCCCTGCAGCACGACATATAAATATCAGCACATGAATGAGCTGAATGGTGAAGATTTAGAAAACCTCACGAGTCAGTGGGTGAGCGTTGACAGTGATACGCTGCTAACCGCCGTCATTTCCATAATAGATGAAGAAGAACTCATCGCCTCAGTTTGTGATCCTTTAACTCGGTCAGTGAGCTGTGATAGTGACTCGGAAGGAGAAGTTTGTGAGGAGGAGAATGTGCCGAATATTTTGCATATAACGTGAGTGAGTGGTGTAGCCAGAGGTGGACAGCAACAAAGTACATTTACTTGGTGCATTTTTTGAGTATCTGTACTTTTACTTGAGTTGTTTTTTTTTTTCTGGAAACTTATGAATTTAACTTCATTACATTTGAAAGACAAATCGTACTTTTTCACTCCACTGCATTTCTATCAAGGTCCTCGTTACTATGAAGTGGCTTTTGAAAGTGGATGTTTTTTTTTTTTCTTTTCTAAAACATATGTTATTTGCAGGTGACACTGAGACAGCCGATCAGTAATCACTAGGGTCACGTCTATAGACTGTATAAAATCCAGTTCAATGATTTCTCAGCAGCGTTATTTAACACGATCAGTTGATGGCAGAACGGAAGGAGGCGGGTCTTCTGGAGAACGTACACACTCATGGCCCATGAACCCATGTTTCAGTTTTCTGAAAGGATTATAGATTCGTTTCGTTTTAAATGTTTGCTTTGTTTACCGAAAACGAACCACATCACAGCCTACAAAAACTCGCCATCCAACCTGCGGAAGCATATTGAGGTATATAAACGTTTTATTCCAAGAGAAAGCCTGCAACGAAGTTGTCTGGGTTTTTCGTGCTTTCAATAATGTTGCAATAGCTATGCAGTCTGATAGTCAAAGGACTTTCTATGGATTTGCCCGCCAAGTTGCCGTAGCCTTGTCCACGGCTAACATTTACACACAGCTAGTTGGCATGTAAAAATGGAGTTATGCTAGCATGAATAACATTAACTTATCTGAAGTCCTTTCAGAAATATGTTTTAGCATAATCTTGCCAAATAAACAATGTAGAAATCTTTCTTTTCTCGTAGAATTAGCTACCCAATATGATTTTGAGTTTGAAAAGCGTTTGCTAGCATGTCAGGTGGAGTTTCACTGACTAGCTAGCTTAACGTTAAACCACCATGATGGCACAGCATGCATTCATTCTGTGAATTCACATTTCTGTCTTTGGTAACGGCGTTAGGTTTTGTAAGCGTTGTGGCAGTAATACAACAATGCGTTGACAGAAAATGTACTTTTAATACTTAAGTATGTTTAAAAGCAAGTACTTCAGTACTTTAACTTCAGTAAAAATTTGACTGTGCAACTTTTTTCACTTGTATCAGAGTAATATTTGACCAGTGGGATCTGTACTTTGATTGATTTAAATAATGAAGTTGGGTACTTTGTCAACCTCTGGGTGTACCAAGTGGGCCCGTTTCAGTATTACGCACTTTTTGATGTAACGAACTATTTGGACGTTCCCCAAGGAGTTCATTGTAGCAGGGTTGCGCTGTATGTATTTGGTTTATGTAGTCCTTGTGGCATTTTTTTTTTTTTTTTAAATTTCTGTCTCCGTCTGTAGACCCAATACATCTGCTAAACTGCGAATGATCGTCCAACATGGCCTGAGCACCCTGCGAGCGAGAGAGAAACATGGTCTTCAGCCTGCGCTGCTCATCCACTGGGCCAAACATCTCAGTGTCATGGTAAAAAAAAAATAATAATAATAATAATTTTTTTTAAATAAACCATTTAAGAAATCTGCTCTATGATCGTCAGGTCTTGTTTTAGATGTACAGTTATAAATGTCTTGGTTATAGATATGGACACATCAACCCAATTGTGACCCAGATGTGTTTAGGCTTTATTTTATCTGAAGTGCACTTTATTTATTTATTTAATCATCAGCTACTTTGTATTGTTTGTGTTGGTAATTTTATCCAGGATGTCTACTATGACTGCTGCTGCTTCTGTGAACCAAATATGTTGACAGATTAATATATTTCCAGCCTTCACCGCATGCATCCTGTGAACTCTTTTTACCAGTCTTTATATTGAGAGGAAATGATTCACAGCCTCTTGGCTACATATTTGCTGTTTGTTAGGATTAAAGGCACTGTTGGTGATTGATTGTGTAACATGACTAAACTCCCTGCAGGGCGATGGTGTGAACTCCTACTATGACCAGAAAGAATACGTTGGCCGTAGTGTGCACTACTGGCATGTTGTGCTCCCTTTGCTTGAGAAAATTGAGAAGAGACGCAGCATTCCTGAGCCCCTCGATCCATTATTCATGCATTTCGCTAGTAAGGACATACAGGTAAATATACACGATCATACTTTCTTATGCTTGCATTTCTGATTTGGCTTTCAATCAATACCCCGCTGTGTCTGACGACGGCCCCGGAGAATTCTCCCGCAGCGGGCGCGGACGCGTTTGCTGTAGTATAACCGTCATTCATGAGCTAGTACGGTGCTTGTGGATACATGAACACTATACTTTTTATTTTGAAAAAGGAACCAGGATGTGTTACCATTGATCTTTCTGGAGTATTTATTTATTAGTTTTGTTTTGCTGACTGAGAGTCTGAGGAGTTAGTGTCTCTTGAGGTTATGGCTAGCAATCGGAAGCGCCCACTTCTGTTCTGGTGGATGTCGGTGTCTCCGTGCGCCAATAACGATGGTCCGTCATGTTGACTTTCCGAAATGTCAAAATAAAAAAAGCTTAAAGGGCTGATGACACGAACATGACTCTATGCAATTTCTTAAATAAACTATACAACATGGCAAACATGCTAGATTTCTGTTATAATTACGTGAAAAGAAGCTGTTGTTACGCGAATATCCAACTTTTAATTGCACAGCGCAAGAAAACTGGGTCCGTGGCTCGCGGCCATGTTGTGACGTCAGCGGAAGAACACGCTGCGGTTCACTGGCTGTTCTACTCTGGCTCTACTCAATGGAAATGGCGCATGAAAACGCCGGTGAACTCTCTAGTGCTAGCTCTTCCTCTTCTGGGAGTCTAGAATTGTGTTGATCTCTTCCGAATAGAATCTATGATAGCATACCCTCTTTACCCTTTGCCTCTCGTTGCTAGGCGGCAGTTACATGAAAGCCGCAAGCTTTCACAAGCACATACATGACTGATATCACGCCGACTTTATGATTACATTTATGATTATCATGTAGAATCTATAGCTCTACGTACCTTTATCTTATGTCGTTTCACAACACATGTTCTGACAGGAGGACTGTCTTTGGATCCGGCATAGCTACTAGTAGACCCCCTCTGGAATACTGGCAGTGTTGCCAGATTGCAAGGTTTCCCTCCCAGTTGGGCGGTTTCAAGTGCATTTTGGTGGGTTTTGAACATATTTTGGGCTGGAAAACGTCAGCAGTATCTGTTGCCAGATACTGCTGACGTTTTCCAGCCCAAAATATGGGCTCAAATATGTTTTGAACATATTTTGGGCTGGAAAACGTCAGCAGTATCTGTTGCCAGATACTGCTGACGTTTTCCAGCCCAAAATATGTTCAAAACCCACCAAAATGCACTTGAAACCGCCCAACTGGGCGGGAAACCTCCCAATCTGGCAACACTGTGTAGGCACTGCTGATGGTAGTAACACACGTTTGTGCTGAACTGAGCACCCAAGAAATTCTTTTAAGCTGGGAAGGGTGTCAAAACAATCCAAATTGAAGTGTTCAGAGCACAGGACGGATGTTGGTGAGGGCTCCCACTTGTCACGAGTGCGCCTGACTTGCTTCACCCACTTCGCATGCAGCTCGGGATCTCTGGGAAACTTGAATAAACTTACCCCATCCTTGTGGGTTTTGGAGCAAAAGCCGGCAACACAACGCGAAGGCATAATAACTATATATATATATATATATATATATATATATATATATATAAAATGTATAATAATGACAAACTGAACACCTGCCGCATCAACAACAAACTGGTAAGTTAGGAGGAAAGTTCTTTTGCTGACGTCATATAGCTCCTCCTCCTCTTTCGTCTCCTGGGGGCTGCAGCCCTGTCAAATTTGCCCAAATAGCTGCGTTTTTTATCATAACTTGTAAAATAGGCGCCTTCGTGAATTAATATATGGATCATCAGGAATTACTTTTTATGTTCTAAAACATCGCCAAAGATGTCAAAAACATGTCATCAGCACTTTAAGAGTATTCTTAGCATCTTCTATACCGATTTAATAAACATTTTGTGAATCTCATCTTGAAAAGCAATTTCAAACCCAATCCATATTTTAACACCCAATACAATCAACTTTTCAATCAGGACAAAAGTAATGGCACCCTATCAGAGGAGAAAGGGTTGGTGTGTGTCTAAGACGAGCAGGTGATGTGAAATACAATTGCATTCTACATGCATTCTGTTTCATTTGAAAGAACTCATCGCTCCGCACAAAACTTGGTCGTTGTTTTGTTTTTTGCTCGAGTTACTAATTAGGCCAAATTAACGAATTTTCCAGGCCTCTTACTAGAATTGTTTCTCATCCGATTCCAGTTCTGATTGTTTTGGGTCGATCTTCCCTTGAGGAACAAAACTTGGTTGTTAATTTTCCTGTGACAACTTTTGTTTATTTTCAGTTAAATCGCATCTCCTCTGTCAATTCTCAATGGATTTCTGTCTTTGTTTGAAAGAACTAGTCCTGTACAAGACTTGGTCATTGTATTGTCAATTTTTTGCAAACAAATTAGTAGTTAGGTCGACTTAACACATTTTCTTTTGACTAGAATTGCATTTCCTCTCTCATTTATCATGCAAATTCAGTTCTGATCGATGTTTTGGGTCGATCTTCCCGTGGTGAACAAAATTTAGTCATTTTGTTGATTTTCCTGTTGTAAACAGTTTGTCGTAGAGGTTGGTCCTCTCTCGCATGGTCACATTTCAGTTCCGTTTGATGTTTTGGGAGTCATGGTTGGCAGGCCAGATGAGCTACTACGTCCTTGATATTCTGGTTTAGGAATTACCATCAAGTAAGATCTGGGAGATGTGTGGAGACTTCATTTGGGTGCCCCACATCCTGTGTGTTCCTCTGTGGAACAGGATCTTGCTTTCATGAATTTCATGGAGCCAATGCTGTTTCTCGCTCTTGTATTGAATATCATTTGTGTGCGCGCGCGTGCACACTAAATGGTTTGTGTCCAGCATTGAAAATCAGTTCATTTTTAGTTTAGTGTAATCTGCTTAACTTCTCAGTCAGTTTCTTATCACTATGGCTTAGAGTTTGTTCAATAATTCAGTATTTTATTTGCAAAATGTATTTTCAGTTTCAGAAAGTTTATTTGACCAAAACAAAATGATTACAAAGCAGAAATTATTTGAAGAAACGTATGTGTGACAAAAGGGGTGTTCACACGGCACATATTTGCATCGATGCTGCACCGATGTATTTTGTTGCGATATATCTTACACTGGTGTAAATTTTGTGGAGCGTTCACACGTCACAAACCTGCTTACTAGAGAGAAGCGTGTTAGCACCGGTGCAGCCCCACTTGCGTTCACACGGCAGTTTTTGCGACCGTGCTATACGATAGTAATAATGCGGAAATGAAATATGCACATGCGTGAAAATATACTTCCTTTTCCCGGTTGTCATGGCATCACCAAGCTCCGGGAAAACAACGTGGATGAAGACACCAGTGTTGCCAGATACTGCTGACGTTTTCCAGCCCAAAATATGTTCAAATCTGCCAAAATGCACTTAAAACGCCCAATCTGGCAACACTGGAAGACACGCAGTTCTGTTGTTGTTGATATTTGCCATTTTGGAAGCGCAAAATACCAGGATGCAAATTATGCAATGCCCGTATGTAATCAGCTCTCCTCACGCGTAGCGAGTCCACCCCTGTAGCGTTCAGACGTCCCATTTTATATCGGTGCTGCCCCGCAAGCTAGCGTTTACTCCAGAATAAATTTCTTAAACCGCCTCCCGAGCAGGGTTAGATTTGCACCAGTTTAAGCAGTTTTCAGGGGCTACACCGGTATAACTTTGTACTGTGTGAACGCTCTACCGGGGCAGCCCTGGTGCTACACCAGAGTAAAAGTTGCCGTGTGAACACCCCTAAAATCTTGTGTGTGAGATTGAAATGTGCTCAGGAGATCCCGACAAAGATCCATATCAGATCGCTGCAGTAGGGACCACCTTTACAGTATATATTAGTTTTCAGTAGTAATCAAGCCATAAATGACAGCTATGTTAAATAATTGATAGTGGATTAAGAAAGGAGTATAAACAATAGACATTGGGAAAACTGTAAGGGTGTTCACAAAAAGAGCAAGAATTAATTACATAAGGCAGGAAGTGTAAATGACAAAATATTTAGACTGTGGTGAATTATAATAACTTCAATACAAGTGTAATACATAACTAGGTATATCAGTTTTAGAAATGAACATTACATAAATACATGTAAACATTTTAATCATCATGCAGTATCCAGCAACATTAAAATATATCATAAGTGGCATGTGTATTCATGACACAACAGGATTCATTATACTTTTCTAGAATGTAGTTCTTTGCATAATTAGCGAAACCTTTTTGGCAGTGGGTATTAACCTTTTCTTTGACCACAACTGGAGTCTCATTCACAATTTTACATATTTGTATACTAACTCTCCTATCAGCAATCTTGTCTGTTCTATCTGTGAATAGGTTTTGATGTCCTCTTGTGTTGTACCTCATTATTGAGGCTTAAAGGCATAGCCTGCAGATATGATGGCGAACTATGACTGGCATGTTTGAAATATAATTTGAGCACGTGAATTCTGAACAGATCTTGAACTTGAATACCTTTGATCTCTTGAAGAGCGGTTCTGTATGAGCATTACATTTACTCTTAGCGATTAAGCCTATTGCTTTCTTTTGCAATTTGAAAAGCCTATTGATATTAAAGCCCGGTGCAGAAGTCCATACATTGTGTGGCTGAACAAGAGCATTATAGATAGTAAATAACGTTTCCTCAGGCAACACTGCTTTGAACCTGCTGAGCACACCAATGGTTCTGGAAATTTTGACACTTTTTTTTGTGTAGATGAGCATTCCATTTCATACATCTGTTTAGGCCACCCATTTTTTATCTTTAGGTTCACTGATTTTTTCAACATGTTTTTGATGATGTCGGTCGAAATAAAGTGTCTTTGTCCAAATTTTTTTTTAATTAATTTTTTTTTTTGCATGGCAAAATTTCAATGTCTGATTAAGATGAAAAAATAATTTAAATTCAAGAGACACACTTTATACACACACACGTGTGTGTGTGTGTGTGTTCTTGTGTATAAGTTTATAACACGGACTAGTATTCCAGTACTTACTTCTCTGAAGGTATGTGGTCATATGACCGTTGAGCTCTCATGAGTACATCGAAGGCTGATACGTTCGTGCTACTTGATTCGATAGGACTCTCTGCGGCACCATCCTCTTCTAATTCCACAGTCAGATACTTGCAGCCAAAATTGCAAACTAACGTTATGGCAGGCACATTTGGCATCACGCTCGTTACATCACCGCCGCCTTTCTGAGAACCAAAGATCGTTTTGATCTTTTTGTTTACTTTCAACGCTTGAGAGACGAAATCGCCCACGTTTTGGTTAGTGAGACAGTGAAAAGACTTTTCTTTACCACACTTTATGCTTACGTACAGTTGAGGCTATAGCTCGGAATCCATGCCGTCAGCGTCAGCCATGGTCAGCACGAGGTTGACACTGTCGTAAAGCGGTCTTAAATACCATAAAAACATTCAAGTGAATACTCAATGTCGTAAATAGTTTCGTTTTCGGACTCAGCTGAAGTGGATATATACAACACACATTGTCGTTTGTATTTGCGATTCTAATACTGTTTACTTAAAGAAATGTGACCTAGTACCAGGGATACAGTGCTGTTGCAAGAAAAATATGTGACACTTTTTTTACGTTTCTTTTTGTACATTTCGGCAGTTAAAATAAAAATACGCACAGACTTTTTATTTTTCTAGCGGTAGTATTTAACTGCCATCAGCGGATCCGTGATCCGAAAAATCTAAAATGAGTCGCCTTAAAGTCATGCCCAAAAATTGACGCGTTCAACACATTCTCTAACTGTGCCATATAAAGCAACATTAGGAACATGAACTGTACGCTGGGCTGAGTGAAAACATCAGTTTTGTTTTACCTATATTTAAAGACCACTTACTGACCTCCAACAGAGTGCTTATTGTATGCAATTCTTTATTAAAGCATGTCTCAGTTGGGAACTGACTAAGTGCACCCGTTAATTAGGGTCGTATCATCAGCATATAAAATAAAGTTGAAAACATCACTCACTGTTGAAATATCATTCATGTAAACGATGAGACGTGGGCCCAGAACAGACCCTTGAGGAACCCCAGTAGTTAGATCAGCCATACATGATTTACAATTGTCAGAATCAACAAATTGTCTCCTGTTTGTATGATAACTTCTTATCAGATCATTTGCAGTCCCTGTAACACCACAGAAAGATAAGTTTTCTAAAAGAATAGTATGATCAAGAGTGTCAGACGCCTTGGATAAGCCCAAAAAGATGGCTATAGGGACCTCTCCCTTATCCATATGCTATAGAATCCTATCATTTATTTCTCGTGATGCCATTTCTGTAGAATGTTCATCACGAAATCCGTATTGGCTTTTATATAAAAGCAGTTTTGATTTGATGTAATTGTACATTTTGAAGTAGTTGCGCATTTATTAATAAATGCTATTTAAACACATATTAAGACGATATAAAATATAATAAATGCATCTACAGTATTCAATACTGAAGTCCAAGTTGGACCTGGCTTTGGAAACGAGGTTTAGGGTGATTTTGTAAACTAAAGCTATGTGATTTTAATGTGTAGATGTTTCCAATACATATTTTAGACCAGGGGTCACCAAACTACGGCCCGCGGGCCAGATCCGGCCCGCCACCCCCTTTTGACCGGCCCCTCTGCCCCCCATCACTTGAACCGGCCCTATGAGGCAATCCCCAAAAGTGGTCATGGCCTATTTTTTTTAAATTGCTTTTTGGCAAATAATAACATGTCTGCATCTTGTATTTTGTTGATTTTATCAATTAAAATTGATATTTAGTTATAAAATGAACTATTCATATTTTCCAAATTTTCATCATATGCTCGCGATCAAGCAGTGACAGGCAGCGCACGCGCAGAGAACTGTCAGTGTTCAGGACAGCAAAATGGCTAGCGGTCAGCGAAAAGCTGACGGAGAGTGCAGAGTTTTTAAAAAACAGTGGGCCACCGATTATTTTTTCGTTCAGTGTAAGGACCGTGCAGTTTGTCTTGTATGTAAAGAAAGTGTGCCGGTTTTCAAAGAATATAATCTGCGTCGTCACTATGAAACCCGCCACAAAGAGTATGCTAGTTTGCGAGGGCAAACAAGAGAAGACAGGATTCGGAGGATGAAATGCGGACTGGCTGCACAACAGAATGTATTCCTTCCCCAAACCCAGATCAACCAGGCTGCTGTCCGAGCTAGCTATAAGGTAGCTCACCTACCAGCTACCCATGGAAAGCCGTTTACTGATGGGGACTTTGTTAAAGTATGCATGCTTGCTGTGGCCGAGGAGGTGTGTCCCGACAAGAAGGATGCGCTCAACGCGGTGAGTCTCTCCGCACCTACTATGACCAGGCGAACCGAAGATTTGGGGGACAACGTGTATGACCAGCTGAATGAGAGAGCGTCAGAATTCGAGTTTTTTGCTTTGGCCATGGATGAGAGCAATGACGTGCAGGACACAGCACAACTGCTGTGATCTATTGCTCATATTATAATTTCACTGTTTTTTAAAATGTATTTATTTTATAGGCCTATTTATTTGACCTTTATTAAGTGCTGCATACAATTATTATTTATATTATTAATAATATCAACAGGCCTACCTACAATTTATAATTTTCCACTCACCTTTGCCAGTGTCAATCACCTCAAATAGGCAGATGTTTCTTACCTTGACAGCTTTGATATTATTTTTATTAGAAAATAAATAAATGGAATATCAGTGGTATTTCAAATTAAAACAAAGTGTGAAGACTCGATTACTACTTTTGCAAACCACTAGTAAAGATAAAAAAATATGTGCCAGGAATCAAGTGTTGATATAGTAGTATGGATATAGTAGTGGGGATGGCTGTGCCAGGCTAGTAATCTCTACTACACAATGAGGCCTGCTGGTGGTCATATTTGTCTGGGTCATACAATTCTATGTGATATAGCTGACCTGACCCCGGCCCCCATCACAGTCAGGAACGACAATGTGGCCCCCAGAGAAAAAAGTTTGGTGACCCCTGTTTTAGACCATATTGAAACCAAATTCAGAATAATTTGTCATTGTAAAACATTGTAAGACATTGTCACAAGGAAATTTAAAGTGCTGCTCCTTCTGGTGCATAGAAGTATACATTCATACACTCATACCGATACATACACATCATAGGACGGGTTACATAAGAAACAGTATAAAAATAGATCTTTTTTTTTTCCTCCCTTTTCCTCTTTTAGAAAAAAAAATCACAGTACTGGAAAGTGTAAATGCAGTGCAAATTCATGTCCTTTCAAACAAAACAAAAACTTGTGATTTATATTTTGCTTTCTAACTAGAAGTTTGTTTCCAGATCTGCAACACTGTCGAATTGTATTGGGATCGAGAGGATTCAATCGAATTGGTTGAATAATGCAGTGTGTCGTCCCCCCCCCCCCCCGTTTAGGTTTCTGAAATTAAAGGCTATGAAGAGGAGGCTATGATGGCATTCGCTACTCTTCTTGACATTGAGGGCAATACTGAGCAGGCCATCTTGAAGCTTGAGAAGCTCAACTGCATCTCTTCTTACTGGCATCTTGCTCAGGTAATCAAGAATTATTTGCCATCTCGCGTACAGTAGTTATTTTTGACTTGCTTCCATAAAAGTGGTTTGCATACACCCTGATGGACAAAAACAGAACATCTGGTGGTGTTTAACTAGGATGTTTATGGATAGCCATACATTTGTACTAAGGTTTTTTTATTGTTTGATCACAGATCTATCAGAGACTCTCTGAAGAGGCAGGAAATGGAGTTGAGGAAACTCAAGAAATGTGCGTCAGCCTTCTCCAGCAGTTCAGGAAATACTTATCGAAGATCTACCATGCTGGTGCAGATGACATGGAGAAGGTCTAGGATCCAATTCCAATCACCATTCGCTTGTGTAATTGTTAATCAGGGTTAAGATTTCATGTCAGATTTTATATTCCAGCTGCCGGTGTCAATGGAGGAAATTATGGACTTGCTCAATGAGGTCAATCAGCAGCTTGGAGAGAGTGGAGAGGCTGTGGATGGAGTTCATGAAGGACTTCCAATGACTTCAAGCCCACACTCCCTCACAGATCCAGCTGTGGCTGCTTCCCAGAAGTTCTCAATGTCCTCTCCGGCCAAAAGTGTCCTCTCTCCCTCTAAGAGATCGGTGGTATGTTAGTGTGTTTTTTTTTTTTTTTTTTTTTTTTTTTGCGTTTTCATTTTTTCCCCCCCAAAGTGCATGTTTTGTTGCTCAAGTTATTAAAGTCCTCTTTTTTTTATCCTAGTTTTCTCCCAAAACACCCCCTCACTGGGTGGAGGATCAAAAGTCACTTTTGCAGATGCTCTGTCAACAAGTCGAGGCTTTGAAGGTCAGTTTGCAACTTGGAGTTCATTGAATGAATAATTCTAAAAAACAAATATTAAGATGTAGTGGAACAGCACTGCTGTACAGGGATGATGGATATTGCTGTACCAAGCCACAGCTATACTGTACATTCTGTGGCGTATCCCTTTAGTACATGTTGCGTAGATTTTGTTTTTTGGCTAAAGGTCTGCTAAATATGAAAAATAGAATATGATTTAATGATGATAACTTGAGTACAGGGAGATGATTAAAATGTTAAACAACCAAGGGCAGCAAGTCACACTTGGCACGTCTCTGAATGTTTGCTTTGCAGAACGAGGTTCATGATCTGAGACACAATTCCTCTGGATCAACAGAGTCCCCATTTCACAGAGTGTATGGAGGGAATTATGCAGCAGAGGCATTTCAGGAGCCCTTTTCAGCAACGCAGTCGTTCCATGGAGTGCCTCTTACTGGTCAGTCTAACTAGATTACTGAACACAGAGTGTGATGCCTTTATTTGACTTTTGACACTGTGTTAATGTCACATTTTATTTGGTTTTCTCAGTTGCCACTACAGGTCCTTCAGTGTACTACAACCAGTCCCCTGCATATAATTCACAGTACCTTCTTCGCACTGCTGCAAACGTAACACCATCCAAGGTAGGCAGACGTGTGACCTGGAAACAAGGACTGCAGCTGTCAGTGTTTCAGCACTGTTTCAAAACATATAAATTCGCCAGCTTCCTGAAATTTAAAAAAACAAAACTGAACAGTCCTGTTTGTTTAGAACACGCTTCTAATGCATCTCTTAAGGCAGTTGCAGGTTCAGTGAAATATTATAGGCAAAGAAAAAAAAATTGCAAAACATCCATTGTCAAATACAGTAAGAAAAAAAGGCTATAATTAATTTAAGCTATTTAAGTTATTCCACGAAATTGAGTCGTACATGAGCTGATAGCCGACAAGGCGCATAGCACCGAGTTAGTTATAAGCCATGTACGATGAGATTGAGTGGAATAATTATTCTATCCACTTTCACTGGGTTTTGAGAAACAGCATTTTTATTTTTTTGTAAATTCGATAACTTTATACAAAACATCTGACAAAATCATTTCCACTTAGAATGTCAACAAGCCAGCAAAATGACAGGAGCGGTTTGTGAAAAATGCTACAATAATCTCATCTCATTATCTCTAGCCGCTTTATCCTGTTCTACAGGGTCGCAGGCAAGCTGGAGCCTATCCCAGCTGACTACGGGCGAAAGGCGGGGTACACCCTGGACAAGTCACCAGGTCATCACAGGGCTGACACATAGACACAGACAACCATTCACACTCACATTCACACCTACGGTCAATTTAGAGTCACCAGTTAACCTAACCTGCATGTCTTTGGACTGTGGGGGAAACCGGAGCACCCGGAGGAAACCCACGCGGACACGGGGAGAACATGCAAACTCCGCACAGAAAGGCCCTCGCCGGCCACGGGGCTCGAACCCGGACCTTCTTGCTGTGAGGCAACAGCGCTAACCACTACACCACCGTGCCGCCCTTGCTACAATAATAATTCTTGAAAAATAATAAAGATGCGTTCTTACTATGAAATACTTTTTATTCCATATTTTGTTGCTTTTTTTGGGGGGGGGGTTTCAAGTAAAGATTTTATTTCGTCCTCGATTGGTTCAGCAACACGTGCCGTCATTTTGTTTCTCTCTACTCATGGTATATGAGCTAATTAGCCTAATAGTAGAGTAGCCAATCAGAGTATGCGATTGCTCATATCTGGTGAATGTGGATAGAATACAAAGTCTTCTTTCAGGTGTGTTTTTTGAGGGAAGGGTTTGTAGCTCAAGGTAAAGACTAAGGTGCGATTCTTTCTACTTGATCACACACAAATATCACAACATTTGGGAAACCATAAGTAACCATAGATTAGTTTTATTTAGTTTTTTGGAAATCTGGGTAAAACGATCAGCTTTGGTTAAGACTCCGGTCTTATGACTGGTTCCTGGTAGGGTAGAAGGACTGTTTTTGAATTCAACTCCTGTTGTTGAGTATTTTAACTTGTGAAGGAAGTAATGATGGAAGAAGGCTTTTTTCTGCATTATTGTCTATAAGTTACAAATGTGGTAGATGAAGGGGAGTTTAAAAAACTGAGGCATTCCTTTAACATATCTTTCCCATAGGCACCCGTCTATGGAATGAATCGTCTCCCTCAGCCGCATATGTATGCCTACCAGCAACCAACACATACACCCCCTCTTCAAACAGGAGCATGCATGTACTCTCAAGATCAGGTTTTTGGTACCTCCATCAGGTTTGAATCGCCAGCTACAAGCTTGCTGTCCCCATACAGTGAAGAATACTGCAGTCATGTTTCTCAACCATCTACCAATCCAGCGTTGCCAGAACCTGGGTATTTCACTAAGCCAACTGTAATACCTGCTCAGTCCTGTAAGAGCAGTGAAGGCAAGTCAGTGGACTTTAAGATGAACTTTGGCCAGCAAAATCCAGTTGAGACTTCTAAGCCAGTGACTGGAGCTGCCTCCCAAACAACTCCAACAGCAGCTGCTTTCAAGTTCAATTCAAACTTCAAATCTAATGATGGTGACTTTACTTTCTCAGCTGTAGAGGTGAAAAATAACAGTGAAAGCCTCTTGGGGCTTCTGACTTCAGATATTCCTCCCAGACCTGAAGGCCATTCAACCCTAAACTCTCAGTCGCATGACCCAACACCCAGCCATAGTGGGGTCTTTACTTTTGGGAGTAAAAAAGGCTTTTCATTTGTTGATGGCGCACAGGGTAAAACAACTCTTTTTGGAAAACCTGACCAAACATTTAGCTTTGCAAACATGACCAAGCCAGTGACTGGAGAGGAAAGTGAAGAGAAATGTGTCGAAAGTGATGACAGCACCCATGTTGAAGAGGATGAGGATGGTCCACATTTTGAACCCATTGTTCCTCTGCCCAATAAGATTGATGTCAAAACTGGGGAGGAGGAGGAAGAAGAAATGTTCTGTAACAGAGCCAAATTGTTCCGTTTTGAGGCAGAAACAAAAGAATGGAAAGAAAGAGGCATTGGATCTATCAAAATCCTAAAGCACAAAACATCAGGCAAATATCGATTGCTGATGAGGAGAGAACAGGTTTTAAAAATATGTGCAAATCACTACATCACTGCAGACATGGTTCTGAAACCAAATGCTGGATCTGATAAATCATGGGTATGGTATGCTGTGGACTATGCTGATGAAATGCAAAAGACAGAACAGCTGGCTATTCGTTTTAAGACTGCAGATGAAGCAGCTTTATTCAAACAAAAATTTGAGGAAGCTCAGAAAGATATTCTTAAACAGCCAAAACTGCAAAGTCAACTGAATGAAAATGACTCCAAACCTTCTACCTTTGAGGAATCAAGCAGAAATGTTGATCTTAAAACCCTTTTTGCTAAGAAGGAAAGTGAATGGGATTGTAATGTCTGCGCTGTAAGAAATAACACCTCATCGAAAGAATGTGTTGCTTGTAGCAGCCCCAATCCTTGCGGTGACCTGAAGGCTGAAACTAAACCAGATGATGGATTTAAAAGTGCTCCTGCACCCTCAACAGGAGCCTTTATGTTTGGACTTGGTGGAAGTTCTAAGGATGCCGGTGATGCCAGCTTCAAGGCATTTGGATCCCAGATTCCTTTTTCCTTTAAATTTGGAACACCGCCAACTGTTACTCCGTCCAATCAGGGTGAGACAAAGTCTGGTCAACTTGAGCAAAATGTGGATTCGAACAGAAATGTTGATCTTAAAACCCTTTTTGCTAAGAAGGAAGGTGAATGGGATTGTAATGTCTGCGCTGTAAGAAATAACTCCTCATCGAAAGAATGTGTTGCTTGTAGCAGCCCCAATCCTTGCAGTGACTCGAAACCTGACACTAAACCAGCTGATGGATTTAAAAGTGCCCCTGCTCCTGCACCCTCAACAGGAGCCTTTAAGTTTGGACTTGGTGGAAGTTCTAAGGATGCCGGTGATGCCAGCTTCAAGGCATTTGGATCCCAGATTCCTTTTTCCTTCAAAATTGGATCACAGGCATTCAGTCACGGTGATGCAAAAAGGAATGAGCCTTCTGCAAGCACTTGTGTTGCAAACCAAACCAAAACCGATGCAGCTCCAGAATCTACCAAACAGTCGGCAAGCGCTGCCTGCTCTATTGGCTCTGGATTTGATAAGTTTATCAAAAAAAGAGGTCAGTGGGATTGTGATAACTGCCTGGTCAGGAATGAGGCAGCTGCAGCAAACTGTGTTTCTTGTAATGCTCCTTGTAGCAGCAGAAAAAATGAAGCAAAATGGGATTGTAATGTCTGTCTAGTTAGAAATGAAGGCACATCTAGTTGTTGTGTGTCATGCAAGAGTCCTTATCTAAATGCAAACAGTACTCAGGCTGCACCAGCATCCTCCACCTTTAGCTTTAGTACTGATGGTCAAGCTAACCATCCTGCAAGTACAGGGTTTACAGCCAACTTTGAAGCTGGTACTTTTCACTTTGGTCAGGGTAAGAAAGATACCCCACCAACAACTCAAGCTGAAACGTCTTCAGCTAGTTCAAAATCCTCTATTTCAATGCCAGGGTTAACCAGTGAATTTAAATTTGGTATTAAGGGCTCTGAATCAAAGCCAGCCAACAGTGAACCTGCCTCAGTGTTGCTGAAAAACATTGCTGAACAACACAGAGAAAAAGAAAAGGAAGCATCCTCCACATCTGTCCAGTCAGCGGACAGTCTAAGTAATGATGATTGTCCACTGATTACAGGAAAGCAGGTTCCATTCAGTTTTGCAGACTTGGCCAATTCTTCGCAGGGTAACTTTCAATTTGGCCAGAAGGATCCCAGTTTTAAAGGCTTTGAGCGGGCTGGTGAGCAACTTTTTACCTCCTTTCTGCAAAACCAAAAAGCAGACACCTCTGTTGATCAAGAAGAGGAAGATATGTACAGAACAGAAGAAAATGATGATATCCAGTTTGAGCCTGTGGTTAAGATGCCTGAAAAAGTCGATCTTGTTACAGGGGAAGAGGATGAGGAATGTCTGTACACAATACGTGTTAAGCTTTTCAGGTTTGATAATGAAACTCATCAGTGGAAAGAACGAGGGGTTGGAAATCTCAAAATTCTTAAAAATAATCAAAACGGGAGGCTTAGAGTTCTAATGAGACGAGAGCAAGTGCTGAAGGTGTGTGCTAATCACTGGATCACTACTACAATGAACCTAAAACCCCTTTCTGGCTCAGATCGTGCCTGGGTATGGTTAGCAAACGACTTTTCAGACGACGATCCCAAGTTAGAGCAGTTGGCTGCCAAGTTTAAAACTCC
Organism: Neoarius graeffei; assembly: GCF_027579695.1. Lineage (NCBI taxonomy): Eukaryota > Metazoa > Chordata > Actinopteri > Siluriformes > Ariidae > Neoarius > Neoarius graeffei. The sequence goes on along the minus strand of NC_083577.1, from coordinate 20,191,364 downwards.
AGAGCTTGCAGAAGAGTTTAAGCAAAAGTTTGAGGCGTGCCAACGACTCCTCTTGGACATTCCTCTACAGACCCCTCATAAGCTGGCTAATTCAGACCGAACAGCAAATCTCATACGGAAAGCTGAGGAAATGAAATCTGGTCTTAAGGACCTCAAATCATTCTTGACTTATGATGCAGTGAAAGGCAAGCACGAGGAAAGCAGTGTTGCAACAGCAAACGATATCTCAGCTCTCAAGTCCCATGGTGAGAGCACTGGACCCACTTTGGAATGGGATAATTATGGTTTGCAAGATGATGATCATGATGAAAGCGCTGACACATCTATATGCGCTTCTCCACAAGCTAGTAGTCCATTGCAAAAAAATTTGTTCCGTTTTGGAGAATCATCAGCTGGGTTTAGTTTCAACTTCCAGCCTATACTTAGTCCCTCCAAATCCCCAGCGAAGCTGAATCAGAGTGGGACATCTGTCGGAACAGATGATGAACAAGAAATAAGTCAAGAAGAGGAAAGAGATGGCCAGTACTTTGAACCAGTTGTGCCAATGCCTGAAGTGGTTGAGCTTTTAAATGGAGAAGAGAACGAGCAAGTCGTGTTCAGTCACCGAGCAAAGTTGTATCGCTATGATAAAGACCTCAACCAGTGGAAAGAAAGGGGTATCGGAGACATCAAAATTTTGCAAAACTACGATACAAAGCGCACAAGACTTGTGATGAGACGTGACCAGGTTCTTAAATTATGTGCAAACCACTGGATAGCCTCGGATATGAAACTTGAGCCGATGAAAGGAGCAGAAAAGGCATGGATCTGGAGTGCTTACGACTTTGCTGAAGGAGAAGGAAAAGTTGAGCAGTTGGCTGTGCGGTTTAAATTGCTGGAGACTGCAAATTCTTTCAAGGAATTTTTTGAGAAGGCCAAGGATGCCCAGGAAAAGGCAGCCCTTCTTGTGTCTGCTTCCCCTAGAGAAGTCCTGACTTCCCCCCAATCCCTGTGTGGTCAAGCTGCTATTGAGGTACTTGAGGAGACGACGAAAGAAAAAACCGAACAGCCTTCTGAAAGCAGTCAAGCGGCTACTCAGAGTCCAAGCCCACACATCTCCCCTTTGGTCTCTTCCCCCAAGTTTGTTTTTGGGTCAAGTCATTTGCAGAAAATATTTGGAAGCCCAGTGTCCCCTAAACAGATGGTTTCTAGTCCAGCTACAAGTCTTGAAGATCAAGCATCGGGCAGTGCTTCAAGCTCTAAAACAGCTGAAAGCAAGATGACGACTCCATTCAAAGTGCCAGAAAGAGGTGAGGAATATATATTTTTTACTAAAGTTAAGTCTTTGAAATTTTTTTCTTAACAGCTTAATCATTATTGCCAGTTTTTTACTGTTTAAAATGATCCTCAGTTCTGGTTAAGTTTACCCAGAAGGGGTCAATTTGCAAATGTCTTCAGTGCTTTTTGATTCCACACAATGTTCTCTCTGTCGTTTAACTGTTCTGTTTCGGGGTTTTTGACTTTGTTCTTGTCCTTTCATACCCCACCTGTGTAACACTGTGGTAAGGGTGTTGCGGTGTGAAACTTTCATGGGATGATAAACTAGTTTAAGTATATAATGGTTTCACAATGATATTGATCGACCATTTAATAACACATAAGCCAGTGGTGAAAACTTGAAGGATTTTAAAAAAAAAATCCTGAGTCCATGTATGTACAAGAAGAACCAAAAGGAAACTAGAAAGCCACCCAGTCGAAGTGCATACCTCCGCCAAGCCACATACAGTGGGGCAAAAAAGTATTTAGTCAGCCACCAATTGTGCAAGTTCTCCCACTTAAAGATGAGGGAGGCCTGTAATTTTCATCATAGGTATACCTCAACTATGAGACAGAATGGGGGGAAAGAATCCAGGAAATCACATTGTAGGATTTTTAATGAATTAATTGGTAAATTCCTCTGTAAAATAAGTATTTGGTCGCCTACAAACAAGCAAGATTTCTGGCTCTCACAGGCCTGTAACTTCTTCTTTAAGAGGCTCCTCTGTCCTCCACTCGTTACCTGTATTAATGGCACCTGTTTGAACTCGTTATCAGTATAAAAGACACCTGTCCACAACCTCAAACAGTCACACTCCAAACTCCACTATGTCCAAGACCAAAGAGCTGTCAAAGGACACCAAAAACAAAATTGTAGACCTGCACCAGGCTGGGAAGGCTGAATCTGCAATAGGTAAGCAGCTTGGTGTGAAGAAATCAACTGTGGGAGCAATTATTAGAAAATGGAAGACATACAAGACCACTGATAATCTCCCTCGATCTGGGGCTCCATGCAAGATCTCACCCCGTGGGGTCAAAATGATCACAAGAACGGTGAGCAAAAATCCCAGAACCACACGGGGGGACCTAGTGAATGACCTGCAGAGAGCTGGGAACAAAGTAACAAAGGCTACCATCAGTAACACACTACGCCCCCAGGGACTCAAATCCTGCAGTGCCAGACGTGTCCCCCTGCTTAAGCCAGTACATGTCCAGGCCCGTCTGAAGTTTGCTAGAGAGCATTTGGATGATCCAGAAGAGGATTGGGAGAATGTCATATGGTCAGATGAAACCAAAATAGAACTTTTTGTTAAAAACTCTACTTGTTGTGTTTGGAGGAGAAAGAATGCTGACTTGCATCCAAAGAACACCATACCTACTGTGAAGCATGGGGGTGGAAACATCATGCTTTGGGGCTGTTTTTCTGCAAAGTGACCAGGAGGACTGATCCGTGTAAAGGAAAGAATGAATGGGGCCATGTATCGTGAGATTTTGAGTGAAAACTTTCTTCCATCAGCAAGGGCATTGAAGATGAAACATGGCTGGGTCTTTCAGCATGACAATGATCCCAAACACACCACCTGGGCAACGAAGGAGTGGCTTCGTAAGAAGCATTTCAAGGTCCTGGAGTGGCCTAGCCAGTCTCCAGATCTCAACCCCATAGAAAATCTTTGGAGGGAGTTGAAAGTCCGTGTTGCCCAGCGACAGCCCCAAAACATCACTGCTCTAGAGGAGATCTGCATGGAGGAATGGGCCAAAATACCAGCAACAGTGTGTGAAAACCTTGTGAAGACTTACAGAAAACGTTTGACCTCTGTCATTGCCAACAAAGGGTATATAACAAAGTACTGAGATGAACTTTTGTTATTGACCAAATACTTATTTTCCACCATAATTTGCAAATAAATTCTTTAAAAATCAGACAATGTGATTTTCTGGATTTCTTTTCCTCATTTTGTCTCTCATAGTTGAGGTATACCTATGATGAAAATTACAGGCCTCTCTCATCTTTTTAAGTGGGAGAACTTGCACAATTGGTGACTGACTAAATACTTTTTTTGCCCCACTGTAATACAGGGCTCGGCACTAACTTTTTAATCCACTTGTCCAGTCAGACAAGCAACAGGACTTTTCACTTGTCCTGACCATAACCTTTTTATTTATTACTATGTATTTACTAGTTCAATGAAAGGAAAGTGAGTTAACAAAGTTTATCAAAAAGCAGGTATAGTTATGGTTATCATTATGCTTTAACGATTTATAATTTTTCAATAAAACTCCAACTTTAACAATCAACAAAAACTATTCAGTGCCCCATTATAGTACATGCGTCATTATAACCCATCACCTGATCTGCAGTTTTAAGTCAGACTCACCCGAATTCAGAGTTTCTGGAGGAAATGCAGTTAAATCTTGATTAATCCAGTAAAATGTGAAGTATAAATTAATTTACTGAAATGAAACCGAAAGAAAACGAGTTTGACATGATCACATTGTGAATGCAAAACAAACCGTGAGTGAGTTCGGCTCGGTCATAAAACTCCCCCGAAATATTTTACGACATTTTGTGATGGTTAATGTGAACCATAAAAAAGAAAAATACAATGAATGTTCGAATTCAATGAAGTTTCACCACAGATATTTATTTTATTGAGGTATTTGATCGGTATTTCTCTGATTTTGATGAAGTCTAATAATCTATAATTACACATTACAACCTGGTTATTTTTCCACACGCCCCGCTGTACTCGGCTTCCCCGGAATTTTGTAAGCAGTAACGCGGCCGGATCGCTGAGGGGATTGAATTGGTTTTGTTGGAACTTTATTGATGACTCTGGAATGATTACTATGAAAATTATTTTTTCTCCAACAATCCCTACAAGATGTGGTCCGAGGGAATAATTTGTTTGGTATCGTATTGCAATTTGCTACCTAAATTCCCCAAACTGCGATGCAAAACAGTGCGTTGTGCAAAACTGCAATGCAAATTTCTGCCGCCTTTATCCCTTGTAAACTGCAATTTGGACAAGATATATAATTGGTCAGATGAATGCTCAACACACAAGCACTTGTGTGTGTGTGTGAGTGAGAGAGAGAGAGAGAGAGAGAGAGAGAGAGAGAGAGAGCTCATGACTTGTGTGGTGGGCTGTAACAATTCTTGAATTCTGATTGGCTGTAAATCTGAGAAGCGTGCATAGTACTGTATGACCGCGGGCGTAATAGACAGGCTTTTAATGAGTTCCTTGTGACCACGCCAGGTGCCACTCATTTATGTCGTCTTTTCTTGATGGATTGCCACTGTAAATGAATTCTGATGATGCCCAAGTCTTTAGTAAAACCTTATTGGTGGGTGCTAGATCTTCCTTGTTTTTGGCGAGTAACACGAAAGTGCTGAGTGATGAATGTTGAGAAGGTTTGTGTCCGTGTGTGTGCTTGGTACTGGCCAGTGACCCATGGCAAAATGGCAGAATCCCCACGTGTTTCCAATAACAGCAGCAGCACTGTACATGGCCCCCAGCTAAGTACAGTTGAAAGGTGGAAGAGGGAATGGGGAGACTGGATTGTGTACAACTCAGAGGGTGCATGTGTGCAAAGCACGCATTGTGCGGTCTGTCAGACTCGCGAATCTCACTTGCGGGCTCTGAGAAACCTGAACAGGTCATTCATTGACAGGATCTCTGGACGCAATCTACAAAAGGATCAGTTTCAAAAGCATGCGAAATCCAACATGCACCTACAGGTAGGCCTATTTGACGATGTTTCATTTGGACTTTTCAGGCTTGTCTGGAAATAATCTGCTTGGCCTAGGCACTAACCTGTCGCCATTTCAGCAGATGTACAAGCCAGTCATACATGAAAATAGTGTAATTAAATGGTATTAGCTCTAGATCTAAATAGTATTTTAGAATCCCAGTCTACTATAGTTGATCATGACTGTAAATTGCCAAATAGCGTGTTCATTTTCAAAAAATATTAATGCAAACGCTAATTTTTAAAATCTTGTAATAGATCATTTTTGGGTCTGTGTTCATGATCACGATCACACGTACTATAAATTAATATGGTGATGGTACACTGCTCCAAATCTACTTGCAGGCTTTACGTCTGTCAACCAAACCATCATTGGCCACAGTCTACTCCTCAACACCCCTTGGGCGAGCAGTAGCTGGTGCAGAGCAAACTGATGGGGAAAGGGTCGCTATGTTGATTGACGTTTGCTCTACACTGACCAAGGAAGATCTCCCTTTCAGTAAACTTCCCATCTTTGCAGAGTTGGAAAATTGACATGGTGTTAAACTAAGGCCCTGTCCACACGGCAACGGATTCAGGTGAATCTGATAAAATTGTTTATCGTTTCGGCCTGGCGTCCACACGGCACCGGCGTTTTGGGTGCCCCAAAACGAAATCTTTTGAGAACGGGTTCCAGAGTGGAAAGATCTGGCAACGACGCCATTGCGAAGTCGTCTGGATGAGTAGAACGGATTTGTTTACGATGACGTCACAACCACGTGACTGTGAGTGCGTCACGCCGGGCATAGACATATAAACATAGACGCCGCCTTCCGCGTAGAATCATACGTCATCCTCGCCGCCATATTGGATGTGGCAAAGTGGAGAATAAAGATGCCTCATTCATGTGCTGCGTTTAACTGTACCAACAGATTTACCGTCCAAACGAGATCACATGGGATTACCTTTCACAGGTGAGACTGGAAAAATACTTTTCATTGTATTTGGTCATTATAACGTAATTTTACGAACAGATTTTTCTGACTTTGTGGCTAATATGAAGTCTCGCGCATAATAGCCGCTCGGTGAAACCTGTCTCCAAGCAATTTATAATTTATAAATAAATTTATAATTTATTTCATAGCCCACCCAACCAATTTCACCACCAGCTGTCAGATGGTGATGGCACACTCAAAAATAGAAGAGATTGGAAGCATGTCAGACTGTGAAGCAATCACATGGAGCAATCCCATTGTAATATGGTTTAATTGAATTTTTTTTCCATATAGCACTGTATATTGCAAAAATTGTTTTTGGAGACATTTTATAGCCTATCTGCACGGCATTTAATGAAAGTGATGCAGAGACGGCACGGCACGGCTTCAGCAGCGTAAGCACAGCACATTATTCTACACGATCCCCGCTGAACTCCAAAACATGCCTTGATGTGTAGATATCGTTAGTAGCTTACGATAGTAGCAGCGGAATAAAAAAAAAAAACAAGTTTCCGATAGCCTGATTCCGGTATAGGCCTGCTGCATGTTGAGGAAATTTAGGTCACACCTCCCACGGAATATTGACGGGTATTTCGCACACTATTTATAACCATCACATTAAAAGTTATACATGTTGTTTTGATGCCTGTTTGTTTCCCAAATATATACGTGTGTGTCTTAATGGGTGAATAAAAGGCAACAAGTTAAATATTATTGTAGAAAGGGGCTTTATGAAGTTCAGTCCATTTACTTGCATTGGTTTACGGGGAAGATTTGCCACATCCAATATGGTGGACACTCTGACGTATCCCAGCAACGGGCCATCAGGCTCAATGCGGCGTCTGTTTATATGTCTATGACGCCGGGTAGAAGAAGGGGTTTATGCACATGCATCGTACTTCTTCTATTGTTCTGGTGTCTCCGATGGGACCGTCTTACAGCGCACGTAGAGGTGTGGCATGTGTATTGCATCGTTTTCAGCAAACATTGCGTTGCCATATGTACCTGATATTTTACTGATCCGTTGCCCATGTGGACGCGATATATATATATATATATATATATATATATATATATATATATATATATTTTTTTAAATCTCGTTGCCGTTGTCGTGTGGATGTAGCCTAAGCCAGACATACTTGAATGACCCTAAGGCAAGGGAATTTACAAATCTTATAGGGGAAGTAATGAAGGAGGACCTCCTAAACTTGGTCAGAGCTGTGTATTACATTGCAGTGCTTACAGATGGTTCTACTGATGTCCGTGGAGAGGTTGTTCAGCAGCGATCGACACCCCGCTGTGCAGCCCTGTGAGAAGAGGCCTAACCCTTCAACCAGTTCCTGAACCGTTTGCCTTCCAACAATTTTACATGTTCAACTTGCCAAATTTTGCACAGTGACTTAACAGTTGCATTCCTGACTGAAGACTAGCATGTTTCCTTGAATATTCTTGCCTGAAATGTGACCCACTGGAATCACCTGCATGCTCCCTGGAAATGCAGGAGAATGCATTTCAGGGCATCTTTTAGCCTTTGGCTTCCAGGGCCCAAAGGCGGGCCCTGGATCCTGACCGATTTGCTCACCCGCTTCGCAGCCTGAGCTGGTGGCCTTTAACCACCCAGTACTATACAATCTTCAACTGTTACCATCTTGTATAGCAATTACTGCTATTCACTTTGTCCAAACAAATTATTCCCTGGGTTCCTAAAAGATTTATAAATAAGCATTAGGTATCATTACTATATTGTTTGGGATGGCTATATGTAATACTTTGAGTAATTTTTTCTCGTCTGTAAACCAAATGCCCTAGTGGTTCATGTCCGCCTCTCGATCGGGAGATCACGGATTCCACTCGTTGTCGGGTCATATGAAAGACCACCGTAAAAATGGTACCTACTGCCGTCTGGCAGGGCACGCTGCAATACAGATGCAAATGGGGAGTCAAACTCTTGTGGTTACCAGAGGACCAGTCCCCCCCCCCCCCCCCCCCCACACACACACACACACACACACACAGTAACCCTAGCTGTATAGGCGAGAGGCCAAGGGCTATTGAAACGGAGATTAGCAATGCACCCGAGTGCATGGCGTGGGAAGGACTTTAGACTTTTACTAAACCAAATGAGAGGTTTATATGGAGCAAATGTGACTGTAAAATATGTAGATTAGATAAAACTTTTTTGATCCCTTTGGGTGGGTTCCCGCAGGGAAATTAAGATTCCAGCAGCATCATTACAGATAAACAGAGAAAAGAAATGGAGAGAACTTCTAGATAAATTAAAATAAATTAAGTATTTACATATAAAAAGAATAAGATATGGGGGAGGGGGGAAAGGTGGGGAAAAAGGTGGGGAGAAGGGGGGGTGGTGGCAGGAGAGATATTGCACTATATATTGCACATTATATTGCATATTGTCTGGTATTGCTTATTGTTAGGCTAGGCTACTGCTCCTTCCCATCCTCTGTCCTCCTGTTACCCCTCCTCCCCCCCAGAGAGGAGTTGTACAGTCTGATGGCGTGAGGGACAAAGGAGTTTGAGTCTGTTCGTCCTGCACTTGGGAAGGAGCATTCTGTCACTGAACAGGCTCCTCTGGTTGCTGATGACGGTGTGCAGAGGGTGACTGGCATTGTCCATGATATTCAATAGTTTGTCCATAGACCTCTTCTCTGCCACCGTCACCAGTGTGTCCAGCTTCATGCCGACCACAGAGCCGGCCCGCCTGATCAGTTTGTCAGTTTGTCCAGCCTGGATATGTCCTCCTTGGATGTGCTGCCCCCCCAAGCACACCACGGTGTAAAACAGGACACTGGCGACCACAGACCGATGGAACATCCACAGGAGTTTCCTGCAGATGTTAAAGGACCGCAGCCTCCTAAGGAAGCATAGCCTGCTCTGTCCCTTCCTGTACGTGTTTGGTGTTGCAAGTCCAGTCCAGCTTGGTGTCCAGCCACAGCCTGAGGTAATTGTAGGAATCCACAGCCTCCACCTCGACTCCCTTGATCAGAACTGGTTGTGACCTTGGTCTGGACCTCCCAAAGTCAATGACCAGCTCCTTGGTCTTCGAGGTGTTGAGCTGCAGATGGTTCCTGTTGCACCACACAGCAAAGTCCCTCACCAGGCTCCTATACTCCTCCTCTCTGTCGTCACTGATGCACCCAATGATGGCTGTGTCATCAGCAAACTTCTGAATGTGACACAGCTCCGAGTTGTAGCAGAAGTCCGTGGTGTACGGGGTGAAGAGAAGAGGGGCCAGCACCGTGCCCTAGGGTGCTCCGGTGCTGCTAATCACAGTGTCAGACGTGATGTCCTTCAGCCTGACTTACTGCGGCCTGTCGGTGAGGTAACTGGAGATCCAGGTGACCAGGCAGGGGTCCACTCGCATCCTGTTCAGTTTGTCCTGAAGCAATAGGGGCTGGATGGTGTTGAAGGCACTCGAGAAGTCCAAAAAGAGGATCCTCACTGTGCCATTTCCCTTATCCAGATGAGAGTGGGCTCGGTGTAGCAGGTAGAGGATGGCGTCTTCCACACTGACACCTGCCCGGTACGCAAACTGCAGACAGTCCTGGGCATGTTGTACCTGGGGTCTGAGGAGGCTGAGGAAGAGCCGCTCCAACGTCTTCATCAGATGTGAAGTGAGTGCCACCGGTCGGAAGTCGTTCAGCTCGCTGGGCCGATTCTTTTTGGGAACTGGAACGGTACATGATGTCTTCCAGAGGGTGGGCACTCTACCCAGCTGCAGGCTAAGGTTGAAGATCCGTTGGAGTGGTTCACCCAGTTCGGCAGCACAGGTCTTCGGTAGTACTACTTGTACTATTTATACTTATTACTATTATTTAACTCCTTTTGTATTCTCTTGTAACTTTTAAGCAAGTCCTTTTGAGTTTGGCCTCATCATGTAGCCTTGGCAGCGAGTATAAATAATATTCACGTGAATACATGACACATTTTAAACTCATCTCAATATGTCTTTTACAATTGTTTACCCTGCCATGGGCAGTGCTAAAGTGACCATTACAAACAGTACAGCACGCAACATCGTCATTATTTGACCCCTATTAGGCAAGGGGGCACTCTCGTGTAGTCTGAGGTGAAGTGGGTTTTGTATTTTTGTTTTTATGGGGCACTCTGCCATGACACTCTTGGATACAGTGAACTGATGGAGTCTTGGTCTGCGAAAGAAGACGTAAAGTCCGCCCACACACACCACTGGTCTACTTGGCAAGACTCTGCAATCAGTGCTCTCGATTCTGGGATATTGTATCTAATTTGCAGGCGTCAGGGAGCTGCTATGCGAGAAACTCCCGGAACTTCCAGAAGAGTTGGGAATAATTCACGTTGTCCTGTTGGACAAGCAGACGTGGATTTAACTTGTCCTGATCAAGCAATTACTTGTCCTGTCCAGTTGGACTAGCGTTAATGTCGAGCCCTGTAATAGCAACATCAAAACTTAAAACCTTGAACCTAGGACAGTACTAAAGCTGTACACCGAATTTCATCAAAATCCATTGACTACTTTTTGAGCTACGTTGGGAACAGACCAAAAAAAATAAATTGTGGATCTGTATACATATCCGAATTTCATCAAAATCCGTTCACAACTTTTGAGTTAGGTTGGGAAAAGGCAGAAAGATGGAGGGGAAAACATAACATCCTCCAACAAAGTTGGCAAAGGTAACAAGGTCATCCTCTAATTGTTGTTGGAAAATGGTTGAGGCTTTTCCACGAATCTCTTACAGAAGGTTTCATTTATCACGCTGGATAGGAGCAGTCTAATCTGTAAATTGTTTGTAGGACCATTCACACAAGAAATTTGGTGTTCATGAAAATCTCCTGACTTTGTTTACTGCTTGTGCCTCTGCGTATATACACATAATGCCTTTAATTCATGTAAACTTTGATTGATCAGCTTCAAATCACATTTGAATTTAAAAGCTTGTGAAGTTTTAGTCACACATTTGAAGTGTTTTTTAAACCTGGTTGTTTCATATTAATGACATTTTAACTAAAGAAATATTGAGTAAGGAAGAAAAAAAAAGAAATAAACCCATAATTTTAAGAATTCAGTTAAAAATGCTGGTGTGTCAAAGGAGGATGGATCGTGTACTCTGAAGTGTGCTACAGAGTAATTAACCACACTCCAGCCCTGTGAGGAAATCTCACCTGAGCGGTCCTAGCCGTGGTCTGGAGGCAGAAATTAGGAAAGGTAACATGGATTGCACAGTCAGAGGGGTCAGTGTGGTCCATGTCCCCTGCATGGAGGAACAGAAGTTACTGTAGTATGATTGTCGCCTCAGTTATGCTGCCCTGTAGACGTGCACATGGGAGGTGTGAACACCATGGATGTGTAGTTCTCGACAGATTATTGCACAATTTGATTCTTTCTGTTGTTTTAAAGACGAGTTGTACAGCTGCGGGTAGCGATGGATCTCCCAGTGCACTGGTGCCCTTGTTGTGTAGTGGTCTCACACATTCAAGGGTCCGTGGTACCAGTCTGTCTGCACAGAGCCTCGCATACACCCTCACTTTCTTAATTGTAAATATGAATAAATATTAATAAATCGCACACTGAATTTGCATCCTTGCTGTATTTGTACTTTGCCTAACAGCTTTTAAATGGCTAACATTCTGTCGGGGTGCTTGCTTCTTATACGTATGCCAGTAACTCTGGTTCTATTTGATAGCCCCACACGCGTCTACACCCTAAAGGCGTTTACTCCGAATTTGTCCATCTCATTTGATCATCAGTTACCGGCCTCCTAAAAAATGACTTAAAATTACTGTGCTGTGCTAAATCTACTTGACTATCCTAATTCTATTTTACTATTACTATCCTAAATCCCCCCCATTTAGCATGGAGGGAAAAACAAAGAACACAAAAGATGGTGGTTGAACTGCACAAGAAGGACGACTGATTTCAACTGCTTATCTGTTTACGGGTGGTTCTCCACTATAGTTGCAAATTGGGATACGGACCTTGAGCAAACTGATAAGTTCATAAGGCAGAATTCTGGTAGCCAACTTTGGAGTTTTATCAAAGTATCTTCTTATTGCTCGATATGGCAAAGGTCAAGGTCATTTCAAGGTCAAGGTTGCCCTGGTCTCTGTCAGTACACAAACAGGTCTCTGAAATGCCTAATAAATCCATAATCTCTGACCAAAATCAAAATGTAATTGACCCCAATTACAAATCTGGGCCTTATTATAAATAATTCTATTTGAAAATGTATATTTATCACAATAGAACAATAAATATATATATTAAAAGGGTGCAGCGTTTGTGTACTGACAGCATGTTTGTGTACTGACATGTTCAAAAATAAGACAACGAAGTTGATTATTTGAGCAGAACAGTAAAGATCAATCATTCAACCAGGTAGTAAGTAGGGGAAGCTGGAAGTAAAATTAACAGTTTGTAAAAGCTGAGTACGGGGGGGAGGGGCAAATTCAAATTTTTAAGTCAGTACACAGACACTCTCAGAAATTGACTAGGCCTAATCAGAAAACCTTTAAAGATATCCTGGTAGGATACATGTACTAGGTATAGGCATATATACTAGTAGGTTGACAAAAGGGATCGAGAGACATCAAACTGTCATCCTATCAAATTGGTCAATACACTAACACAATAGTCAGTACACAAACAGACCCCGGTGTTAGTGTATGGACAAATAGTTCATCATCTGGTCACCAGGGTGCAGATGTGTATATGATGCCTGTGCATTGTAGTCTAGTTGAAAGGTCTTCTAACTCATATTCATGGCACAAACATGTTTTCATGACAAAGCTGGGCCTACATCATTCTAGAAGTGTTAGTGTATTGACTGCTATTATAAATTCTGTTAAAAATTGCCATACAAACCTGAACAATGCTGGAAAACTACCACAATATGAAATTCAATGTTTCCCTCCTTTGAGCTTGTGGGATTCCCACAATGCACTGCAGTCATCTCATTAGAATAGTTCTGTCCATTTTCCCCAGGTGTCTCTAGTAGTTAGTACTGTTAGTGTACTGACTTAATTACTTGGGACACCAAAAATCAATTTCTTGGCGGGAAAATTTCTGACTAGTATTGGAAATATTTTCAAAATGTGCTTTTCTTCATGCTGCATGGACAATATTGATCATATTTAAATGGGTGACACAAAATAATAACACCAATAAATATTTTTCAGCAAGGGTTTATTTTCCTTCTGGGATGTATGAGACACGCATTTTGGACCCCCTTGGGTACTTCCAATGAAAAATTCTACCAACACTATTATATTTGAGTAGATAAAATTTAATATCAATTAATTTTTATAATCAGTAGGAAGGCATATGAACACAGACACCCTGATTTTATTTAAAGGCCTGGTCTCAGAATACTTGTTAAGTGAGGTGACACCAATTTGCAACTATAGTGGAGAACCACCCTTACAGATCAATAAGTGTCCCAAGATCCCTCGGCAAGCATCTCCAACTTTGTTGGACTTCACAGAAAGAGGCTCAGTGTAGTTATTCTCTACAGGGCAGCTGTTGTAAAATATTAATTGTAGCTCTCGGTGCTGGTGACTGAAAACCAGGGACAAGCAGGAAATTATTATTTTAACACACACTCTTAAAAAATAAAATAAACACCATGTCCTTACAATGTCTTGGTGGTAAAAAAAAAAAAAAACTATTGGATGTTTTTGGGTTTTTTTCTCCTTTTTTTTATATAGGTTATTTATATAAAGGGTGCAAATGATTCTGGAGTTTCATTACCCATTTTGGAAATGATGAAATACAGGGGTGTTTTAAAATGAAATAAAATAAAATGCCTGGCTTTGTTGTCCCTAACAAGGGCCCAGTGACTTAAACTTCAGTTATTGAAGTTAATTCTCTCTGTGTGGAGCCACCAAACTCCGTGTGTCCCACATATCTACTGTACTCACTTAGTGTCTCTCACCTGCCATCCACTGTGTTCTAGGACTGGATTTTAGACTTTTTAAAGATAACCCTCTGGCTTTTTGGACGTGCACTTCAGCTACCCAGTTTGAACCTCAAGGTATTTTGTCCCCGCATGTTGTGTTCTTTGATACGTAGGACACTGTGCTGTCACCAGTGAGCCTGAGTTGACCTACTTAACCCTGGATGAATAATAATAATAATAATCAGAACACGTGTTTGAGATAACCTGCATGGGTTTGAAATGTGACAGGAAGTATGTCCTATCTAATTATACTGCTTGTTTCATGTTTTAGCTTCCGTTCCTGTTTAACATTCAGATTTAATCCGTTATGATTGTTACTAAAACAAGCCATGTTTAAAACACAATTATGCAGTTAATTTGACTGTTGATGGTGATAAACAAAAGCTCAAGGCATCGTTAAACATACAAATCGGTATTTTGTAAAGATTTTTTGATCAAATGTACAAATACTGGAAATTTGGCTGCGTGTAGTGCATTGATGCCAGTTCACTCGTTTAACACCGGTTCCATGTTTCCTGAAATAAAATTGCCTTCCTTTTATTTTATACCCAGGAGAGTGGTTTGTGTGTACGTCCATTTTGTGATTATGTCCATCTTGAAGTACCGGTAGCAGCTATTCTTATGTGGTTTGACCAGATTGCTATTTTTTTTTTTTTTTAAAGCCCCAGTCAGGAAAAATCGTGTACGTATTTCAGAATGCACCTAATTTGCAACGTTTAATTGGAAATTCAATGGCGGCGTCTTGACAATAGACCTGTTATTCCCTTTAATTATACAACAAGGAATTTCTAGTTGATGCACACCCACTGGAAATTTCTCAGTTCAATCTGAGAAGACGACTTTGATTTTAAAATACACCACTTTTTACTTGCACTGACAAACTTGGAAAGACATTAAAAAGTGAAATTTATCCTGAGTGGGGTTTCAGGCCTACTTACACCAAATAGTGGTCCAGTGCATGAAGGATTCTTGCATGCATGTGTGTAAAATCCAAGCAATGGATTGTAACAATTTTGGATGAACTCGTAGTAAAAATTTGTAACACTTACTTGACGTTAGATGTTAAACATGATACGCACTCACCGGCCACTTTAATAGGAACTTGTTCTTGATTCTAAGATCCCTGTTGTTGGCTGCAGGACTGGAACCCAATGCGGTGTTCTGCTGTTGCATGCCGAGATGCTTTTCTGCTCAGCACGGTTGTAAAGAGTGATTATACGAGTTACTATAGCCTTCCTGGTAAAAAAAAAAGCTTGAACCAGCCTGTCCATTTTCCTCTGACCTCTCTTATCAACAAGATGTTTGTTTCCACCCACAGAACTGTCGCTCGCTCAACTCGGTGTTCCTTGTTTTTCGCATCATTCTCGTGTGTGAAAACCCCAGGAGATCACCAGTTTCTGAAATGTTCAAATATGAGTAGCACGCTGTGTGAGCACAATCGTTATCGGGCGTGTTAAAATGTAAATAACTTTTCTAGAATTTCACCAAAACTCACTGAATTTTCAGCATTGTAAGAGAACTCCCTAAAGTATTATTCAGCAAAACCCCAGAATGATAGCACAAATCTAGAATTTTTAACAGAATTTTAGTTCTTAAAATTTAACGTAATTATGGACGTCACGTGTAACATTTACACCCGTGAAAAATCACTTTGAATGCTGTTTTGAAAGTTTTGATAAAATATTCTCTATAATAAAAAATCGCTTAAATATTATAAACAGTCTTTTAATGTATCAAAAAATAATTTTGATAAAGCAAGGAAATTCGGAAGAAAATTAGTTTTTTCTTTTGCTTGTTGTGTGCGTCACGCTACCAAAATCTAACTAACCTCTTCACAAACAATTCCAACTTTCATGGACTTGTAGCGCGAATAAACCTTTCAAAAAAGTATATAATACTTCTCACGCAGTAAATTAGAATCCTGGTGATTTATATCCTCGTAGCTTCAGTAGATCTAGAGATTTAGTCGATTTAGTAAATCCCCAACGCTGTGAAACACGCCAGCCATCTATGGTGAGAAGTGCTGCTGTAGATGAGAAACTCTCATTTCTCCCGCTTCCAACTAACTCCGTGACCCATACCAAAATAACAATGTCACGCTCATCACTTAAGGATGATTTATGCCAAGTTTCACGGAAAAATACAGCAAAATAAACTTGCTAGAAGCATTTTTCAAAATCCCAAACATTATGAAACATTTCTTGTAGGGTTTCAGGTTACAAATTTCAAGAATAGAGAAATTGCGGTGCAAAAGTTTGCCACTAAACTCGCGAAAATACTCCATCCTAGCGAGTTTCACAACCGAACTAGGCTACGTGACAGTCCGTGACCACCCAGGAATGTTCTAGAAGGTACCGTACGCTTCTAGGCACGTGCGATCGAGAAAGACGCCACGTGAAGGTAGTAAAGGTAGTATTTCCACTGTCCTATGACATTTTTGCTTGTTTTAGCGTGATAAACAATGCATTATGGGTAATCGTTAAAATGCTGATTTCAAGGTTAAAATGGGTAAAAAACAACTAATTTATATAGATATTGTAAAAATTGTGCCTAATAGTTATTTCAGTACATAAAATCAAAACCTGAATTTTTTTTTCCCTATGTTACACCATTGTGCATCTATAGACCCTTTTCAGTCACGTGACCTTCGTAAACGCGACCGCCATTTTGGACATGTAGTGGACTTCGGCTCGAATCGGTTTGAATGCGAGGAAGGCGACAAACGAAAAACATTAAAGAAAAAGGAGCGAGATGCAGAAAACACCTTCACTATCCAGCGACGTAGGGCATTTACAGGGCGAGCAGAGGGAGAGGTATTTGCAAAAATTGAGGTTAGCAGGCTTAGAGAACGACGTTTACCTGCTTCCACCAGGATTGTTCACTGACGTACGGAAGTACACGAAGCCCTCGTCTTTACCTGACTTCGGCCCACATGATCTGTATACCTATGTCGTTAAAAACCCATCGCCATACACAGGTATTGATCTGAAAGCGTATACGAGTTTGGATGCCTACAAATATTTTGTGTCAGGCTGGGTAACATGCCTACATCAGCGGGTCGTCCCTGGAGCCGGTGGTCGCCATCTGATTACAGCTAAGGTTTGTTCACATTTTCATTTACTTTCGGTCCTCAGGATAAACAAAATGTTATTAAATGTCATTGAAATAACTTCTTAGTCTGTTGAGACATGGCCCGTTATAAATTTGCTGTTACCAGGCAATGACCAAGAACTGTATTATTAGGGTCGGTGTCTGTGTTGTAGCAGTGTACTAGCAGCTAGCTGTTAGCACTAGCTAATGTCAACAACATGGTAGCTAGTATGTTACTGTAGCAATGTTTACGTTCAGTCATTTGGATGACTGTTAAAACGTTACACTCGTGGATCGGTGAGCACTATGCGAGTACACACTGAAAAAAGTGAAACAAAGCTGTTGTTCATTTAATGTATTTGTTTTCATTCCAGTGAATAAAAAAAAAATAGTTTGCTCCCATATTCAATGGGTTATTTATTTATTTTTTTAAAGATTTTTTTTGGGCTTTTTTCCACCTTTTTTTTATTATTGGATAGGACAGTGTAGAGACAGGAAATGAGCGGGAGAGAGACGGGGAGGGATCGGGAAATGACCTCGGGCCGGAATCGAACCCGGGTCGCCCGGATTTATGGTATGGCGCCTTATCCACCTGAGCCACGACGCCCCCATCAATGGGTTATTTTAACCTATTTGGTTACACACTCGCCGCCACAGAATGTTAACAGCAATGTAATACCTTTTCTGGCTAATTTTATTCGTCTTACCTCCAACAAAGTGGTCACTACACAAGCGGTGGTATGCCGAGGGCTGCCAATCTTTCCTGTTAATGGCCGCTATCCGTCTTCTCCGTCGGTCAGCACCTGTCGGGATCCGATAAAATGATAAACCTTGCCTTGTTTGTTGATGGTTACTACATCCAGGTGCACAACAATATAGTGGCATGATGGAAGTCTTGCTGAAAGTAAAAACTTTCTTTGCTGCCGTTCCTCAATGTTGGCTGTGGTAAACTACTGGTAGTACATGTCCAAGATGGCGGCCGCATTTGTCGTGACGTCACGTGAAAAGGGTCCATAGCATGCTACTCATCTTACCAACACCCATGCTACAGTGAAGGTCACACTTTTGAGAGAATTTTTTTCCCCCATTCTGATGTTTGAACGTTAACTGAAGCTCTTGATTTGTATCTGCATGATTTTATGCTTTGTGCTGCTGCCGAGGGATCGGCTGATTTAGAGAACTGCAGAAAACAGCAGGTGGATGTATGGGTGTTCCTAATAAAGTGGCCAGTGAGTGTACAATGTCTCTTTAAAGTGCCATTCCACCATTGGATGTATTCTTTGGCATAAAATACAATATATTTTGACAACATATATAAATGGTATCACTAGATAGAGAAATCTTTTAGCTTCAAAATGATATATCAAACATAATTTTTTGACAACGACAAGTATATTAATTTTGCGACCAAAGTCACCTACCCTTTTAATTTCCGCGCGTGATGTCATCGGCAGGTTCCCCTTCTTGTGTACCGTGTGACGTGGCACACATTATCAGCAATGGCGGATAGAACGCGATAAAAATAATACCAATAAATCTAGCTAATACCAATAAATCTAGCTAACTGAAAGATTAACTCAATTTTTCGCAATTTTTTGGGCCCCATATACGAGGAGAAATGACTCTCTCACTTTGGGGGTTTCCTGGTCTAAAAATAGACCGACACGTGGTACACAAGAAGGGGAACCTGCCGATGACATCACGTTTCACTACCGCACGGAAATTAAAAGGGTAGGTGACTTTGGTCGCAAAATTAATATACTTGTCGTTGTCAAAAAATTATGTTTGATGTATCATTTTGAAGCTAAAAGATTTCTCTGTCTAGTCATGTCATAAAATATATTGTATTTTATGCCAAAGAATACATCCAATGGTGGAATGGCACTTTAAGCAAGATCACATGAGCAAGAGTGCTTTTATAATGAATATTGACTTGGCCATAGGCACGAACCTGCAGGCTGAATACCTCAGATAATCACAGCTGTACCAATATTCAGTATAATCACACTTGTGTCATATTGCTTTTGTACAGCAGTTCTATAAACTAAATAAATTATCATGTGAGTGAAACAACATTCGGAAATATGGTTTCTGTAGTGTTTATTTTTGCTCCTCTAGCAGTAAAACCAGAGGAATCAAAACTCGCATTATAGCTGACTGCCTAGCTCACGTTGATTCCCGTGAAAGGTGCTTCCAGTGAAATTGGCTTCACTTTTATTTTCATCGGACTTTTTCATATTTTAAGTGAAATGTTATATTTCTGAAAAGTATCCTTTGCCATGTCCTCTGATGATGCTAACACTACTGTAGTAACTGTTTGGAACTAGGAAGTGGAATTTTATGTCATGAACATAGACAAGTGGAGTGATGCACGCAAGTGAAGCATCCCGGAGTGGTTATAGTTTAATACAGGCAGGCGCACTGCTCAACCAGGCAAATTAGTGGACAGGAGTTAATGATGTATAATATATAGAGGATGTTACACTGTTGCACAAAGATATGAGGTTTATCTTTGAGTGGTGATCATATTCATGAGTGAGTGAAGAGAACAAGTGAAAATATTTTCAGCACGAGATGATCAACTTCACGTCTTCACACCACATTGTAATGTACTTAAATAATATTGGCTGGCTTTTTTCATGATCTATCAGATCTATTCCATTCAGCCAGCATGATATTGAACGAATTGAAGACGAGTAGCTGAATGGAATATATCTGATCTACCACGAAAAAAAAGCCATTATTATTATGATACAAATTTGATGGAACAATTATAGATTTTACAAGTTAATAGGGGTGTAACTTACCAATATTGAATGCTGATTCTGATCAAATGTAATTCAGTGTTCTGTCAATCCAATGTACTGTGCAAAGTCAAAGTTCTAACAAAAATAATCCAAGTCCAAAAAGCCTGAACAACCACCCAACTTGTATACACGCTGTGTAGAGGTGGACAGTTGAAGTTCAAAGTTACTTTTGGAAGTAGTTAATTGTTGCATTGCAGTTGTTCAAAACAAAAGGGCTTTGCTGAGTGAAGTCCTCTCGTAAAAGTCTCCGTCACTTTTCCTCACCTCCAAGTAGAACTTTGTCAATATTTCTGCTATTGCTGTCTCTTCCAGTTTTTCGATGTCCGTTGGTCTGTTTTTCTCTTGTAAATGTGCCTGAAGAATATCCAGTGAAGATTTGGTAGCCTTTCGGGTATTTAGCGCGTCTTTTTCAGTTTTCAGTTTATTTATTTGGTACTTAATCTGAGCACTGAATTAACCCTGTCTTTTCTCTCTCTCCTGGCCAACAAAGAAATGACTGTGCGCATGTGCAGCAGGGAAGTTTTTGTCATTGGATCTTTGCATGAACTCTGACGTGTGACGTCATATTATCTTGACGACGTGCAATATTATAACAATATTGCACGCTCATTCTCCATTGGGGAGAGTGGCGTAATGCATGGAGGATAAGCGATATAACAATATTGCATGCTATCAATAAACCTGCTAGAAAGGAATGGAGTACATGTTTTTATTCTATGGAAAAAGTGGCCTGTATGTACAACCCCGATTCCAAAAAAGTTGGGACAAAGTACAAATTGTAAATAAAAACGGAATGCAATAATTTACAAATCTCAAAAACTGATATTGTATTCACAATAGAACATAGACAACATATCAAATGTCGAAAGTGAGACATTTTGAAATTTCATGCCAAATATTGGCTCATTTGAAATTTCATGACAGCAACACATCTCAAAAAAGTTGGGACAGGGGCAATAAGAGGCTGGAAAAGTTAAAGGTACGAAAAAGAACAGCTGGAGGACCAAATTGCAACTCATTAGGTCAATTGGCAATAGGTCATTAACATGACTGGGTATAAAAAGAGCATCTTGGAGTGGCAGCGGCTCTCAGAAGTAAAGATGGGAAGAGGATCACCAATCCCCCTAATTCTGCGCCGACAAATAGTGGAGCAATATCAGAAAGGAGTTCGACAGTGTAAAATTGCAAAGAGTTTGAACATATCATCATCTACAGTGCATAATATCATCAAAAGATTCAGAGAATCTGGAAGAATCTCTGTGCGTAAGGGTCAAGGCCGGAAAACTATACTGGGTGCCCGTGATCTTCGGGCCCTTAGACGGCACTGCATCACATACAGGCATGCTTCTGTATTGGAAATCTCAAAATGGGCTCAGGAATATTTCCAGAGAACATTATCTGTGAACACAATTCACCGTGACATCCGCCGTTGCCAGCTAAAACTCTATAGTTCAAAGAAGAAGCCGTATCTAAACATGATCCAGAAGCGCAGACGTCTTCTCTGGGCCAAGGCTCATTTAAAATGGACTGTGGCAAAGTGGAAAACTGTTCTGTGGTCAGACGAATCAAAATTTGAAGTTCTTTATGGAAATCAGGGATGCCGTGTCATTCGGACTAAAGAGGAGAAGGATGACCCGAGTTGTTATCGGCGCTAAGTTCAGAAGCCTGCATCTCTGATGGTATGGGGTTGCATTAGTGTGTGTGGCATGGGCAGCTTACACATCTGGAAAGACACCATCAATGCTGAAAGGTATATCCAGGTTCTAGAGCAACATATGCTCCCATCCAGACGACGTCTCTTTCAGGGAAGACCTTGCATTTTCCAACATGACAATGCTAAAACACATACTGCATCAATTACAGCATCATGGCTGCGTAGAAGAAGGGTCTGGGTACTGAACTGGCCAGCCTGCAGTCCAGATCTTTCACCCATAGAAAACATTTGGTGCATCATAAAACGGAAGATACGACAAGAAAGGCCTAAGACAGTTGAGCAACTAGAATCCTACATTAGACAAGAATGGGTTAACATTCCTATCCCTAAACTTGAGCAACTTGTCTCCTCAGTCCCCAGACGTTTACAGACTGTTGTAAAGAGAAAAGGGGATGTCTCACAGTGGTAAACATGGCCTTGTCCCAACTTTTTTGAGATGTGTTGTTGTCATGAAACTTAAAATCCCCTAATTTTTCTCTTTAAATGATACATTTTCTCAGTTTAAACATTTTTATGTCATCTATGTTCTATTCTGAATAAAATATGGAATTTTGAAACTTCCACATCATTGCATTCCGTTTTTATTTACAGTTTGTACTTTGTCCCAACTTTTTTTTGCAATCGGGGTTGTATAATAATTTATATTATATGGACGGGGACACATGCAAGTTAATCAGAAGAATTTTAATTTTGAACTGTTTCGCTATTTTGACAACGCATGTGTAGTCAGTAGGAAAACACTGGGAGTGACATCAAAGTGAAATATCGGGAATTATTATTATGAAGAAGAAACCTTTGTCACATGCACACTTCAAGCACAGTGAAATTCATCCTCTGCATTTAACCCATCTGAAGCAGCGAGCACACACATGCGCACACACCCAGAGCAGTGGGCAGCTACACCAGAGCGCCCGGGGAGCAGTCGGGTTTCAGTACCTTGCTCTAGGGCACCTCAGCCCAAGGCCGCCCCATGTCAACCTAACTGCATGTCTTTGGACTGTGGAGGAAACCGGAGCACCCGGAGGAAACCCACGCAGACACAAGAACAACATGCAAACTCCACACAGAAAGGCCCTCGCCGGCCGCTGGGTTCGAACCCGGAACCTTCTTGCTGTGAGGCGACCGTGTTAACCACTACACCACCGTGCCGCATTTTTATGCACGCAAGACACTTTTTTTTTTTTTTTTTTTGATGGAATAAAAATTTGTTCTGGTCCCTTCTAGCGGGTTTCATGCAATATTGTTAGCGTATTGTATATCCTGTGTGTCTACCCAATGGAAAATGAGCATTGAATATGGTTTACGATATTGCATGGTTGTCAAGACAGCACATCACACATCGGAGTCGCACTAGTGAGCGACTGACAATTTGTAAACGAACAAGGCCGCCAGGTTTGCTTTGTTAAATACGGAAGATTTTGAGAGAATTTTGAAAGACAAAAGACACGAACACCTGAAAGTAATGTGTATGAATAATAATAATAATAATATTGTCTGGGGTTTTTTTGTGGTCTGTCTGATATATTCCATTCAGCTACTCATCTTCAACTCGTTCAGTATCATGCTAGCTGAATGGAATATATCTGATAGACCACGAAAAAAAGCGAGCCAATATTATTTAAATATGTCACTCAGATCTGCGATGTATTTCGATGAAAAAATGTGAGTTTTTCAACACGAGAAGATAGACTTCATATCTTCAAGCCAACATGTGATTTTCTTTTTATTATATAGACACATTCACAAACAAAGTACCCAAATTTATCAAAACAGTTCATTGAATTGACATATTGAGAATGCTGCCGCCAACGTTTTTTACTTACAAAAATAAGCCAGGATATGATAGTGATGGTAAGAGTTTACTGCCTTTTTAGAAATAATAATTTTATCATCATTTCCCTGATTGGTCGTTGGAAATCTCCGTTAACCCATTGACGCCTGAAACGCCTGCAAAAAAATGTCTGCCAGTTTTTAGAAAAGGTCCCCATCTGCCTGAAGGTTTTCTGAAATAAAAATAATTAATTGAAAACGCCTATGAAAAATTCAATATCTCAGCCTCTGAAGCACATAAAAACATGAAATAAGTTGCATTTAAGAGATAAAATTCTCTGCTTTTATTGGATCATGCTCATTCAGCATTAACACTAACACATTTTTATAAAGAAAAACAAATCTGGCATGCGTCTTGAAAATAATGACAAATCAATAATGTTGCGTTATGCGGCAGCCGGCGTCAATGGGTTAAATTAATTGAAGCACTTGACATTCCAATTCACAATTGACCTATTGAGATTTATGTCATGGTTTTGGTTCTCCATGTCCTGGATGGAGCTCGTATGAAACATACAAGTGGTGTATTTCCCAGTAAAACACTTGTCTATATAATATTATAATGTATTGGCTAAATATGTGCATTTTTATTTATCCATCAAGGTAATGCTTATGGAGGAAAAAAAACCCTACTTTGCTTTACAGCAAATTGCAGTACATTTATTGTAATCTGTTTATCGTTCTATAGAAAATGATTCAGCGTCTGTCTGAGTTTTGTTAAATGTGCCACTGAAGAAACTTTAGCTTAAAATGGTTGTCATGGATCAGTCTTTTGCTTGTGGAAAAGTAGTTTTCTTTTTCACCCAGAAGCTGCTTCAGTGCACTCGTTTACCTTTGTTCATCAAGAAGTGGGTTTAATTCTTGTTTGTTTGTCCTTTTTTTTTTTTTAGCTTCTAAGATCCAGGAGGATGTAAGGAATGCTGGTGACAGTCATGACTCTGATGTTGAAATTGTGTTTGAGCAACAGCCAACTCCGGAGCAGGCAGACCTCGCCCAAAAGCTAATGCTGCCGCCAACGTTTTTTACTTACAAAAATAAGCCAGGATATGTGAGTGATGATAGTGATGGTAAGAGTTTACTGCCTTTTTAGAAATAATTTTATCATTTCCCTGATTGGCCGTTAGAAATCTCCGTTAAATTAATTGAACCACTGAATCTGGTAAACAGTGTAGTTCCGTGACCTTGACTAACAACTGGTTTAAATGTGATTGTGTATGGCAACAATGTGCAGGACTTGCACTTGTCACTTTACTACCTGGATAAAATCCTTGAACTTTCACTTTGGGAACATTTTTAATCGGCTTTTGAGTTACCTTTTAAATCCACTTCACCAACATTAGCAATTTCTTTTCAGGTAGCAAACTGACTTGGGTTCCGTTTTATTCACTGTGCCAGTTTGCCCAATCCATTCTGAAGGTTCCTGTCCTGATGTATTTAGGCTGCATGAGTATACAAGAGAAAACTGATCTCGGTGTCTGTACCTTTTTAAAGGCACTCTCTCTTACCTTTATCGCCGTGGCCCTGTAAAATCCACCGAACCATAAACCACAGATCTTTTGACATCTGTGTTATTACTGCAACAGCTTTATCTATCTTTTAATGACCTCAACATACTTTTACTATGCAGATGAAGATTATGAGAGTGCTGTAAGAAATCTAAACGGAAAACTGTATCCTGATTCTGCCCCACCTGGCCCTGGTAAGTTCTGTTGTTCAACTGATGCAGGAAATCCATTTAACATGTACAGTACCAGTCAAAAGTTTGGAAACACCTTCAGATTCGATGTTTTTTCTTTATTTTAATGAGCTAAAAGACACTTCGTGTCTTAAAGTAATGACTGACTGACATTTCTCTTTACTTAGTTGAGTGGTTCTTGACATAATATGGATTACTACAGTTGTCGAACAGGGCTATTTTACTGTATTTTTATTATTTACTCTCTACTGGTTGATGGTGTCATGCATTAAGAAAGCAAGAAATTCCATTTTTGACAAGACTCACCTGTTAATTGAGAAGCATTCCAGGTGACTACCTCATGAAGCTTTTTTAGATAATGCCAATAGTGTGCAAAGCTGTTATCAAGGTAAATAGTGACGACTTTGAAGAATCTAAAAGATGAAACGTTGTTGTTTTTAGCACTTTTTTTTTTTGTATACCATATAATTCCATACGTTATCTCATAGTTTTGATGAGTTCAGTATTGTTCTACAATGTAGGAAAAAAAAAATAAAAACATCGAATTTGAAGGTGTTTCCAAACTTTTGACTGGTACTGTAGATTAAGAGTAAAGTTCACGCCATTTTAATTCTGTAGAGTTATAGTTTCTCAAATCATAGTGCAGCGTAGTACACAGTGAAGCAATTCATAGATAATTAAACTAATGGTGATGATACACGGGGCAACTTTTTGGGCAATGTTGCTGAGCAATGTTGCTGGCAACGGGCAACTAGGTGAGACACAGGGCAACTTTTCAGGGCAACTAACAACAGTTAGCAATGGCAGTTTACAGTTAGCTAAAAAAAAAAATCAATGTCTTAATTTTTGCTGTGACCATTTAATCAAGCTGTCTGTTGTTTTTTAGAGCTTTGGTGAGGTAAATTCCTCCATATAGAATATTAAAACTTACCGGTGTAAAAACAGATGAGGAGTCTCTCCATCTCTTCACTCCACTGAGCGGCCGCCATATTTGTTTGAAATTTCTGATCCGAACCTCACCGGCGGTCACATGACTCGATACTCGCGTTCTGATTGGCTTATCTCAAAAAGTTGCCAGAGATTATCAAAACCATTCAGAAAGAAACAATGTTGCCCAATCTCAATAGAAAAGAGTCAAAACGCAATTGCCCAGCAACATTGCTCGGCAACATTGCCCAAAAAGTTGCCCCGTGTATCATCACCATAAGGCTAATACCAAGACAGTAAAACATCATGGTCCCCAGCATGTCGTATTTATTTGAATCAAAGGTTAAATGGTCGAAGCTTCCTGCCTGCACTGGCTTCATGTACATGTAGGAAATTCAACCTACTGTATATTTACAGTCCCTGTGAATAGATGATCTTCAGGGTAATAGAAGAAATGCTGCACGATGAAGACATGCTACCTAACTCTGTTTATTTCTGTGTCTTAAGTGAGTGGTCGTACAGTGAATACGGAAAGTATTCAGATCCCTTCGGATTTGCACGCTTGTGTTTTATCTCATTATCTCTAGCCGCTTTATCCTGTTCTACAGGGTCGCAGGCAAGCTGGAGCCTATCCCAGCTGACTACGGGGGAAAGGCGGGGTACACCCTGGACAAGTCGCCAGGTCATCACAGGGCTGACACACAGACACAGACAACCATTCACACTCACATTCACACCTACGGCCAATTTAGAGTCACCAGTTAACCTAACCTGCATGTCTTTGGACTGTGGGGGAAACCGGCGCACCCGGAGGAAACCCACGCGGACACGGGGAGAACATGCAAACTCCACACAGAAAGGCCCTCGCCGGCCCTGGGGCTCGAACCCAGGACCTTATTGCTGTGAGGCGACAGCGCTAACCACTACACCACCGTGCCGCCTGTGTTTTATAGGGTTAGTTTTTTATTTTAAATAAATGTAAGATTTTGGCCGTCAATCTACACATAGTTAACCCATAATGATACAAGTTTCTAGACATTTTTTGCAAATGTGTTAAAAATTAAAAACTGAAATTTCTTGTTTAGATGAGCTTTCAGACCCTTTATTCAGTACTTTTGTAGAAGTTCCTTTGGCAGCAGTTACATTACATTACAGGCATTTAGCTGACACGCTTATCTCGAGCAATGTACAACATACCCAGAACAACCTGGGGAGCAGTTAGGGGTTAGATGCCTTTCTCAAGGGCACTTCAGCCATTCCTACTGGTGCAGGAAATCAAACCGGTGATCTATTGGTCCCAAAGCAGCTGCTTCTCTACCATTTAGCCTATGGCTCTCCCTGTTGCAGCTCCAGTTCTTCTTGGGCAAGTCAATATAAGCTTTGCACAGCTGGATTTGGGCAGTTTTTCCTCATTCTTCATCGCGGATCATCTCAACCTCCGTCAGATTTGGATAGGAAACTACTTTTTCCATCTTTCGTTCTTCCCACAGATGTTCTATGGGGTTCAAGTCTGGGTTTTGGCTGGGCCACTCGAAGACGTTCAGAGGCTTGTCCTGAAGTCACTTCAGCGTTAGCTTGGCTGTATGCTTCGGGCCATTGTCCTGCTCCGAGGTGACCCTTCACTTCAGTGTGAGGTTGTGGTGCACTCTGAAGGATTCTTGAAATAACTCTGTATTTGGCTCCATTCATCCCACCCTCCCTCTGACCAGTTACAGAGTTGCATCCACAAATGCCAGTTAAAACTTTACTGTGCAAAAAAGGAAGCCTTATACTAACTGTGTCCAGAAGCACTGTGGGCTCTGAGGCATCTGGGATGGACCATCACGCAGTGGAAACGTGTAGTATGGTCAACCAGATCAGTATTACAGGTCTCTTTGGGGAAAAAATGAACACCGTGTGCTCTGGACCAAAGATGAAAAGGACCATCCAGACTGTTAGCAGGAACAAATCCAAAAAACCAGGGTGTGTCATGGTATGGGGTTGCGTCACTGCCCTTAGCAAAGGTAACATACACTTCTATGATGGAGCATTAATGCAGAAAAGTACACTGAGATTTTGGAGCAACGTATGCTGCCTTCAAGACGACATCTTTTCCAGAGATATTTCAACAAGATAATGCAAAACCACATTCTGCACACATTACAAAGTCATGGCTGTGGAAGAAGAGGGTGTCTGTCCCCAATAGAGAATGTGTGGAGAATTTTGAAATGAAAAATTAGACATCGATGACCCCGTACTGTTACACACCTTAAGACCTGTTTACAGGAAGGATGGGACTAGGGCTGTGCGATATGGGAAAAAATGAATATCCCGATACATTTTCTCCATTTCACGATATTCGATATACATCTCGATATATTTAAATCTCCTCTAAAGGACCCCATGAAATCTAACTTTTACTCTTTACTGTTTTCACTACAATCCCTGCAGATTAAATAACATTCTTGGTTAACTT
This sequence comes from Neoarius graeffei, assembly GCF_027579695.1. NCBI lineage: Eukaryota > Metazoa > Chordata > Actinopteri > Siluriformes > Ariidae > Neoarius > Neoarius graeffei. The sequence continues at coordinate 20,162,870 of NC_083577.1, read as the reverse complement.
TATAGGTCGTTTTCAACAACACATTTTAAATTGTCATGTTGGTGATTAATCACAATTGAATTGAAATAAAACTATTTTTATTCAACAAAGATGTGGCACAAACTGCAAAAACAATCTTGAAAATTGCAACAAAGGGGCAATACAATACAGAGCTGCTCAGAGCTCAAATCAATAAAGTGCAAGCTCAACACTGAGAAAGACATTTAGCCTAAATAAGAAAAGTGCTCTTTCATTAAATTATTTAAAAAAAATAGATCTCCAAGCTATTAACCTGACTACTGAGAACCACTGGAACATTCACAATTGAGGGAGAGAAGAGAGAGATCTGCAAAACAATTTTTCTCTTTGCACACTTTTGAACTGAATGTTTTCTGTCTCTGCCTCTCAGATGTGTATAATTCCGGCTGCTGCCTTTCGTGATGACGTTTTTTTTTTTTTTGCACACTTTACAAACTGGCATTTGCTGTTCCACGTCCTCCTCGCGATATCCAAGAAAATGCCAGATGACTGACCCCTTACTAGTTCTTTTAGGAACCAATTCGTCCGCTTCCATTTTTAATTTGTCGCTGAAATTGACAGAGCTTACACGGTAGCCTATGCAAAATCAGCGATTGCACGAACTGAGTCAGCGCCGTAAACCGGAACCAGGAAATCTTCCCGCCGGCAGTGTTGCCAGATACTGCTGACGTTTTCCAGCCCAAAATATGTTCAAAACCCGCCAAAACGCACTTAAAACCGCCCAATCTGGCAACACAACCGAAACTAGAAAATCTTCCCGGAAGTTCCTTTCAGCACCTAGATGTCGCCCGGGATTGGTTGGCGAGTGCGTGACGTTGTTTTCTTTACCCTTAGGCAGCCTCTCGCGTTACTGCCTGAGGGACAGGGAGAAAACCACTGGGAAATGTTTTAAACAAACACGAAACGAACGCAAGTCGGAAGATGACCATAAAATACTCGATAGTTACGATATAATAATTTTATGTATCGCACACAGAATTTTCGGCGATATATCGAGTATATCTGATATATCGTACAGCCCTAGATGGGACAAAATAACACCTGAAACTCATCATCATTTGGTGTCTTCAGTCCCTAAATATCTTTTAAGTGTTGAGAAGGAATGGCAATATCACAAAGTGATAAATGCTTTACTGTCCCAACTTTTTTGAAATGTGTTGCAGGAATCAAAATTCAAGTATTTTATTTTTGAGTAAACCCCCCCCCAAAAAAAAAAAAAAAGTTCATGAAGTCAAAATCAAATAATGTGCTGTTGTATTGTTTTGAGTGTAATGCAGGTCAAAGATGACTGAAAAATCATAGTTTTAATTTCAACGTACTGTTCCAACTTTTATATGATTTGGGGTTGTATAATACCATAAAGTGTGCAAAATCCGACGGTCTTTTGAATACTTTCTGCAACCACTGAAGAAGGCTTTGAAAATGTGTCGAGCCCAAGAATCAGCAATGAAGTGTCTTGTTACAGACAACGTTAAGTGTTAAATCCTGGGTTGGGTTTTTGAATGTCTAATGTCTCACAGCTCAGGCCAGTGGAGATGCAGAGGAGCCGGAGTGTGTGCTTGTCTGGGAAAAGAAACCAACGTTGGAGGAGGAGAGAAAAGCCAAGAGCCTTCAGCTTCCCCTTACCTTCTTCTGTAATGCTAGCAGTGATACGGACACTGAACCAGACAGGCTAGAGGACTTTGGAACAGAGCTACAGAAAGTCCAGCAAGCTCAGGTGGGTGTCGTAAAATATTATTTAACGCAACTGGAAAGAAGATTTGGTGAAAATTTTTTTTTTAAACAAAATCTTGAGCTTTATTACCACCTCCAGCACTCCACTGCCACCTGCTTTCTTTCATATGCTTAATTTAATTTTAATGCCTGTATTGTATAGAGCTGTAAAATCGTATTAGTTTTTAGTTGTAAATGAGCGATGACTGACTTGTTGATAATGGATATACCATATTGCCAAAAGTATGTCCTGTCCATCATACCCATAAGTGCTGCTTGAACATCACATTCCAGATTTATGCGCTCTTTGCTATTATAACAACCTCCACTCTTCTGGGAAAGCTTTCCACTAGATTTTAGGGTGTGGCTGTTGGGATTTGTGATCATTCAGCTACAAAAGCATTAGTGAGAACAGACACTGATTTTGGGTGAGGAGGTCTGGGGTGCAGTCGGTGTTGCAGTTCATCCCAAGGGTGTTCCTGAGGTTTGGGCCTCTTGGTTCTTCGTTAAAGTGTGTGTAATACCTTATTGTAATGCTTTAAAATGAATATATATCGTTAATAACGACCGAAAGGAATTAATAAAGCGGGGGGGGGTTAAATGAAGCACAAAACTGTCGATAAATCACAGCTTCTGGATCCTGGAAAAAGGCAGCCTCGCCTCAGGGCTAATCTCGCATGACGTCACGTGTGGAACCCTGGTTATCTGGGTCATTTCCGTTCATCCGACTCCACGCTTGTTTACTCTCTGAAATTGGATATTTTGTTGTGAGAATCTTTCAAAAATAACGATGGGAAAGCGCTGCATTGTTTGTTTGAATGTTCAAATTCATATACAGCAGGACATTCAGTTCATGAATTTCCGAGAAAAGACACTAAAATGACAGTGGGTGAGGTTTGTGCAAATGAAACTTGCACCCCCTGTCAAGAAGAGGGGCTGTGGACAAGTTGACAGCCTGTGTAAATATGCATCTTCATCAGTTAATAACCACCAGCTAATGATCTAGATTGATTAGAATATATTTACATTGGTGTTATTGTCGAGACAAAATGATGGACGCTCGTGTTTGCAAATTTCTGTCGATTTTATAAAATTATAATTGATATTTATTAGTACATGTTGTGGTACTTGTACATGATTTTATACAAATCTAATTACATTTTCCAGCTGTTGCACCGCACCACTGCATCTACCCAAATCAAGACAGAATCATGACCCGAGAATTATTGGAGCAAAAAAGAAACCCATTTATTTAAAGGGGTACCAAATATAATATATACAGTTGCTGATGTGACAAAGTAACGTATTCTTAAGTCTCATCTCCTTATCTGTAGCCGCTTTATCCTTCTACAGGGTCGCAGGCAAGCTGGAGCCTATCCCAGCTGACTACGGGCGAAAAGCGGGGTACACCCTGGACGAGTCGCCAGGTCATCACAGGGCGTATTCTTAAGTATTCTATCAAATTTATATACTAGAAAACAACAAAATATCTTGGTAATTGTAAATATAATAGTCGGTACGCTAAACGGCACAAGAGTCGCCATTTTTAAAAGACCGTGACGTCAGCACTACCCACTGCACTAGGAGAGAAGCGTGTAATCATGGCGTCGGGCGCATCAAGTGAAAGCGACAGCTCTGTCGAATCGTACGAAGAGATCCCGCAAGACGCACTGCAAGCAGGCTATGGCTTAGAAGGGTACCAGTTTGAACCTAGGAGAGGTACTCTCGACTCCGGTGATGACGAAAGAAGAGAAGAAAGCTCGAACTCGCTTGGTGTTTTTCAGCGGAAACGAGTGAAAAGACACGTCTGGAGGATCGTTATGCTTTCCATCGGTCCTGTGATTACACCCGAAAGCAACACACTGTGGCATTGTGTAGCCGATCACTTACAATTCATCCTACTTTCCGATTCACACGTGCTATTCCCAACCTCAATGAGCCAACACAACTGGGCACATACATACATCATGAGTGTTACGCAGAGAAAATGAACGTGCATTCTGATTGGATAAAATTAATATCATGGCGGGCTGTTCAAACTGCGGAAATAGTTTGCTCGAGCTACTCTCAAAACACTATAACTTTCCAACCTTAGAACAAAAAACTTTTGTAAGTCTTGAATAAGGTTCGTTAATGTGTGTTTTATTGTTATATTTACTCTATATATTGCCCTCTGTTCCCCTTTAATAAATGACATTTGATCTGACATTTGGACCGTTCGTTGATTTTCCCTGTTATCACCCACTTCATATTTTCTTTCAGTAATTACACCGTGTCAGTCCTGCACGCTTTGGCACGTGCACCAGAAGGACCCTCAGGCGTGTGCTGGACTGTTAATCACGCTCAGGTGCGCATAATTAAGACGCAGCAGTGTGCTTATAAAAGGGCTGTGTCAACACACACTTGGTGCGAAGTATTGCGTGACGTTTGTACACTTTACCGAGCCTGTTGGTCTCCTGGTTTTCCAATCCTTGTTCCTAGTTTCTGTTTTTGGTTTGTGCCTCGCCCGACCCAGTTTCTCGTTTATGATCTTACCTGTCATTTTGGATTGTTTGTCACTTTTTAATTAATAAAATGTATTTCTGCGCTTGCATCTGTCTCCTACCTATCCCCTGACACACTGAATAAGTGTACGCTTTAAAAATTATATTTCTGCGTTTATTGAGACACATGTAAATATTTTTCCTATATTTTGCAGCGGTCAGCTTAGAATAAAAATCCACAAACCAATCTGTTTCTCCAATTCTCTCTGGCTGGTGATGCGCTGTCGGCGGTGAGTGGGACTGTCGTGAATTGGCAGTGTCTCGTTTTGGGGGCTCGAAAAGATAACGATTTATTCTGGAATATCCTTGATAATCTTCTGCCCCTTCATCCGACATATAGGAATCCCCCAATCACTATGAGAATTCTCTCCAAAACGCGATTCCATATTGAGGAGACTGATCTAACCAGTGCTGCGCACGTGAATGAAACCGATACCTGGATCCTTGTTACACGTGTGACGTCACGCACCTCTTCGGGATCTTCCGGTTCAGTCTTGGCAGGTTCCGTGAAAATCGGCTGATCCTTATTGATTTTCCATCAATGCATGGCCTTTCGGATCAGCTATGGTTCGAAATCACATGATCAAGCAACATAGTGATATTTGCTTTGTACAAAGGAAAAAAGTGGGGTTTAAAGGCATTACACACTTTTTTTTTTTTTTAAATTGTAAAGCTACAGCATACAAAGGCATCCTGTAAAATTTTATGGTAACAGTTTGGGGAAGATACAATCCACACATGGGTGTCCACATACTTTTGGCCATATAGTGTACATCTCAAGCCATATTCACATCAGTCTTATTTAGTAAAAACAAATCACGCTGTAAGATGTTTATCCGGCAATAATAAATCCTAAAAAGTACGATACTCAGCAAACCGTCGTGGTTTGGAGTTGTACATGACTTGTCGTTATGTCACAAATTGCCTTTCACAGTTATGTTCCCGTTTCATGTTTCTCAGTAGGCTTTATAAAATTTTGTTTCAGAGTGAAATAAACAGTCAAGAGAAACCCAGTGAGAGCTCTTCTGATCAGCCTGCTACAGATGATAATGGCTGTCCTATTGACCTCTCGACAAAGACCCATGAACCTGAAACACCAACTGACTCAAATACAACTCAAGGTAACTTTTTTTGTTTGGGGTGTAAGTTTAAAAAAAAAAAACAACAACTCATGAACACAAATTTTGTACAGTAACATCACCATGTTTGCGTCATCCTTTTTTTCCCCTTTTTTTAAATAAATAAAACACTAACAATAATACAGAAGTGAAAGACTGCAAAATATGGAAGTAGATGTCTCACGCACAGCCAACAGTCAAAACATTGACTTTAATCTGAGAGGGATGGGAGTGGATGGTGTGTAGTCTGGAAGTATGGAGTAAAGGGGGGGGTGTTCTGGTTTAGGGAGGTACATGGAAATTTCACCAATACACTACCGTTCAAAAGTTTGGGGTCACCCAGACAATTTTGTTTTCCATGAAAAGTCACACTTTTATTTACCACCATAAGTTGTAAAATGAATAGAAAATATAGTCAAGACATTTTTCTGGCCATTTTGAGCATTTAATCGACCCCACAAATGTGATGCTCCAGAAACTCAATCTGCTCAAAGGAAGGTCAGTTTTATAGCTTCTCTAAAGAGCTCAACTGTTTTCAGCTGTGCTAACATGATTGTACAAGGGTTTTCTAATCATCCATTAGCCTTCTGAGGCAATGAGCAAACACACTCAGTGTGTTTACATGCACACAGAGAAAATCGAATTTCTGCCGTTGCTCGACTGAAATCGAAGTTCTAAATGGCATGGAAACACCTTAGCTCGGCTGAAATTGAACCGAACTTGATTTCTCGCAATCGAGCTACACGACCTAGATTATGCGATTTTTGCCAAGCTACTTAGTGCATGTAAACCCTATCGAGCTACGTAGTCGAGCTACTTACTTCAGCACTGCCCCTTCCGGAAGTGACGAGTGACGAGACCACAAGCGGGAAACACAACAGCCTCGGTCGGCATGACACTTCACCTTAGCCGCCCACTTTATTAGGAACACTTCTGTTCGTACATACATACAAACTACAAACACTCTTCTTAGAGTTTATTTTATTTTTAAAAGGGACAGTGTACAAATTAAACATTATCCTTGTGGTAAGGACAGATGTCTGTACCAGGTTACAGCAGTACATGCTAATTTCCGCCTGTAGTCCCTTGGCAGGTGGATGTAATAAAAAGATAAATAAAATGTACAGGAAATGTCATCAAATCTGTCATTAGAGCAATTTGTAGTGATTTAGACCAGTAAAATTTCTTGTGAACACGGAACTGATAACTTTGTTTATACTCTTGAATAGCTCTTCTTCATGACGACAGCCGGAAGTGTACCAACACGATGGGGCGTGTAGCGCCACCTGTGGCTCGGGTGCACAATGTACCTCACACAATAGCTCGATTTTCCTTGTGAATGTAGGATTGGATTTCTCTGGCACCCCTGCTGGGACCCTTTGCTCGATTACCGACAGTAGCTCGATTTGGATGTGCATGTAAACTAGGGCTGGGTATCACCAGATACCTCACGATACGATACTATGGTGATATTTTGCCCACGATAACGATAATATCACGGTACAGCGATTCTGCGATAATCGATATATTGCAAGAAATTTCAACCACATCACGATATCTGTGTCACTGAAGAAAATCAGAATTTATTGACCACTGTAAAATTACATTTCACATACATAACTACACACTCTTGCCAGACATATATTTGTCTCTATTCCACTGCTGGCAAAACCAAGAGTTGCTTCACTACAACATACAGAAAATTCCCATTTCTGTGCTAGTATTATCAACTTTTTTGTAAGCATGGACACATCAGTGCTGCTTAACAAGCAGAATCAAATTGTTTTATGAAAACTTAAAACTTGCACTGCAGACTGCACATACATTTCAGTGCTAACACTCATATCAATTTGTTCTTTGTAAACTTGAGAACATATACCTGAGAACATGTAACTTGTGCTTATTTTGCAGGAACAACACACTGTCTGAAACACATTGAAAAGTGCAGTGGGCATCTTAGTCTCCCTGAGCACAATTATGAAACAAAGTGCAGTGTGGGTCAGTGTCCACACACTGAAACTGAACTGAAACCTCAGTGAATCATGTTTCTTCTGAACTTTGAGTAAATACTCAAAATAAAATGCAGTGTCTCACACACACTAAAATTGAAAATGCAAGATAAAGTGCAGCTTCTTGCCTTTGGCCTTAAATTACAAAATTAAGTTCACAGTTACAGTAAGTCACACATCATTGAAGTAGATGGGAGAACTTTGGCGCTGTCCAGTGTAGTTTGCTTCGGGTCGGGTTTCAGTGGCTCCGGCTGAGCTAATATGTCGGGGTGGTGTCATGCTAAATAAGTTCGCAAGTTTGTTGTGTTACCTGAATATCTAATTGGAGCGAAACAGGTTTTGCAGAGTGCATACTCTGTCCAGCTCACTGTTTTTTCTCCTTTCCTTTGGAATCCAAAGTGCCTCCAAACATCTGCCTTAAAGTTCGGCGGCGTCTCTAGGTTTACGTTAACAGCCATGCTTGCTTGTTTTTTTTTTTCCTCACTGCAACCGCCGGGGAAAAAAAGAGAAGATGAAGAGTGCCTTGCAGTGAGGGAGTGGCACAGCGACACCTCGCGGAGCGGAGGTGCGGAAGTCGTACTGGATTTACAACCCGTCTGAAACATGATTTATTATTTGAAAAAATATCGATATTCAAATATTGAGTATCGATATTGAATCGGAAGACAAAGTATCGCGATATATCGCTGTATCGATATTTTTGCACACCCCTAATGTAAACGCACTGATTGTACCATTAGAACACTGGAGTGATAGTTGCTGGAAATGGGCCTCTATACACCTATGTAGATATTGCACCAAAAACTAGACATTTGCAGCTAGAATAGTCATTTACCACATTAGCAATGTACAGAGTGCATTTCTGATTGGTTTAAAGTGATCTTCATTGAAAAGAACAGTGCTTTTCTTTCAAAAATAAGGACATTTCAAAGTGACCCCAAACTTTTGAACGGTAGTGTATAGCTGCGTATCTTTTATGACTCGGCAGTTTTGATTTTGATGTTTGTTCTAATGTCTCGTTTCGTCCTCTCTCACAGATGCCCCTTCTATTTTCGCAACTGGATTTTCAAGTGAACTTACATTTGCAGACTTGGCAAAGAGTTCTACAGACTTTGCCTTTGGAAAAAAAGGTTGGCTTTTATTCATTTCCTTAATTTTGCATGTGATCATTAGGAGTGTTGGGACAGTTTCACAGAAACTTTTTTTTTTAATTACACAAACTGTGTAAAGTGAAAATGTAAAATAAATCAAGAAATTACACAGCCATTATTGAAGTTGTTCATTCGGGTAGAATATGCAGTGTTGATGTTTAATTCATTTATATCACGCCATGACAGAAATAAGCTGCTTGAATAAAATGTTGACGGCATGCTGTGTGTGCGTGCGTGCGCGCGCATGTGTGCACCATGATGTACAGAGAGAAAAGGAACACTGTCGTATCCAAGTCAGAAATTTGATTAGTGCATAGTTCTGATTATTGTAGTGCCTCAAAAAATCTAATTTTTAAGTTTATATTTTCATCTTTTGTGTGTGTGTGTGTGTGTGTGTATAACATTTGAATAAATTAAACTAATTAGGAAATGTAATTCAACTCAATTTTATTTGTCTAGCGCTTTTAACATCACAAAGCAGCTTTTTATAGAATTGCATAAATTCCCGATTTAAATTTTACATGTATGAATTTCCAAATTTATCCGTAATGAGCACGACTGAGGTGTTCGTGATGAGACATGAGGAAGACACCGGACAGTTTTTTATTTTTTATTTTTTTTATTTATTATATTTTTAATAAAGAACTCGCTTCTATAGATGTGTACTGTCTGGTCCAAAAAGTGTAATGTAAGCAGGAAATTCATGATGTATATTTTAACATGAAGTCTGTTTTGTTGAAGTTATCAACTGTTCATTGATGGAGGCTCGAATGCAAAAGCGTTCATGAGAACTGCAGTCCTAAAGTTCTCATGACGGTTGGAGTCCTAAACCACTGTAGCAAAACTGTTTGTTCGTAAATGTGTTCTGGACTGTGAGAGTGTAGGAGATCTACACGCAGCAGAACAAAACGAAGCAAGCCTTTAACCCAGAAACACTTGTTTCTTTATATTTAAGACCCAAACTTCTCCTGGGCCAATGCTCAGGCAGCTGTCTTTAGCTCCACTGCAACAGCTTCCAGAAATGAGGATGAAGATGAGGAGGGCAGCGATGAAGATGTTTCTAACAGTGACATTCACTTTGAGCCCATCGTTTCCTTACCTGAGGTATGTTGATGTAGATTTATGGACCTAGATATTAAACCCTAAATTTCTTTTTTTGAGTTCTTGATCAGTTGAAATGCAAGTTAAACTGATGGGCAGCATGTACATTTCTGTAAATGCTTCTCAGCTCAGAGAAAGGCTACGCTTAAAAGACGTAGCACAATACGATTTGAGCAGGAATAGATTTGGTGTCTGAGATCTTCAACAAGACCAGCATGCTTCGTCAGATCAGGAAGGACCTTGCCTCAATAATAAATCAAAATTTGTCCTGCTGTAATCAAATAAAAACGGCAAAAATTATTTGAAATGTTGATAGTAGAGTTTTAGATGATTGCAGGGCTCGACATTAATGGTAGCCCGACTGTCCGGGACAACCAAAGGTTTGGTCCAGACAAGTCAAATCTGCATCTGCATGTCTGACAGGACAAGTTGAATATTTGTTGAAAATCACCATCAACAAAACCAGTTCAGTCCCCTCAGTGATCCGGCCGTGTTATGGTTTATGAAATTCCGGGGAAGCCGAGTACAGCAAGTGCGTGTGTAGAAATAACCACGTCATAATATCTAATTATAGATTATTAGACTTCATCGAAATCGGAGAAATGGCGATCAAATACCTCAGTAAAATAAATATATGTGGTGAATCTTCATTTCATTTGGACATTCATTGTAAAAAATGTTATTTTATTTTATTATTTTTTTTAAACCATCACAAATGTCGTAAAATATTTCGGGGGAGTTTTACGACAGTGCCGAACTCGCTCACGGTTTTTCATTCACAATGTGATTCTGTCCTCCGATCATGTCCAACTTTGTTTTCTTTGTTTCATTTCCTCGAAAGAAAGTAAAACGGGTGACAATCCCAACTCTGAAAACTGCAGGTCATGTAATGGGTTATAACACCACATGTACTATAATGGGGCATTGGATAGTTTTATTGTTACAGTTAGGGGTCGACCGATAATCGGCCTGGCCGATATATCGGGCCGATATTCTGCATTTTTAGGGTTATGGGTATCGGCCATAATTTCCACCGATATGCCGATAACATGCCTTTTTGCAGTCATTTCGTTCCTAACGCGACTGTTACTGCACGTCCTTTCCTGCACTCGCCTCTCTGAGTTCAAGAACACGGTCCCGCCCACCACAACATCTGATTTGTTTGGCACAAGAGATGTAGCCAATCAACACGCGTAGCTAACCGCTGTGAACTGTTTCAAGGCGGCCGTATGGGCACTCGGGCAGAAGCAGACCCCACTTCAAGGTAAGGACACGCTGCTTTTGCCGCAATAAGTCACAAACACGCAAGTTGCAAAAGCACATCATTATATGTTTACATTCTTCATCTACTACTCGTTAACATTGCCCATTTGCATCTGTGTAGCCAGGCAAACTTAGCTTACGGAAGGAAGCACTTGAATTAGCCTACAACCAACTAGTCTCGCTGAAACTACATGTAATGTAGTAAGCAGTCCCCAGCATAACGTAGGCTGCAGTCATTTTTAAATCCCCGTCTGGAAACGTTGTGAATGTGTCAGTAGTTCTACTCGAACAGTAGAATGACAGCCATACAGAGAGGTGGTCAAGGGAAGACGAAATAAAACGTAGTGTTTGTGTTCTGCAGGCTAGCGCAAGCCTACTGGCTATTTGTTATGGTGATGAGTAAACTTCATGACGTGACTCGTGCTCAAAAAGCGCATTGCACTTGTATATGTTAGGTAACTTTATAAAGCGCTATTTGAACAGTTAAACAAGCCAGGTGTGAGATGGTGCTAGCAGGCTATGTTTGTCAGGACGCTTGTTGTGGGCTCAGTAATTAATTGTGTCGTGGATGCACACTTGCTTGGATAAACGCTAACGAACGAAATACATCAATTAAACTCTTGACTTAAATGTTCTTATGCTACTTCACATTGCGCTGTAATGTACTCCTAGTATTTATAATTCTTGCGCAAGTGATTCTCCTCGCTAGCGCTTCTGATTCGGAAAGCGATATACTCTTAAAGGAGCAGCCGCTCCTTTTAACCAGAGCTTTTAACATGCAGAGCAACTGTGCTTCCTTCACTACAATATAATCCTAAATTGGGAATATTAGGCTTGGGCATTAAAAGCATTAGAATGTAGATGGTTACTTGTTAAGTTGTTACATAATAGGGAGTGATAGCCTACTTTTTATGTTTGATTTTACTTTTTAAAAAATGCTGCAGGCAGCTCCCGACACTTGATTTGTTATTTAAAAACTACTTGAAGTTGGTAAGTCTTACTTAGTTCTTAGTGTAAAAGAATCCAGAGTGTATTTTCATTTATTTTCCACTGAAAATGGTGAGCTGTAATATAGTAGGGAGTGATTTATTTTATTGGTGAATATTTATTTTATTATTTTATTTCTCATTTTATTCTAACTAATGTTTGACTTTATTGTACTAATGCTGCTGGCATCTCCCTGCACAAAATTTCATGTTCAATTTTACAATTAAACATACATTTCATGGATATGAAGGTCTGTCTCAGTGTGTGCTATGTTTAATTTCATGTGAATTATAATGTTTACATTTATCGGTTGCACATATCGATTATCGGCATCCCAATTCCATAATTATCGGTATCGGCCCTGAAAAAAACATATCAGTCGATCCCTAGTTACAGTTAAAGTTTGAGTTTTATTGAAAAAAAAAATAAATCATAATCATAACTGCACCTGCTTTTTGATAAACTTTACCACTTTTTCATTGAATTACTAAATATATAATAATAATAATAAAAAGGTTATGGTCAGGACAAGTGGAAAATCCTGCTGCTTGTCCGAGTGGATTAAAAAGGTAATGTCGAGCCCTGTATTGAGGCGCTTACCTGCCATTAGTATGCATTTAATGAATACTAAATAAGTACACATGCATAACTCTAAACCGGTAACGTCCTTGCGTTTGTTTTTTTTTTCTTCTTTTCGCTCTCAGGTCGAGGTGAAGTCTGGTGAAGAAGATGAGGAGATTCTTTTCAAGCAGAGGGCAAAACTGTACAGATGGGATCGTGGTTTGGGCCAGTGGAAAGAGCGTGGAGTTGGTGATCTGAAGATCCTCTTCCACCCAGTGAAAAAGTGCTACCGTGTCCTGATGAGGCGTGAGCAGGTTTTAAAGGTGTGCGCCAACCACACCATCACCAAGAACATCGAGCTGAAACCCATGAACACTTCTGCTAACGCACTGGTTTGGACGGCGAACGACTATGCAGGTTAGAACGCTCAAAAATACTCAAGTTATTCCACTGTGTTTTGTTTTTACTCTTGAATGTTAAACCTCGATCTTGGTTGTACAAAATGTGTTCTTTTTCCCCAAACAGAGGGCGACGGCAAGGTGGAGCAGCTTGCTGCCAAATTTAAGACCGCCGACTTGGCCGAATCGTTCAGGAAAACCTTTACAGATTGTCAGAGGTGCATGTCTCAAGTGGACTCGGCCCAGTCTTCTAAAGTCATGGAACTTTGCAGACCAAGCAACCCGGTGGTATTTTTCACTATAGCTGCTGATGACGAGCCACTCGGCAAGATCACGATGGAGCTTTTTGCCAACGTTGTCCCCAAAACTGCGGAAAACTTCAGAGCTTTGTGCACTGGAGAGAAAGGCTTTGGCTACCGCAATTCCATTTTCCACAGGATCGTCCCTGATTTCATGTGTCAGGTAACTGTCCGTTTGTCTCCTGATATTCAGTTAAGTCCGAGGTGTCGCACGTTACACTTCGTCTAGTGTCAAGTGGGCGGGACCAGAAAAATCACGGTGTTCATTTATCAACATTTACCTGATTGGGGGGCCCTTAAAGGGCTCCCAAGTGTCTTTCAGAAATTGGGTGGGAATTGGAGTGAAAATAGGGGGAAAATGTATAGATTTTAAAGAAAGTTATGATTGCGTAAGTATTCACCCCCTTTACTGTGAAACCCCTAAACTACAGTAATTCTGCTGGAAAGAGATTGCGTGTAGAAATGTATTTATTTTTAATTTATTTTCTTTTAAAACTTGCTTGCTATTGAAGAATCGCAAAATCATTACCACATTTTCAGTAGCTGTGTTTATGGTGCTGAGTTTATTTTCCCCGGAGTCGAAACAGACTTGCTCTTTCTCAAAAGTTTCAATTCAATATCAGTTCTCAACGTGATTTTAATTAGGCCACAAATTCTAAATTCATCAGGGATGAGAGTTTTCCGCTTTTCGGCGGGTTTCCGCTTTTTCTGAGTAAAAAACGAGGTTTTTATATTATGCCAAATCCGTTGAGATTTTTTTTTTATTAATTTCGGGGGGTCGGGGTATGTTCCTTCATGCTGTTCAAACTTTATTAACTCCAACGATGTTTACATGTTATTTGCAAGTCGCTATCTTTAGTCTCGTTTAATCTCGTTGAATGTGATGTAAAATGCGTGTTATCTACATTGTTATTGGTCGAAACATCGATGTCGAGACCATAAAAGCCAATCAAAACAGTTTTTACAAAGACACCCACATCCGCTTTCTTTTATCAAAACTTCCACATGTTCGTGAGCTGCATATCAAAAATACGCTCCTCTAATCGGCGTCTTTTCTCAAGATGCCGAATACTATTGACAAGCGAGATGAAGCGAAGGTACGTGAAATTGATGCTGGTATAAAAACAAGTTTAGCAAAGCAAAAGGAAAGCAAGAGAGCAGAAGAGAGCCAGGTTAGAGCATGTAAAAACACAGGAGACGCTGGCTAATGAAAGAAAAAGGAAAAAAAAGAGACGACTGATAAGCTTTTGGCTTTGGCCAAGAAGCTGAAGTCTAAATGATCAAATGAAAATTTGTTTCAAAAATAACTGGGAACTGTAAATAACTTTTAACTGTAAAAAGTGTAAATAGACATTTTCCTTTCGAAGAAAACATACAAGTGATGCGGACAATAAGATAAAGACAGTCCCCATAAAATATGCATTTGTTTGATTCAGTACATTGAATATATGATTTGAATTATAGCTGACAGTGTTTAACTATATAACTTTAAAGTTTAAATAGACATTGTGAAGAAATCATGTACGAGTAATGTGGACATTAGGAAAAGATCAGTTTCCATAAGATATGAATGTTTTTATTTAATTCAATATATTGAATATATGAAAATTTGAATTATTAATGGAACTGTAAATAATTGAATTTTAATCGACATTTTTTTAGAAAAACAAGTGATGTTGACAATGAGTAATAACCAGTCCCCATAAAATGTAGATATTATTTTGAATTAATGCAATACACATATTGATTTTGATACATATTCTATATAATAGTGTTTTTATTTCAGTAAGTATTAAAATAGGCATCAGGTGTTTTAATTAACTACAGCTCAGATTGCAGGAAATAGGGTGTGTAAGGTCTCATTTTGAAAAAAAATTCCCGGAGGTGTCACCCCCCAGACCCCCCTTATTACAGATTTTCTGCTTTTTTTTCATCAGCACCCACTCTCATCCCTGATTCATTTGTTTGGCTGGATCAGAACCTTTACTGAGTTGGTTGGGCTCATGGAATTTCACACCTGTGTGTGTGTGTGTGTGTGTGTGTGTGTGTGTGTGTGTGTGTGTGTGTGTGTGTGCGTGTTAATTTTAAATTTGGTTTTAGTCCTAGTCGCTTACTGAATGATTTTGTTTTAGTCAAGATTTTTCGAGTGGAATTTGGTTTTAATTTTAGTCTCATTTTAGTCAATGTTTGTCATAATTTTTTCAGTCGGTTTCTTGATACTGGTTGTAAAATGCACCCTGTCACTTTAAGAGGGGCTATTATGTGAGGGGTATTGCCAGATGTTTGGTTTGTTTTTTGAAACAGCTGGTGGTGGTGTTGCCAGTGGCAGTTCTAGCTTGTTTGGGAGAACCCCCATTCAACACCAACCCTCAATGCTCTCTTTGGCTAATTCTAGGCAAAAGAGTACATGTTTCAAAAGATTAAAAATATCAGGATAATATAGACCTCTTTTTATGTTGGTGTACAGCACTGTAAATTTCCCTTACTGAGCTCAGGACCAAGTCAAAACAATCACAGGAAAACATTTATGATGCACCTCAGTGAAATTAATAATCAGTACTGTGCTAGTTAGTTGTAATCGTTTTGCTGAATGTCGCACCTTTTTGTCATCATGAAACTGAAATTACAACCCCAAAACAGGAGAAGTTGGTACGGTATGTTGACATTGAAATTAAAACTGAAAACAGTGATTTGTAAATCATCTTTGACCCGTATTCCACTCAAAATAATACAACAGCACATTATTTGATGTTTTACCTCCTGAATTTTGTTTTTTTCAAAATGTGTTGATTTCAGTTTTGATTCTTGCAGCACACTTCAAAAAAGTTAGGACAGTAAAGCAATTACCACTTTTATATTGTTGCCATTCCTTTTCACGGCACTTAAGATGTTTAGAGACTGAAGACACCAAGTCAAGTGTTTCAGGTCTTACTTTGCCCCATTCTTCCTGTAAACAGGTGTTAGTGTGTAGCAGTTCAGGGTCATCGTTGTCCATTTTTTGTTTTAAAATTCTCTACACATACTCTATTGGGGACAGAAGAGACAGCGACCCTCTTCTTCCACAGCCACGCCTTTGTAATGTGTGCAGAATGTGGTTTTGCATTGTCTTGTTGAAATCTCCCTGGAAAAGATGTCGTCTTGAAGGCAGCATACGATGCTCCAGAATCTCTGTACTTTTCTGCATTAATGCTCCGTCACAGAAGTGTAAGTTACTAGCCTTAAATCGCCCCGTCCCAACTTTTTGGGAATGTGCTGCAGGTCTGAAACACAGGAACGGCGGATGTATATTAACAAATTAAAAGAAGTTGACCAACAAAACATGAAATAAATCAGGTTTGTTTGTGGTTGGGGTGGGGGGGTGGGTTTTTATCCCCCGCTGGCCGAAAGGCCCGAAGGGGGATTATGTTGTCGTGCTTTCTGTCCGTCCCGGGAAGGGTGCTCACCTTCTGAAATCAACTCCTCTCTCAATTTTTGGAGGAATTTCATGAAATTTAACAAGGCATTGTTATATATTGGTAGTACGCATATTGTAATTTCGTTAAATTTGGTTACATTTTAACAGAGTTGTGGCCCTCGATTAACAACCTTTGCACTTTGACAACTTCATGAAGGTGCGCTCACCTTCAGACATCAACTCCTCTCACAATTTTTGGATGAATTTCTCGAAGCTTGGCAAAAGGCCTTGTTATATGATGCTAAGACGCATATTGCGACTTAATTTCGTTTGTGAAAATTTTGCCAGAGTTTTGACGCTTGATTAAATAACTTGCACTTTTTTTTTTTTTTTAAAGATATTTTTTTGGGCTTTTTGCACCTTTATTGGATAGGACAGTGTAGAGACAGGAAATGAGCGGGAGAGAGAGAGACGGGAAGGGATCGGGAAATGACCTCGGGCCGGAATCGAACCCGGGTCGCCCGCATTCATGGTATGGCGCCTTAACCACCTGAGCCACGACGCCCCCATAACTTGCACTTTTTGACAATTTCATGAGGGTGTACGTTCTTCTGAAATCACCTCCTCTCACGATTTGTGGAGGAATTTCACCAAACTTGGCAAAAGGCCTTGCTATATGACAGTTATACGCATATCGAAATTTTGTTTAATTTGGGCAAATTTTCCCAGAGTTATGCCCTTGATTATTAACAAACTTGTACTTTGGCAATTTCATCAAGGTGTGCTTGCTTTCTGAAATCAACTTCCCTCACAATTTTTATCCCCCGCTGGCTGAAAGGCCTGAAAGGGGATTATGTTGTGGCGATGTCCGTCCGTCCCGTGAAGGGTACTCACCTTCTGAAATCAACTCCTCTCTCAATTTTTGGAGGAATTTCACGAAACTTGACCGGATTCTTTGTGTTATGTCAGTAATGCACATACTGCAGTTTCATTAAATTCAGTCGCATTTTACCAGAGTTATGGCAGAGTTGTCAGCGGGGTATATTGTGCTCTCGGAGCACTCTTGGGTTTTTCTTTTGGCACCATTTTCCATATCCCAACTTTTTTTTTTGAATTTAGGGTTGTACATCCAGTGGTTTGTGAGCTTGGTTGGACAGAAAACACAATATTGCCGCACTATGAGTAATAGCTTAGCTATCAACATAGGCTAAAAAACAAGTGTTATACTAGCCTATTTCATGACACGTACACAGTTCTGTCCAAAAGTCTTAGGCACCTTATTCTTTTTTTTTTTTTTTTTCTCTCCCTCCATACAAACATATTTTATGACTTCTACATTATCAAGTCAGTACAAAAACATTGTAGAGTCCAAACGTTTGTTTTCCAGCACAAAATTAAATGTTACGGGGGGGGGGGAACAAAAAGGTTGTATCTAAGCAGCATATTACATAAGGGAGCACTTTTCAGATTAAAAAAGAGAACCTAATGAAGGCGACTGGGTTTTGGTGTCAAATGAAGACACGAGTGTGACAGTGTCCAGAAGAACTGTGGCTGGTTCTGTAAAATGCTCAGTTAAACCTACAGCTCGTTTCCTTATAAAACTGCACTCACTGTACCCGAGATGATGACTATTTATTTATTTATTTAAAAAGCAAAGGGTTGTCTCGTACCAAATATTTGACTTTTTGTTTCATTTATTATGGCTTACTGCTGTTTTAGACTTTTGCAGTGCTGTACATTATGCATACCTTTTTTTTTTTATCTTTTGCGTGTTTCTACTCTGATTGTACTTAATTGCTTTAGTCCTGTATAAAGTTAGAGGTAATAAATCCCCTCCAACCTCAGGCTTCTGGTGGAGAGAGATGAGGGCAACCTGCCTCTGCCCTCTCCATCTCGTATTTCTGAGGAGGAGACCAGGAAGTAACCCGACTGCCTGGTTCACAAGCTAAAATCGGGCGTCACTCCGACAGGTTAATTGACCCCCGTGACGTCAATATCATGAGTGATGGGAAACCGATCGCAAAAATGTTATTGCTCAGATTGTGTGTGTCTGTGGGGGGGGCACCTTGTGCTGCCCCTGCCAAGATACCACCTGGGCCCCTGCCATTGTTGCCCGTACCCAAATCTGACTGTTACTGTTTTGCGAGTTATCGAGTGAAGTTGGCATTTTGTACACCGTGATGGTGATGACCTCTATCCTCATATGAAGATGCTACTTTGTTCAGATCAATGCCGTGTGTGTATCCTGACTCGTATACCTGTTAGAATCCAGGAGTATTGTAAAAGCCGTGCGAGCGAGCCGGATTCCCTGTGTCCCAACTCCAGTCGGGAACACACACCAGGGAGGATAACATACAGTACTAGGTTTTGTTGAAAGAGATTTCTCCTTGCTGTAAAACGTCTCTTGAGATGTAAGCTCGGTTCTTTGGTCGAACAGAGCCAGCTGTTTTGTCTCAGCTTGTTTATTCGTCAGAGTATAAGGAACCGAGATTTCACTATAATTTTCCTTGTCGAATTTTTCACGTTGTTGGTTTAGTCATGAAATAAAAGCTCACCAATGAATACTTCTTGTCAGAATTGCAGGTGTGTGAGTGACGACCCCTACAATTCCTTTGTTCCTGTGTTTCTGGAGTTTATTTTCAGTTCAATGTTTAATTTAATAGTTAACAGCTGAAGCTGAACAAGACCACACACACACACTCTCTCTCTCTCTCTCTCTCTCTCTCTCTCTCTCTCTCTCTCTCTGACTCCAGTTAAAGGGGAACTGAAGTCATTTTTAAACTTGCTTTATTTCTTAACGTGTTATTCAATTACGTTTTCGGTTTTAGTAACCTTATGTCGTGACTCGTATTGGCAACTAATTGCAATTAAATATTATACTTATCGGCCTATTCGGTTTTTAGCCATGTTGAATTTCGTTCGTTTGGTCCACAGCAGGCGTCGCTTATCCACGCGATCTTCACGAGACTTGTGCGAGACTTCGAAACGTGAAGCGTCAGCCAGGTGTCAGTGCCGCCATTTTGAAAACCGTTTTCCAAACGAAATATTGCACAAAAACGAGTTTAAACGACGATTACTGCCTACTTTTTTTCAAACTTTCCTGATTGCTATCAAAACAAACAAAACTTTCGGCTTGATTACGTCAGCATTCGAAAGAGGGCGCGTGCGTCTTTTGACAACGTTGGCAGATGTCGGTCACTTTGATTTCCGCTGTACGTTTTACTTCCGTCCTACGATGTCTCGTACAGGTCTCAACGAATCTCATTTACGGCCATTGCTTTGACATACGGACTGATATATTACAAAGTGTATTTCAAACACTCATAACTTGCTATAGCAGCGACAAAATACAG
The DNA here is from genome assembly GCF_027579695.1 of Neoarius graeffei. NCBI lineage: Eukaryota > Metazoa > Chordata > Actinopteri > Siluriformes > Ariidae > Neoarius > Neoarius graeffei. The sequence continues at coordinate 20,142,962 of NC_083577.1, read as the reverse complement.
TGCTCAGCGTAAATGAGTGCACCCCCTTTGAAAAGTAACATGTATTTTAAACAATATCTCAATGATCACAAACAATTTCCAAAATGTTGAAGACAAAGTTTAATATAACATCTGTTTAACTTATAACGTGAAAGTAAGGTTAATAATATAACCTAGATTACACATTTTTTCAGTTTTACTCAAATTAGGGTGGTGCAAAAATGAGCACACCCCACAACAAAAACTACTACATCTAGTACTTTGTATGGCCTCCATGATTTTTAATGACAGCACCAAGTCTTCTAGGCATGGAACGAACAAGTTGGCGACATTTTGCAACATCAATCTTTTTCCATTCTTCAACAACGACCTCTTTTAGTGACTGGATGCTGGATGGAGAGTGGTGCTCAACTTGTCTCTTCAGAATTCCCCCATAGGTGTTCGATTGGGTTCAGATCAGGAGACATACTTGGCCACTGAATCACTTTCACCCTGTTCTTCTTCAGAAATCCAACAGTGGCCTTAGATGTGTGTTTAGTCATGTTGGAAAAGTGCATGACGACCAAGGGCACGGAGTGATGGTAGCATCTTCTCTTTCAGTATAGAGCAATACATCTGTGAATTAATGATGCCATCAATGAAATGCAGCTCCCCGACACCAGCAGCACTCATGCAGCCCCACATAAGGACACTGCCACCACCATGTTTCACTGTAGGCACCGGGCATTTTTCTTTGTATCCCTCACCTTTGCGATGTCATACAGTTTTGAAGCCATCAGTTCCAAAAACATTTATCTCAGTCTCATCACTCCAGAGTATAGAGTCCCAGTAGTCTTCATCTTTGTCAGCATGGGCCCTGGCAAACTCTAGGCGGGCTTTTCTTTTAGGAGAGGCTTCTTTCGTGGACGGCATCCATGCATGCCATTCCTCTGCAGCGTACGCTGTATTGTGTCACGGGAAATAGTCACCCCAGTTTGGCTTTCTACTTCTTTAGATAACTGCAGTGAATTTGCATGCCGATTTTCTTCAACCCTTCTCATCAGAAGACGCTCCTGTCGAGGTGCTAACTTCCGTGGACGACCTGGACGTCTCTGTGAGATGGTTGCAGTTCCATCTTGGTTAAATTTTTGTACCACTTTTGCTACAGTATTCTGACTGATAAGTAAAGCTTTGCTGATCTTCTTGTAGCCTTCACCTTTGTGGTGGAAAGAAATTATTTTCTTTGGGGAATTCTGAAGAGACAAGTTGAGCATCACTCTCCGTCCAGCATCCAGTCACTAAAAGAGGTCGTTGTTGAAGAATGGAAAAAGATTGATGTTGCAAAATGTCGCCAACTTGTTCATTCCATGCCTAGAAGACTTGGTGCTGTTATTAAAAATCATGGAGGCCATACAAAGTACTAGATGTAGTAGTTTTTGTTGTGGGGTGTACTCATTTTTGTACCATTTTGCAAACATTTTGGAAATTGTTTAAAATGTGACTTTTCAAAGGAGGTGTACTCATTTATGCTGAGCACTGTAGCTATCAAAAATGCATTCCTATACTTAATAAAATGAGAAATAGAATTTTGATGATAAACAATTTGCCTTCAGTTCTCCTTTAACGGAAGGGAGCTACATGTCTGTGCTTGTCTTTTTGGACAACTGAAAAAATGGACAGTTTCACTCAAGTTGCGGCTCGTTCTTCAGTAATGGAATTACATTCACAGCAAATGTGTTTTGTTTTTTGTTTTTTTTAAGTTGCAGTACTCAAGATAATGGTATTAAATAAAATTTCGCACTGTGTGAGAGAGCCTTTGACCCTAAAAAAATAGGTTATAAAAATTGGTTGTTTAACTCTGAATGGAAAATCTTTTATGAGGAAAGAAGAGTCAGTCACGTAATTACGTCAGAAAAAACTGAACTTTCATTTCTTAAAATTCAAACCAAGATTTCTCTGAAGTGACATTTGCTATAATTTGGGGAGGGATTTTTAAATATGGTTTTCGGTCTATTTCGCCTTGGATTCCATACTTTTAGGAATATCACTGAGCTGACAAAGCAGTCTTAATAATTTCATCGTTTTGGCCTCTCTGCTGAAGATTTGCCCTTGAGTAAACTGAATCCTCTCTCATTTCCTCAATGTTTTTTGTTTTTTTTTTAGGGTGGTGATATAACCAGACAGGACGGCACGGGGTTGAAGTGTATCTACGGGGACAAGTTTGAGGACGAGAACTTTGAAGTGCGCCACACAGGCCCAGGTATACTGTCCATGGCCAATCATGGCAGAGACACAAACAGCTCTCAGTTTTTCATCACGTTAAAGAAAACCGAGCATTTGGACTTCAAACATGTTGCTTTCGGAGTCGTCAAAGACGGCATGGATGTGGTGAAGCAAATGGGAGAGCTGGGCTCTAAGAAAGGCAGTCCAAGCAAAACGATAAGAGTTACAGACTGTGGACAGCTGTAAATCTGTCCTTTATACAGGAAGTACACGTGTTCAAGTTTTTCATGTTCTGCCTTTTTTTTTTTTTTTTGTCAGGAGTTTCTCCGAATTAGAATGTGACTGAGACAAGCAGAGTTTAACAGTCTAAACATGTTTTGTGGATTTTTTTTTTAATGAAACATTCACACTGATGATGGAGACCTGCATAAAGATGTAAGAACAGCAATTGGTGACTGACATGCAGAGAATAATCTCTGTACTGATGTGTTTCCTGAGGCAACATCATGACAAATACACATTTGTTTACACGAGCTGAAGAATTAGACTAAATTAGCCGAACTCCCTGCTATACCCCCACCCCACCCCACCCCACCCCAAGAGAACTGCAGGGGGTTCATTGGACTACGAAGTCCAAACAGTATCGTCGGTTTAATTCCTTTCCACATGCGGATTAAATCTCACCAAATCTGGACTATCTTAAGCAGTGAATTGTGTGTTTTTACTCTGTATAGATTTAAGGAAATTTGGCTTTTTACAGCAATGTGAATTCTTCTACATTTTCTGCTTTTTTTTGCCAATATTAAAGGATGAACATAGTGTGTGCATCTTTCTTTGTAGTTTCTCTCAAACATTAATATCAGGAAAGCTTTTCTTTTCGAGGTAATATAAAGACAGTTCCACCATTTAGAGCACCACTGAGGTGTCAGTGGTCTTCAAAGTCAGTGTTTGTTACAGGGTTGAACATCCAGGCTAAAATTTAAGTTATTCCATGAAATCGAGTCATATATGAGCCGATAGCTGACGAGGCACGTAGCACCAAGCTGGCTATAAGCAATGTACGACGAGATTGAGTGGAATAACCTGTTTTATTCTATCCACATTCATTGGATCTTGAGAAATTGAACATTATTTTTTGCAAATTTGATAAATAAAAACTTATACAAAACGTCCAACAAAATTTCCGCTTAGAATGTAAACAAACCGGCGAAATGACGGTAGCAATTTGTGAAAAATGCGGTGGGAATAATTATTGAAAAATAAGATACTTTTATTCCATATTTTGTTGCGCATTTTTTTCGTATTTTTAGGGGTTTTGTTTTCGAGTAGAGTTTTTATTTCGTCCTCGGTTGGTTCAGCAGCACGCTCTGCCGTTTTGTTTTTCTCTACTCACGATATGCGAGCCGATATCCTAGTAGTAGAGTAGCCAATCAGAGTGCATGATTGCGCATATCCAGTGAATGTGGATAGAATAGGCATTATTCAGTAATGTCAAGACACTTTTTTTTTTTTTAAACAAAAAATTCTTCCAAATAATATTCTTTATTACTATAATATTAGTAAGAGTTGATTTGTTGAGCTGAAGGAAGTCCAGCAATAATGAGATTTGAGAAGTACGGCAAACAGTTGACACGCCTCTCTTGACCGTACAATGAAAGGGTTGCTTTATACAATATTTTCCAAATGAAATAAAACTAAAACCAAGAAACAACAAATATTTCCAAATACATGTTTAAATCACAAGTGATTGCTTTAAGACAGTGCACAGATTTTAATTAAAATGCAGCACTGAAATCTACCAATGTGTCTCTTTAGTCATCACTCTTGATGGAATTGAATATTTTAGCGAAATGAAACAAAATGGCAAATATGACGGTATTTTATTGTTCACTCTGTAAAAGTGGGGAAGCCATGACCTAATGGTTAGAGAAGCAGCTTTGGGACCAAAAGGTCACTGGTTTAATTCCTTGGACCAGCAGGACTGGCTGAAGTGCCCTTGTGCAAGGCACCTAACCCCCAACTGCTGCCTAGGCTGCTCTGGGTATGTTGTATGTCACTCTGGATAAATCAAAGTCCTTCCCACGCCATGTGGCACATAGGGTGACGCCAGTCTCTGTTTCCGTAGCCCTCGGCCTCTCGCCTATTGCATAGCTAGGGTTACAGTGGGGGGCTAGTCCTCTGGTAACTGCGAGAGTTTGACTCCCCACTCGCATCTGTACTGCAGCGTGCCTTGCCAGACAGCAGTGGGTACCCCCCTTTTTTTTTTTTTTAAATGATGGTTTTTGGAATGACCCGACCGTGAGTAGAACTCCCGATCGAGAGGCGGACACGCTAACCACTAGGCCAACTTGCGGTACTCTGGATACAAGGGTCTGCTAAATGCCTGTAATGTAAAGTGCAGGACAGTGCAGCCTGCATGAGAATCTTCTGGAAGCCTGTAGATGCACCGCTGATCGAACTCCTGGCTTCAATGGGCTTCTAAAGCAGTTTCAAATCCACTGTTCTAATGCGAGGAAACATGAATGATGGTTGGACAGCAGGCTTTTAATACGCCATGTTGGGTCTCACCTGGGTGCAGTGATTCGTTGGGGGGGGTGAATGGGAGTGTTGGTGCTGGGTGACATTTACTGGACAGTGCACCCTTTGTGTTTTTTCTGCCTGGATCTTCTGATTATGATGACCGAGAGATCACTCAACGGGCAGAACCTCGTATCCAACAGCTGGTCATTGAACCGCTAATGAACATGACTGACACCTTAAACATGTTGCTCTGGGTCTGTACAGCTCATTCTAATTATTTGCTTGTTTATTTGTTCGTAGAAGATTGGTTGATTTATTTAAGTCAGGATAACTTTGAGTATCAAGTGTAGTCAATTTTTTTTATGACTTTATTGACCTGCTTAACCAAGCCAAACACTGGTTATTTTGGGTTCCTTCAATTCTCATTTGAACATCATGGATCAGCTCTAGATTTGGGGTGAAATGCAATGCAGTTATCTCTGTCCATTTTTTTTATTTTATTTATTTTTTTTAAAAAAAATTTATATTAACCCTACCATTGCATCCTAAACACTGGAAACCGCCTGGGGAGGCTGCTGGAAAAATTCATTTTTCTTTCACAAATTGTAACACCATGTGGAACTTTTCTTGAAGTTTATCAAATTTATTTTATTGGGTTTGTTGCATTCTAGAAAGATCAGGAACAAATTTACTGGCCACACTATCAGAATCTAATCTCAAACTAATCCTTCAGGCAGCATTTCATATAATGGCCATAAGATTTTTCATCAGGATTTTCTATTAATAATGGTGGACAACATCCATTTAAAAATGATTGGGGGGCATGCAATGAGCATACAAGTTTTGATTTTCTTTTTTTTTGTTTGTTTTTTTTTTTTTTTAAACCAGACACTCCCAGTGTGGTCTACATTCACTCTATCAAGGGGCAGTTCAATCTAAGAAAAGCTTTTTTTTTTTTTAATATTCCCCGCCCAAACGAAGTTTGGCAGGGGATATAGAAATGGGTTCTGTCAGTCTGGTCACGTTTTCATTTCTGGGCCATATCTTTAAACTACTGAAGATATCTTCATGAAACTTTGTATACACATCAAGCAACATGTGAACTGGTGTCTCTTTACTATTGTAGAAAAAAGTATTTTTCAAAATTTTATTTAAAAAATAGATTTTAACTTCGTTTCTAAGAGCAGTGTTAATTTCTGGAACATGTATCCAAAACTATTCAGGAAACAGATTTGAAACTTGGTATACATGGTAACAAGGTGATGTAGACGTGCCTTTTAAAAATCTAAAAATGTTCATTTTTCCATGGAAACAATTTCAGACTTGGTCTCTCAGGTTAGTCTTAGGGGTAGGTTTGGCTTCTGGAGAACTTGAAAACTGAGTGGTATGGTCTTGAAAGTCAGTATATGTGTTAAGTAATGTATAAGTGCCCTTTGGTACTAAAATGTGAGATTTTAATTTTTAGCTCACCTGGACCAAAGGTCCGGTGGGTTTATGCCATGGGCTGCTGAGGTCAGTGTAAAGAGGTACGGTTGGTTTCCTGCAGCAGAACTTGAGAAATGTGACAATATCTTGAAACTTGGTATATACAGTGATGCTTGAAAGTTTGTGAACCCTTTAGAATTTTCTATATTTCTGCATAAATATGACTTAAAACATCAGATTTTCACACAAGTCCTAAAAGTAGATAAAGAGAACCCAGTTAAACAAATGAGACAAAATATTATACTTGGTCATTTATTTATTGAGGAAAATAATCCAATATTACATATCTGTGAGTGGCAAAAGTATGTGAACCTTTGCTTTCAGTATCTGGTGTGACCCCCTTGTGCAGCAATAACTGCAACTAAACATTTCCAGTAACTGTTGATCAGTCCTGCACACCGGCTTGGAGGAATTTTAGCCCATTCCTCCGTACAGAACAGCTTCAACTCTGGGATATTGGTGGGTTTCCTCACATGAACTTCTCGCTTCAGGTCCTTCCACAACATTTCGATTGGATTAAGGTCAGGACTCTGACATGGCCATTCCAAAACATTAACTTTATTCTTCTTTAACCATTCTTTGGTAGAATGACTTGTGTGCTTAGGGTCGTTGTCTTGCTGCATGACCCACCTTCTCTTGAGATTCAGTTCATGGACAGATGTCCTGACATTTCCTTTAGAATTCACTGGTATAATTCAGAATTCATTGTTCCATCAATGATTGCAAGCCGTCCTGGCCCAGATGCAGCAAAACGGGCCCAAACCATGATACTACCACCACCATGTTTCACAGATGGGATAAGATTCTTATGCTGGAATGCAGTGTTTTCCTTTCTCCAAACATAACGCTTCTCATTTAAACCAAAAAGTTCTATTTTGGCCTCATCTGTCCACAAAACATTTTTTCCAATAGCCTTCTGGCTTGTCCACGTGATCTTTAGCAAACTGCAGATGAGCAGCAATGTTCTTTTTGGAGAGCAGTGGCTTTCTCCTTGCAACCCTGCCATGCACACCATTGTTGTTCAGTGTTCTCCTGATGGTAGACTCATGAACATTAGCCAATGTGAGAGAGGCCTTCAGTTACTTAGAAGTTTCCCTGGGGTCCTTTGTGACCTTGCCGACTATTACACGCCTTGCTCTTGGAGTGAACTTTGTTTGGTCGACCACTCCTGGAGAGGGTAACAATGGTCTTGAATTTCCTCCATTTGTACATAATCTGTCTGACTGTGGATTGGTGGAGTCCAAACTCTTTAGAGATGGTTTTGTAACCTTTTCCAGCCTGATGAGCATCAACAATGCTTTTTCTGAGGTCCTCAGAAATCTCCTTTGTTCGTGCCATGATACACTTCCACAAACGTGTTGTGAAGATCAGACTTTGATAGATCCCTGTTCTTTAAATAAAACAGGGCGCCCACTCACACCTGATTGTCATCCCATTGATTGAAAACACCTGACTCTAATTTCACCTTCAGATTAACTGCTAATCCTAGAGGTTCACATACTTTTGCCACTCACAGATATGTAATATTGGATCATTTTCCTCAATAAATAAATGACCAAGTATAATATTTTTGTCTCATTTGTTTAACTGGGCTCTTTTTATCTAATTTTAGGACTTGTGTGAAAACCTGGTAATGTTTTAGGTCATATTTATGCAGAAATATAGACAATTCTAAAGGGTTCACAAATTTTCAAGCACCACTGTAGTTGGTATATAGGGGGGGATATAGATGACTATCGTCTTGTTTGCATACTGATCTTTCACTTTGGCATTGACACGCCACAAATAATTATGTATATTCATTCATCTTAAGTGACTGCTTTACCCTGTTAAGTGTTCATGGTGTTCTTGGAGCCGATCCCAACACCATGCGCATTCACACCTCCAGTGGACATAAACAGTCTATATGCATCTGTTAAAATGGCAGGTTTTTGTGATATAAAAAAAAGAAACAAAGTTAACCTATGTCAGAGCCTTTTTCACCTTTATTGTGAAATTGCGACTTTATAAAAATCAAGTAACACCCAGAAACGTCCCGTTTACCCACCCTTCATAAGTGTGTACACCCATTCAAGTGGCAATGTTCAGAATCATCCCATCACATTCAAACTCATGTTAAATGCTAAGGAGTATACAGTAGATAGCAGTATCAATTAAAGTGACTGAAGAACCCCACATAAAAGTACAGGTTGCTCCTATAGGATTTTCCTTGATATCATGATAACATCCACCTGGAAAAGCCATGGGCTGTTTATAAAAAAAAAAAGTGCTTCCAAAGCTGAGACGGTTACAAAAAAAAAAAATCTCTTAGGCACTAGATATACCATGGAACAGTGTACAGACAATAATCAAACAGTCGATAAAACATGGCACAACAGTGACATTACTGAGAAAGAACAGGACATTCCTCTAAAATTGATGAGAAAACGAGGAGAAAATTGGTCACGGAGGCTGCCAAGAGGCCTACAGCACCATGAAAAGAATTGCAGCAATTTCTGGCAAGTACAGGTTGTTCCCTACATGTGACAATCTCTTGAATTCTGCATGTCTGGGATACAGAGTAGGGTAGGCAAGATGAAAGACAAACAAGAAAAACATCCAAGCCCAGTTAAAGTTTGGAATAAAAACCAAAACATCCAATTTCCCAAAACCCGTGGACTTGTGGATAAGAACATTAAAAGAACACCGTTGTGAGCATCACAGTGAAGCATGGAAGCTACAGTATAATGCTTTGGTGCTGCTTTTCTTCAGATGGAACTGGGACTTTAAACAAGATGGAGGGAATAAGGAAGAGCTCCAAGTACCAGTCAGTTTTGGCATAAAACCTTAAGGCTTCTGCTAAAACATTTCAGATGAAGACCTTCACCTTTCTCATGAAAATTACCTGAAGCACACCTCCATATCAACAAAGGAATTACTTCAGCAAAACAAGATCAAGGTTTAGCCCAGCCAGAATCCAGATCTAAATCATGATTATTATTTTTTTTTTTTGTAGTTTAATTCAAAAAGTTAAACTTTCATATATTCATTGCATATCAAGTGAAATATTTCAAGGCTTATAGTTTAAATTTTGACTTTGGCTTATAGCTCCTGAATCAGAAATCTAGTATCTCAAATTATTAGAATATTTCATTTTGAGTTTGAGTAAAACAGTATAAAAATACCGTGTGTATCTCAGTTTAGTTCAGTGCACAACCACAATCATGGGCAAGACTGCTGACTTAACAGTTGTCCAGAAGACGATCATCGACACCCTCCACAAGGAGGGTAAGCCACAGAAGGTCATTGCTGAAAAGGCTGGATGGAAAAAGTGGACAAGCAACAGGGATGACCGTAGCCTTGAGAGGATCGTCAAGAAAAGTCGATTCAAGAACTTGGAAGAGCTTCGCAAGGAGTGGACTGAAGTTGGTGTCAGTGCATCAAGAGCCACCACGCACGGACATCTTCAAGAAAGGAGCTACAACTGTCCCATCCCAAATATCAAGCCACTCCTGCACCAGAGACAACATCTCAAGTGTCTTACCTGGGCTAAGGAGAGAAAGAACTGGACTGTTGCACAGTGGTCCAAAGTCCTCTTTTCAGATGAAAGTAAATTTTGCATTTCCTTTGGAAATCCTGGAGTCTGGAGAAAGAGTGGAGAGGCAAATTATCCATCGTGTTTGAAGTCCAGTGTGAAGTTTCTGCAGTCTGTGATGACTTGGGGTGCTATGTCATCTGCTGATGTTGGTCCACTGTGTTTTATCAAGTCCAAAGTCAACACAGCATCTACCAGGAGATTTTAGAGCACTGCATGCTTCCACCTGCTGACAAGCTTTATGGAAATGCCGATTTCCTTTTCCAGCAGGACTTGGTACCTGCTCACAGTGCCAAAACTACTACCAAATGGTTTGCTGACCATGATATTACTGTGCTTGACTGGCCAGCCAATTTGTCTGACCTGAACCCGATGGAGAATATCTGGGCTATTGTCAGGAGGAAGATGGAACACCCGACCCAAAAATATAGACAAGCTGAAGGCAACTATCAAAGCAACCTGGGCTTCAGTAGCACCTCAGCAATGCCACAGGCTGATCGCCTCCATGCCACACCGCATTGAAGCAGTAATTCATGGTAAAGGAGCCCCAACCAAGTATGGAGTGTATAAATGAATATACTTTTCAGAAGTTGGACATTTCTGCATTGTAAATCCTTTTTTGATTGATCTTAGGAAATGTTCTAATAATTTGAGATACTGGATTTCTGATTTTCATGAGCTATAAGCCATAATCAAAATTAAAACAAAAAAATCTCATCATCTCATCTCATTATCTCTAGCTGCTTTATCCTGTTCTACAGGGTCGCAGGCAAGCTGGAGCCTATCCCAGCTGACTACGGGCGAAAGGCGGGGTACACCCTGGACAAGTTGCCAGGTCATCACAGGACCTTCTTGCTGTGAGGCAACAGCGCTAACCACTACGCCACCGTGCCGCCCCCAATATGAAAGTTTACTTTTTTGAATTCAATTATGGAAAAAAACATGATATAATTGTTTGAGATGCACTAATTTTTTTTTTTTGTGTGTGTAGGGACTTTATTGGGATGAGTTAAATAAAAATGTATGTGATCAGAATATATTTATTTTTTAGCATCAGTGTTCCCTGGAGCTGCACTTGACACTTTCCCTGATTTTCTCAGATTTTTTCGCTTGCGCTTGCTGCTCTGTGTTTAAACCATATTCCAAATTGCATACAATTATACTAGTGCACTATTGGTTTATTATGAAGTTTTGATGTCACCTTAGTTTCTACTGAAACTTTTTCTACTGGTGAGGGACATATCAGTACATTTGGATTTTTTCTTCTTTTTACCCCTTTAGCCAAACAACACTATATGCACAGTGATACCACCACCACCACATAAAAATCATAATAAAACAAATCTATGTACAAATACAAACTTGTTAGCAAAATTTAGAACAAACACTTCTGACAGATTTTTTTTTTTTCGGTTTGTTCCTCTCTACAACCAAAAGGTAATTATTAAAAGAAAATGATCTTTTTATACCAAGTAACAGCTGCAACATTAGAGGGTTAAATAACATTTGTAAATATTCATGCAATATTCTCCATCTATGAAGCAAAGACGTATTTGGAAAACATATTAAGGAGCATGTCTTGCAAGTTCATACAGTATTTACAAAGTGGTCTCTATATGAACTCTAAGTACAGAGCAATGATCGCCCACTTTACACGGAGTTCAACCTTCCTAAATCCTAATCCCAAACCAGTCTACAGGATTCACAATATCACGTCTGCTGGAAATGAATCCCGTGTCATTGGTAATTTCCTGATATCCTGTTCATTGGAAAATGTGACTGAATTTACTTTGCTTGCAGATGGAATTATTTTCTTCTGAACTTGCATTTACTCACGTGCACTGGATTGGATTTTACATCATTACGAAGTAATTAAACAACATGTCTGAATGCAGGATAGTGTCTGGATCTACCATGACCCTGAAAGCAGTTACTGAAGATGAACCTAGGTTTCATTATCCAGTGATTGTGCATCAGATGAAGAACTCCTGTTTGTCCTCCTCCGTGCAGTCTTTAGTTATATCGGCGCCATTGCTCTGATGCATGCCTCTACTCCACTGCGAATTGGCCTGAAGACCGCGCACACTTTTTGGAAGTGATGCTGTTTTATTTGAAGGTTTTGGAGATGATGTGATGCTGAACAACTCCGGAGACTCAGACAGAGGCTGAGGAACTCGAGCTTTTGTCTGTGGGAGCAAGTAAGCAGAGACCACAGAAAGATCTACAGATCTGCTGATTACTGCTTGTCCCGTGTCTACATCTGTCTCTTCAGCTCCCACTAATGTGTCTACGTTTATCCGGAACCTTGGCGTTGTTAGAAAGGAGGAGCTGGAAGGATGGGAGGTGCTTACTGAATGAAATGCTTCGGTTGCCATTGAGATTAGGGAGTGAGTATGGAGATCTGTCCATCCAGCACACACAATTTCCTGGCTACACTGAACACTCTCCAAGTCTTCCTGCTTACACTGCAGTGGTAGAGGAGTCTGAGAAGACTGCATGAGTGGATTCTGAGGATGGGAGGAGGACGTGCTTTGGCAGCGACGTTTCCGATAGGCGTCAGGGCCGTAACCATTTGATGGTGAATAATATGGAGTGTCTGAAGATGAAGAGGAGGGAACGGTGTCCCTTGACTGTTCTGATGAGCCCTGTACCTGAAGGAAGGAAGAACACACAGAAAAGTTACAGCTTTGCTCAATACTAATCTATTGTGATTGATATTAAGACACTGTATAAGGGATCTTAGTGCAGTGTTATTGAACTCACAACTTTCAACTCACTAGTAGAGAACCTGAACTGTTGAGGTGTGTATCTATAGTAGGCTCGCTGGCCGTGTTGTGAAAATTGTGCATGCAGACACTCATCTAAGTTTCCAAATCTGTCATTGCTTAACTCCTGAATATTTTATATCGGGAATACCATCATTAAAAAGCTTACAATCTCTGCTTTCCAAATAAATTTCTCTCATTAAGATCTGTTCAGTACTTTGGGAGTAATGGCAGGTTGAATTTGGTACAACAGAGTTCACGCTCGGCTTGCGGGACATCTGGAAACTGCCCTGGCGCGGATTTAAAGGAAGGTGTGCCACCCCCGTCCAAAAAGTAGTTTCAGTATTGTAGATACCGAGATATGCCTGCTGCTTTTGTTATTTAATTAATAAAGTTTTAAATCATTATGTGGGACTGAGCTGAAGAGTTCATGGTATACATTTGTATTTAATAATAGGTCCTATAGCTTAGTTTTTTTCACTCGTGACACAAATGCAGTGAAAAGCAAGCTGGGCGAGTCCTGTTGGATTTTAACAGGGTGTGGGAACGTTGTGCATCGACATAACATACTGTATTCCTGGACTGCACTGTAGACGACATGTAAAGGGTGTGCGCCATCCGTTTATGTTTATAGTAGCATTAACATGTATGTTCACAAGCCAAAATGATGAGATGCTACAGCAGGCTTACTGCATACACACATGTCGGTTGTCCGGCTATTGCTCGTGTTCATTAATAGGGTATCCCTGAGACGACCGTGCTGACCACTACACCACCATGCCACCCCTTACTTAAGTCTCACTCTTAATTTGTTGGTGTACAATTATGTTCATAACCTGTGGTTTTGGTTTTTTGGGGTTTTTTTTGGTCATTTCTGGTTACTTTACACACACATTCCATCCTCATTATCTGTGTTATGCTGTGTAATAAATTAACATTCACTACCTGGTGCAATATTCAATTTCTATTCCAGTTGCAAGTATTTTATTTGTGCAGTATTCTATTTCAGTTGAAGTTCTATTCTTATTTACTTGTGTATATTATGTACACAGCCTGTATTTTTTACTTTTTTTAAAAACTGTTTTAATTTTTATACATAGATATATTTTTATAGGGTTTTTTAAATACTCTTAATGCACTCTATTTTTTGTTACTGTCTATTCCTGACTCTTTTTCTATTTGTAAGCTGCTGTAACATGTAAATTTCCCCACCGAGGGATGAATGAAGTTTATCTTATCTTATGAAAAACAAACACTTTGCAACCAACGTGACGTCATCAAAGTGCATCCCGCAATAAAATTCATCCCTTTCCTCTGGACACATACATACATTTTATATATATATAATATACTTTTTTTTTAAGATATAGCTGGGATTTTGGACTAAAATTTAATAGGGTTTTCTTTTGTTTCTATGGATTTTCCCCATACAAGTGTTTTATTTGCTTATTGCACAGAAGGTAAAAACTGAAAAAAAAAAATAATTTCATATGCATTTTAAGGTATCCAACTCAACTGTGTACATGCAAAAAAAAAAATCTAAATATTCTTTCCTTTGATTGAATCCAGTACATAGAAAATGAAAAGTAGAGGCTTTTGGAACACTTGTGGTGTCTGTGATTGAGTGTATTTTGGTAGGGACCTTGGTATCTCTCTGGACTCCAAATTCCGTGTCATTTTATTATATAATTCAAATCTGAATTATACTGAGAGCTCATTCACAGCAAAACATTTGTATGACTCCTCTGCAATGTTATCTATTTAAAAGTGAATGGCAGTGACTTTAAAATGTAGTTAGTGATTTAGAAACAATGCAGATTTCGTATCAAACCGCTCTGTTGCATCGTCTTGGAGAGGCTCCGGCTGATCTATTTCTTAAAAGCCTTGTAATATAGTGTTTTACTTCAGTTCAGTCAGATAAATAATTTCCAAGCTACTTTATGTAAAAGGAACGACTTGATCCTGTCTGTGAGGAACGTGAATAAGGAGACGGACACACAGCAGGAACCCTTGATGGTTTCCACCTTGTTCTTTTCTCAAATGGTCATGCTCCTTTGCATCCAAAGTGTGCATTGCACTATAATGATGTTCATAAAAGGTCAATGGAGTCATCATTGCAATTCTATACCTACAGTGGTGCTTGAAAGTTTGTGAACCCTTTAGAATTTTCTATATTTCTGCATAAATATGACCTAAAACATCATCAGATTTTCACACAAGTCCTAAAAGTAGATAAAGAGAACCCAGTTAAACAAATGAGACAAAAATATTATACTTGGTAACTTATTGAGGAAAATGATCCAGTATTACATAATGTGTGAGTGGCAAAAGTATGTGAACCTTTGCTTTCAGTATCTGGTGTGACCCCCTTGTGCAGAAATAACTGCAATTAAACGTTTCCGGTAACTGTTGATCAGTCCTGCACACCGGCTTGGAGGAATTTTAGCCCGTTCCTCCGGACAGAACAGCTTCAACTCTGGGATGTTGGTGGGTTTCCTCACATGAACTGCTCGCTTCAGGTCCTTCCACAACATTTCGATTGGATTAAGGTCAGGACTTTGACTTGGCCATTCCAAAACATTAACTTTATTCTTCTTTAACCATTCTTTGGTAGAACGACTTGTGTGCTTAGGGTCGTTGTCTTGCTGCATGACCCACCTTCTCTTGAGATTCAGTTCATGGACAGATGTCCTGACATTTTCCTTTAGAATTCACTGGTATAATTCAGAATTCATTGTTCCATCAATGATGGCAAGCCGTCCTGGCCCAGATGCAGCAAAACAGGCCCAAACCATGATACTACCACCACCATGTTTCACAGATGGGATAAGGTTCTTATGCTGGAATGCAGTGTTTTCCTTTCTCCAAACATAATGCTTCTCATTTAAACCAAAAAGTTCTATTTTGGTCTCTTCCGTCCACAAAACATTTTTCCAATAGCCTTCTGGCTTGTCCACGTGATCTTTTGCAAACTGCAGATGAGCAGCAATGTTCTTTTTGGAGAGCAGTGGCTTTCTCCTTGCAACCCTACAATGCACACCATTGTAGTTTAGTGTTCTCCTGATGGTGGACTCTTGAACATTAACATTAGCCAATGTGAGAGATGCCTTCAATTGCTTAGAAGTTACCCTGGGGTCCTTTGTGACCTTGCCGACTATTACATGCCTTGCTCTTGGAGTGATCTTTGTTGGTCGACCACTCCTGGGGAGGGTAACAATGGTCTTGAATTTCCTCCATTTGTACACGATCTGTCTGACTGTGGATTGGTGGAGTCCAAACTCTTTAGAGATGGTTTTGTAACCTTTTCCAGTCTGATGAGCATCAACAACGCTTTTTCTGAGGTCCTCAGAAATCTCCTTTGTTCATGCCATGATACACTTCCACAAACATGTGTTGTGAAGCTCAGACTTTGATAGATCCCTGTTCTTTAAGTAAAACAGGGTGCCCACTCACACCTGATCGTCATCCCATTGATTGAAAACACCTGACTCTAATTTCACCTTCAAATTAACTGCTAATCCTAGAGGTTCACATACTTTTGCCACTCACAGATATGTAATACTGGATCATTTTCCTCAATAAATAAATGACCAAGTACAATATTTTTGTCTCATTTGTTTAACTGGGGTCGCTTTATCTACTTTAAGGACTTGTGTGAAAATCTGATGATGTTTTTGGTCATATTTATGCAGAAATATAGAAAATTCTAAAGGGTTCACAAACTTTCAAGCACCACTGTAACCCCCCTGCAAAATGAACACATCTTTTAACTTGTTGAACCACTAATGGTGAGAATCAGGATTAACCAATCAAAGTTGTGCATTTTTCTGGTTTCTATTTGAAAGCCGGTTAGCTACAGTCTGAGCTCAGGAATATTGAAAGTGATGGGCAATGAAGTACACAAGGTTTACTGCAAGAGGAGCAAACCTTCGTAAGGCATGTTATAGATTATTCTCATCATTCACAGTGGAACTGTCATTACGGCAGTATCATAAACATGGCAAGATTGGCTGATAACAGACTGTACCTTGGATAAATATTGTAAATAAATACAATTTGATTGGACAGTACACAATGACGTATGTACAAAGCTTCTCTCTTATTCATGAAATGGTTACATGGCATGAAAACGAGCAGTGATTTTAACGCAAGTGATGAATTAGCTTCAGCTGCATGGAAACAAATCCCCACTAACACCTTTGAGCGCATGTCATACATGCATACTACATACAAATAATGATTTTTACTTTATACATACAAATTATTTATTTGACTGACCCTGAGTTAGAGGTGTTTTTTTTTTTTAAATGCTGCAAAAATACTCAAAGTGTGAAGAATAAATCAGTTATATGAGCTCGGGTCAAATTAGTCAGATTATTCAAAAATCACATCCTGTTTCAGAGTTTTGTAAAAACCTCAAACATGCATCATGATAAAGATCTATGCCTAAGCCTCTGAACTCTTACACTGGGGGGCACTAAACCTGTATTTTAAACTGAAAGAGACCCTCGGGATCCTTAAACATGGCCCACTGTTCCCCTTCCTCATTTTTAGACGCACTATATAATGAATAAACATTTCCACAACACTTAATTAATGTGGAGGTCTGATAAATCTGAATGTGATGGTGTGGTCCAAGTCATAACAACCTTCTGCTATAGTCATGGCTGTCATAACAGTTTAATGCTCCACTAAAACAAATCAGAACTTTTGAAAATGGTCCCCAAAAGTGAATATGTTCACTGCATAAATCTGTCAGTGAGGAACTTTTCCCTGATCATAATGTAACTGTACAGACCAAACTTTACACATGCCCTTATACTGTATATTTCGATCATGTATAGGGCAATTCCATGTAAATGTCAACCTCACCATGCAAAAATAAAGCAACATGTAATGCATCAAAACCACTCCCAGAGATATCACCTAGGCCTGTATTTTACAGATGTGAATAAGTTGAACCAATTTGTAACCAACCTAATATGTCACTGTCAGTCTTTCTTTCTTATAATGTAAAACCCAAGCTAAAATCAACTTTGATCATGTACAATTCTATATTATTGCCACAAGCCACAGAAATGTATGCTAAAATCCACAAAACAGCAAAACAATAGCCATCCTAAATATTATTTAAGAACTTTGATAGTTTTAGCTGATATTTATGGCCCTTTTCCACTACCCTTTTTCAGCTCACTTCAGCTCGCTTCAGCTCACTTCAGCCCGACACGGCTCGCGTTTCGACTACCAAAAACCAGCACGACTCGGCTCGTTTCAGCCCTGCTTAGCCCCTAAAACTCGCACCGTTTTGGAGTGGGGCTGAAGCGAGCCAAACCGTGCCGAGTGAGGCTGGGGGCGTGAGCAGACACTCCCCTGTGCACTGATTGGTGAGGAGGAGTGTCCTCACATGCCCACACACGCCCCGCGAGCGCGCTGGGATCTGTAAACACCGCAAACCCGGAAGAAGAATAATTACGAATTACGAGAATTTCTGAAGCTTTATGCGCCTCGCCTCATCTATACGCTCTTGCCAGTCAGTATCTGTTGGCGTTGTTGGTGACAACAAGCCACAGCACCAAGACCAGCAACATTAACGACTCCATGTCCTCCATGTTTATTATTTACTATTCGGGTCGTGAGACTACCGCTTAAAAGCTCACTGAATCAGTGACATACAGAGCATCGTGGACGAGTTCGCGGAGCACAAGGCTCGTCGTATGCCCTTCAAATAATGCGCGCAGTAGGCTATTGATGTTTTATTATGACCAGTGTTGGGCACGTTACTTTCAAAAAGTAATTAGTTATAGTTACTAGTTACTTTTCCCAAAAAGTAACTGAGTTAGTAACGGAGTTACTTTGTCATAAAAGTAACTAATTACCAGGGAAAGTAATTATTCCGTTACATTTTGTTTACCCCCCCCCCCCCCCCAAAAAAAAAAAAAAAAATCAAATTCAATTAGTGTAATCATAATAAAAGTGAATGTTAAATGTGTTTAATGACTGAAATGGACACTTAACAGAACCAGTTAGTAACATTATCTACACTATATTAATATTTTTGTGGGACAATGTGAGATAAGACATCTATCAAATGTAATATATTTTTGCAGTTATTAAAATTATGTTACTAATTACTGGCCACTGACGAGGACAAACGCTTTGTTCCTCGACATAATGTGCATTGCACGTAAACACTCTTGCCTTTTATTTCAAGTAATGAAAAGTAATGGCTGTATTTCCAGTGTGAAAGCGCAGTGCTGGGCTGACCGCTCGCCATCGCTGGCTCTTCCGATTGAAAGCGTGCGCAGTAGTGCAGTAGGCGTGGCCTACCTACATATGTTGTCCAAATCTACTCTGATTGGCTTACTGTGCCGTTGTCTCGTGTCTCCCCGCCCCACACTAAAGCAGAGTAAAGAAAGGCTGAACGAGCAGCGTGCCAGATGAGAACAGCTTTAATAAAGTAACGCATAGTATTTTATTGTAAGTAACGGGAACGGCGTTATAACGATGTAAAAAGTAATTAGTTAGATTACTCGTTACTAAAAAAAGTAATGCCGTTAGTAACGCCGTTTATTCTAACGCCGTTATTCCCATCACTGATTATGAGCCATGTACAGTATGTCACCTAATGTTTTTTTGTTTGAGTTACATGTTCGTTTGAAGGACTTAATGTACAAAATAACATAGTTGCACCCCGTAGTGTTGAAATTGGTAAACACAGTGCATTCAGTGAGGTTTGCACCGCCCTCCTTTTATTTCTGACTCTTCCTGTCACCGTTGCAACCTCTGAGCGCTCATTCGTATGCCCTTCAAATAATGTGCGCAGTAGGCTATTGATGTTTTATTATGAGCCATGTACAGTATCCTAATGTTTTTTGTTTCTGAGTTACATGTTCGTTTGAAGGACTTGATGTACTAAATAACATAGTTGCACCCGGTAGTGTTGAAATTGGTAAACACCGCAGTTGCGGACATTTTGTAGCCTAAAATGATGTTATGATAAGCTTTAATAAAGGGCCCGGTCATTTGCCCCGCCCCCGCTCTGACTTGTTCCGCCACTGTCACTGATGTCACTGTTTGCGCTGCTTAACGACATCACGTGACGTCCACCCACTTTCGCTAACTCCACCCAATGTGTCCACCCACTTCCAGCCAGCACGGTTCAGCGCGGTTGTAGTCGAAATGCAACTCCAACAGCCCCGCTCAGCTCGACTCGGCACGGCACGGCTCAGCCGCGTTTGTAGTGGAAAAGCGGCATTAGAGAGTTTTTCAAAGGGTTATGGTGGTTAAATTGCTGATTTTCTAAACATATGCCATGTCTATTTCAGATGCGTCACATCCATAACGGAATTATGTCACATCCATAACGCTGATTTTTTCTTCCTAGATTCTGCTTGAAATAGAAAACATTTTAAACAAAGACTTTTTTTTATTTTCAGCTAAGACTCCTTTATTAAATGCATGCCTGCATTTGGATATTATGTTTGCAGTTTCACAGAGTTTGATGAATATGTGTAGTCACCCTGGAAATGGGGTATTTTTTCCGTCACATCCATAATGCATGTCTTTTTTGGCATTTTCTAGAGTTCTAAATGTACTATGGGAATTCTTTTTTTCCCATGACTTCTCCAATATGAGAGGTCTTAAAAATATACAACAAATTTTAAAATACTGGAAAGGAATAAAAATTAACTAGGTCAGTTGTTGCCATTTTGAGTCCAAATGTCACATCCATAACGCTGGAATTGCTCATAATGTATTTTTTTTAATCTACTACAGAATGCAGTAAGTGTTCAGACAGTATTCCTTTACAGAGCCTTAACGTTTGGACACGACGGAATACACAATTCTCCTGAACTTCAACAGGTTTCTGCTCTCATAATGTCTTTTATTAGGCAAGTAACACTTTTTATTCTGGATTAGTGTTTTCTATTAGACTTTAGAAACTGTGGTTGTGTTGTAATATTTGCTACTTCATGGCACAATAAACAGATTTTCATGAAATACTGAAACATTTCCACAACACTCAATGCTGGAATATCTGACAGTATTGGCCATGTGGGGACAGCTGCATTTGTCTGTTTTGTTTTACAAAAAACGCAGCTGAAGTAAACTTAAGCCAAACTGTCTCCTTTTGGTTTTTTACATTAAGGTTAGGTGAATTAATTAATTAGTCATTATTATTTAGGATTATTAATTAGCTGTACTAATAATTATGTCAATGGAAGGTCCTTGGTAGGATAGGAAGACAAATGTGTGTGAGGGGGACAAAAGTCCACTGTTTCCTACTCCACACCTCACTGCACCGAGCTGGGAATTTGTTTCTTTCTCTCTCTCAGTCTCTGTCTCTCTGACTCCCTTTCTCTCTCCCACTTACTCACTCACTCACTCTTTCTGTTCTCTCTCAATCTCTTTCTACTCCTTTTCTGTCTCACTCACTCACTAACTCTCTCACTCTCTCCCACTTTCTCTCACCCTCTTTCTTTCTCTCTCACGCTTTCTACTGCCTTTCTCTCTCTCACACACATGCACAGCTTTTCTCTATCTCTCCTTCACATTTTTCTGTCTTGCTTTCACCTCAAACTGCTGTCCTCTTCATCAGCTCCTCTACACTTCCCTAATTATTCATCTAGTTATGTATCATTATAATTTGACATCATATCTGTTTTTTCCTTCATAATTTTACATTAATTTCTTTGACTTTTCCTTGAAGTCCAGCTCCTCCTTTTCTGTTCTCTCACCTAATTATTTTGATCCTGCTTTGGTACTAATAATCTCCTAACATTAAACAGCAGTAGAATCACATTGTACAGTATGGTACTTTTATTGTATTGCTTTCAGACCTCAGTGAGACTTTGAGACTGAGAGATACACAGAGCGTTGTTGGAGGAGAAATGCTTCTTTCAGCTAAGATGTTTGTAGCTCTGTGTTAAGTCATTACAGAAATTTAGGGGCTGGTCTTTGGTGATACGACTTTCAGGTACGATGATGTGAGATGTTTCTGAGCTGGAATATGACACGTTCATTTGAAATTCCCAGCCAATTCAATCCTGAAAACGTATTCTCTATGGAGACCACGCCGCTGTCCACACCCATAACTCCCACTGTTTTATTTGTCTAATGCTTCTTTAAAAAGCACTGGTCATATGCCACACTGTTATATGGAACACACACACGTTTGATTCCCCCAAACTTCAGTATTATGGACACACAACACACAGACTCTCACCTGCAGTAATATCTTATTCCCATCGTAATCCTTGGTTTGCCAGCGTACGTCACTGATTGGTCTACAGGGATGGGGCAGAAGTGGTATGAGTCCGCTCACGTTTCTCACACGTATCTCCATAAGGGTACGCTCTGTCGGGGTAGGATCCTGTCCTCGTGGCGAGCGCTTAAATGACAGCTGAATCTCCATATGGTGGTTGGAATAGACCACACAGAAGCTATAAAGCCGGCTCCTCTGTGCGAGGGGACGACGCAAAAGCAGTCTGTAGAGACGCACCTGATCACTGTATGTTTCATATCGGCAATATATCGTGAAGCGTACGATCTCCTTTCCATAATGTACCTGCCGCAAGGCCCACAGTGGTGTGCCAGGGGCTAGTATGAAGAAATCCTGCATTACTGGGGAAAACGATAAGCCTTTTACTTGCTCTGTGTGGTGGTAACGCCATGGAGGGCGCCTCAGCTGCTGCTCATGGCTCTCTCCTCCTCTATAATCTTCATGAAGGAAGAGGATGACAGATAAGCATGGATGAAGGGATAGATGGAGGTCCGTGAAACACTGTGGCCTCGGTTGGGGCCTTTCTGCTCGCTCTGACACTCTGAAGAGGGTCAGTTGTGGGTGAAGAAGGGAGAGGAGCTGGTCAGCAGCACTTTGGAGTGTTTTTGCCTCACCTGGATCTGTTATGATGTGAACAGAAACGAGGAAGGGGTCTTGCAGGAGGTCTCCCATAGACAATCCCATGGACATGGACAACGAAAAAGAGTTGGACTGAGAGAAAAGCAATGAACATATAACTGAAAACAAAACATTTAGACATTATAACAACACTTCCAGAGAAAGCCCTATATATAGTTTCCTGTTGACGGGGGGGTCCAAACACATGGCCTGTGGGCAAGGACCATCAAGACAGACATTCTGATCTGGCCCTAACAGTTGATGTTTGAATCTGTGCTCAGAATTAAAATAATCTTGTAGTTGATTTGAAAGATGAGGGGGAAAAAATGGACAGTCTATATAGTCTCTACTAGGGGGTAAAATAGAGCAGTAATCTCGATGCCATAGACCCTGCTAATGATAATTTGTGAATGATGTAATTCTTCATTATCATGCAAAAGATTAAGTTGTAACCATGGCTCTTTCCAAAAGAAGTAATTCATTCTGGGGTTTCACAGCAAAGGAGGTACATCTGCCATCTTTTTCATTTTTTATTTGTAAATACTGTAGTTCTGCAAACTAAATTGATCACTCCCAAACTTCAGGATTATAGACTAGTTTGTTTTGGGGCTTACAGGTACTGCTCTTGTAGCTCATTTACCTCAAGGTTTGATGTGTTGTGCTTTCTGATATGCTTTTCTGCTCACCCTGGTTGTAAAGAGTGATTATATGCATTGCTATAGACTTCCTGTTAGCTCAGACAAGTCTGGTCATTTTCTTCTGAATTCTGTCATCAACAAGGTGTTTCAGCCTGCAGACCCTCTGCACACTGGATGGTGTTTTTGCACCATTCTGTATAAACTCTAGAGACAGAATTTCACAGTTGTGTTAATCATGGGCAAATGACCATAGGTGCAGGCTAGACCCAATAAGCAGACTCTTTAATGCGTCTAATTCAAAGCCCAAAGAAAGAGGCTGCAGTAAGCCAAAAAATTTGAAAAAGTGGTAATGTGAATGGAAGTCAGTTCAAAACCAGAGAATGTAAAAAATAATCCTTAGTGAGCGCAGTGTGCAGAGAAAAAAGTCTAAAGAGTCCAGTGTGCAACTCCGAGGTAAGAGAATGAGCTCTTGATCTGGAAAACAGCCAGCAAAAAGTAATCCAAAATGTACAACAAATAAAAATAAATCCCAAAATGCACAGCAAAGTATCAAAAGAGAATCAGAGTCTGAAGAAATCCGACCCAAACAGGTAAAAACTTGACATAGAGGTGAAGATAATTCCATGTTGGAAAATTTTCCAAATGGTGATTATATTGGGTCATAGATGAGCAGATCAGAGACAGGTGCGCTGGTACAAGGAAGGCTCAGGGAAAAACATGGGGTGGAGTGCAAGGCCCGGCTCAGGACCTAGAGGTTCCGGGCTGGATTGTGACAGTACCCCCCTCCAGGCATCCCAGATAGGGCTTCTGGGTTCTTCCGATGGAATTTGCTGATGAGCGAGTGGTCCTGGATGAAGCATGCTGGCACCCAACACTTCTCCTCCAGACCATACCCCTTCCAGTCAACCAGGTACTGCAACCCCTGACCTCGCCGATGGACCTTTAGCAGTCTCTTGACAGTATAGACTTCACATCTGTTGATGAACCTTGGGGGGAGTCTTGAAAGGAGGGGAGAAGGGGCTGGAGACCAGGGGTTTCAGTTGAAAGACGTGAAAGGAGGGGTGAACACGGTGCATCGACCTGGGTAATGACAGTCTGACAGTGGTGAGGTTAATGACTTTGGAAATTGGAAAAGGACCAACAAACCTGGAAGCCAGCTTATGGGAGGAAACTTGAAGGGGAAGGTTGGCAGTGGATAATGTGACCTTCTGTCTGGGATGATAAACTGGAGCTGGCATGTGGCATTGGTTTGCTTTCTTGTACAATCAGCTGGAGTGAAACAGGTGGCATCTGGTGCATGCCCAAACCCTGTGACAGCGTCGAAAGAAAGTTTGGGCAGAGGGAACAGACACCTCCTCCTGTTCAGGCAAGAGAGGCAGTTGGTACCCAAGGCAGCACTGAAACAGGGTCAGCCCAGTAGAGGATGAGGGAAGGCTATTGTGTGCGTATTCAATCCATGGCAGGGCCTGGCTCCAGGAGTATGCATCACCAGATGTTAAGCACCGTAGAGTGACCTTTAAGCTCTGATTGGTGCGTTCCATCTGCCCATTGGTCTGTGGGTGATAGCCTGAGGAAAGGCTAGGAGTGACTCCAATGACTCTTTCCAGAAATGAGCTGAGAACCACAGTTCTCAGCTCATTTCTGGAAAGAGTCATTGGAGTCACTCCTAGCCTTTCCTCAGGCTATCACCCACAGACCAATGGGCAGATGGAACGCACCAATCAGAGCTTAAAGGTCACTCTACGGTGCTTAACATCTGTTGGACATGATATCCGGGGCAGACCATGAATCCTGAAAACATGGTTAATTAGAAATTCAGCAGTCTCCTTAGCAGATGTCAGCTTGGGGAGGGAGACAAAATGAGCCACTTTAGAAAAATGATCAATTATGATCAGAATACAGGTATTACCCTTGGAATTGGGGAGGCCGGTGACAAAATCCACAGCGATGTGAGATCAGGTGAAGCACAAGTAGTGGCCTTAACAGCCTGGCCACTGACTGATTACCAGTCTTGTTTTGAGAACAGATGGCGCAGGCCCCCACAAAGGTCTTGACATCCTGCCACATCATTGGCCACCAGAAACATTGCCTGACAATGGAGAGAGTCCGGGCCACCCCAAAATGACAGGCAAGAAGTGAACTGTGCACCCACTGAAACACATGGGAATGTATACAAAGGGGCACAAAGAGAATGTTAGGTGTTCCATTACTTGGCCCTGGATCACCAGACAGAGCCTCCTGGACAACAGCTTTGACATCAAATTGAACAGCAGCCACGAGGCAGTGGACAGGGAGGATAGGTTCAGTGGTGCCTTGCTGAGAGTCAGGGGAAAACTGCCTGGAAAGAGCATCTGGCTTGGCATTTTTGGAGCCTGGTCTGAAGGAAAGAGTGAAGTTAAAGCATGAGAAGAATAATGACCACCTGGCTTGACGCGAGTTAAGTCATTTAGCTGACTTACAGTGGGGCAAAAAAGTATTTAGTCAGCCACCAATTGTGCAAGTTCTCCCACTTAAAAAGATGAGAGAGGCCTGTAATTTTCATCATAGGTACACTTCAACTATGAGAGACAGAATGGGGGGAAAGAATCCAGGAAATCACATTGTAGGATTTTTAATGAATTAATTGGTAAATTCCTTGGTAAAATAAGTATTTGGTCACCTACAAACAAGCAAGATTTCTGGCTCTCACAGACCTGTAACAACTTCTTTAAGAGGCTCCTCTGTCCTCCACTCGTTACCTGTATTAATGGCACCTGTTTGAACTCGTTATCAGTATAAAAGACACCTGTCCACAACCTCAAACAGTCACACTCCAAACTCCACTATGGCCAAGACCAAAGAGCTGTCAAAGGACACCAGAAACAAAATTGTAGACCTGCATCAGGCTGGGAAGACTGAATCTGCAATAGGTAAGCAGCTTGGTGTGAAGAAATCAACTGTGGGAGCAATTATTAGAAAATGGAAGACATACAAGACCACTGATAATCTCCCTCGATCTGGGGCTCCATGCAAGATCTCACCCCGTGGGGTCAAAATGATCACAAGAACGGTGAGCAAAAATCCCAGAACCACACAGGGGGACCTAGTGAATGACCTGCAGAGAGCTGGGACCAAAGTAACAAAGGCTACCATCAGTAACACATTACGCCACCAGGGACTCAAATCCTGTAGTGCCAGACGTGTCCCCCTGCTTAAGCCAGTACATGTCCAGGCCCGTCTGAAGTTTGCTAGAGAGCATTTGGATGATCCAGAAGAGAATTAGGAGAATGTCATATGGTCAGATGAAACCAAAATAGAACTTTTTGGTAAAAACTCAACTTGTTGTGTTTGGAGGAGAAAGAAAGCTGAGTTGTATCCAAAGAACACCATACCTACTGTGAAGCATGGGGGTGGAAACATCAGGCTTTGGGGCTGTTTTTCTGCAAAGGGACCAGGATGACTGATCCATGTAAAGGAAAGAATGAATGGGGCCATGTATCATGAGATTTTGAGTGAAAACCTCCTTCCATCAGCAAGGGCATTGAAGATGAAACGTGGCTGGGTCTTTCAGCATGACAATGATCCCAAACACACCGCCCGGGCAACGAAGGAGTGGCTTCATAAGAAGCATTTCAAGGTCCTGGAGTGGCCTAGCCAGTCTCCAGATCTCAACCCCATAGAAAATCTTTGGAGGGAGTTGAAAGTCCGTGTTGCCCAGTGACAGCCCCAAAACATCACTACTCTAGAGGAGATCTGCATGGAGGAATGGGCCAAAATACCAGCAACAGTGTGTGAAAACCTTGTGAAGACTTACAGAAAACGTTTGACCTCTGTCATTGTCAGCAAAGGGTATATAACAAAGTATTGAGATGAACTTTTGTTATTGACCAAATACTTATTTTCCACCATAATTTGCAAATAAATTCTTTAAAAATCAGACAATGTGATTTTCTGGATTTTTTTTTCTCATTTTGTCTCTCATAGTTGAGGTATACCTATGATGAAAATTATAGGCTTCCCTCATCTTTTTAAGTGGGAGAACTTGCACAATTGGTGACTGACTAAATACTTTTTTGCCCCACTGTAAATGTCCTCAAGATTCTTGTGACATTCTTGTGACAATGGGGTCTCAGTCCCCTCTAACCAATGCCTTCACTCCTCCAGAGCCAGCTTGATGGCTAGCAGTTCGCGGTCACCTATGCAATAGTTGCACTCAGCAGGAGTCAAGCAGTGAAAGAAAAATGCACAGGGGTGCATCTTACTGTCCTTGGCTGATCTCTGGGACAGGACTGCCCCTACACCAGTGTCTGAGACATCCACCTCAAGCAAGAACTGAGCTACAGGATCAGGAATGATAAGAACAGGTGCAGTGGCGAACTAGATCTAGAGTGATGTGAAAGCATTCTCAGCGAAGTTATTCCAGAGAAAGAGGCACTTGAGCTCAGTAAGGGGAGTGGCGTGGAACTACAGATCCTGATGAATCTGATAAAAAATTAGCAAACCCCAAAAAGTGTTGCAACTCCTTACAAGAAGAGGGAACAGGCCATTCCGAGACTGCCTTTACTTTGTCTGGGTCCATTTGGACCATCCATCCATTATCTGTAGCCACTTATCCTGGACAAGGTCACAGGGAAGCTGGAGCCTATCCCAGCTGACTATGGGTGAGAGGCGGGGTACAGACTGGACAAGTTGCCAGGTCATCGCAGGGCTAACACACAGACAAAGAACCATTCACACTCACACCTACGGTCCATTTAGAGCCACCAGTTAGCCTAACCTGCGTGTCTTTGGACTATGGGGGAAACCGGAGCACCTGGAGGAAACCCACACATACAGTACATTGGGAGAACATGCAAACTCCACACAGAAAGGCCCTTGTCAGCCACTGGGCTTAAACCCAGGACCTTCTTGCTGTGAGGCGACAGTACTAACCACTACACCACTATGCCGCCTCCATTTGGACCATGCCTGGGGAAATAACAAAACCCAGAAATTAGATTGTGTGCTTATGGAACTCACATTTCTCAGCCTTAGTAAAACATTAGTTCTCTAGGAGCCACTGCAAGACCTGTCTGACATAGAACCAGTGAGTCTGAAGCGTGGGAGAAAAAAAAATCAAGATATCATCAAGCACCTGATAAAGGTCCAGGTACTCCAGAGGAATGTTGGAAAGGTCAATGGTCTCATCAATACTGGTGGCTTGAGGGGTCAGAGGAGTCCGAGCAGAAGACAGGCAGGTGGCCAGGCAGTGGGTACACCAGGAAAGGACTGTTCTGCTACTCCAATTGATATGGGGATTGTGTAGGCACAACCAAGGGAGACCAAGAATGACAAGTTCATGAGAGTTATTCATGGTGAAGAAAGAAAGAGATTCCACATGGTTCCCCAAGCCCTTCAGAGTAACTGGCTCAGTGATATGGGACACAGGACTGAGTTTGGTGCCGTTGAGTGCTCCAGTGACTAGGGGAATGTCTAACTCCCACAAGCTGACCCCCAGCTCCTCAGCCAAAGAGTTTTTAATGAAGCTTTGGTCCGGTCCAGAGTCAATGAGTGCCTTAACTAGGGGAATCTGATCCTGGAAGATTAATTTAACAGGAAGCACTGGCCTCTTGGCAGGAGAAGAATGTCAATACACCCACCTGTATCCCTGCTGCTACTGGTGGGCAGGCCCTTTTAACAGACAATAAGAAATGAAATGTCCAGATTCACCACAGTAGAAGCAGGACCTGGTCTCATGGTTGTACTTTCTCTCCTCCAGGGTAACTTGGGTTCTGCTTAACTGTATGGGCTCAGGTTCAGCAGAAGCAATGGCTTCAGATGGGGGGGCAATGGCCCTAGGCTTGAACCTAAGGCTCCTTCTCAGGTTACACTGGCATAAACAGGTGTCCACTCTACCAGTAAGTTCCACTAGGCCATCGAAAGTCTTTAGGAGGTCATGAGGATTTTATCCAAAATAGAGCTATTTAATCCATGAAAAGGCATTGTACAGGGCACTGGCATTCCAGTCCACTGCCACAGCCAGGTTGAAAAATTCAATGGCATAGTTGTAAACCAGCCAGCTACCTTGCTTGAGACCCATTAGTCGCCTCGCTGCCTCCTTACCCTTGGGTGACTGATCAAAATCTTTCTGCATCTCTTCAGAAAACTCCTTGTAGGTTGAACAGCAGGGAGCCTTGGCATCCCAATCCACTGTCCCCCACTCCCGAGTCCTTCTGGTCAAGAGTGTGATGACATAGGTGACTCAAGAGCTCTCAGAAGGGAAAGCAAAGACCTGAAGTTCCGCTGACCAGGGGCACTGGGAAAGGAATGAGTGGCAGGTTTTGGGCTCACCATCATAAGGTTGTGGGGCAGGCTGGCGTGGCTCTCGGTGGGGCTGCAGTGCAGAGACAGTGGCAGAAGCAGCTGGTGAGATAACAGGCGCAGGCGCTGGCTGGCTGGAGAGAGAAGCCTGAAGGCTGTCCATCTGAGACGAGAGTCTTTACAGTGTCTCCATGATGGATGTCATGCCCCGGTGGACAGCCGCAATCTCTTGCTGGTGGTATCCCAGAATCGAGCCCTGTTTGGACAATGCAGCTCTGACTGTGTCTAGGTCTGCTGGGACCATTCTTTGTCAGAATTATTCTGTCACGGGCAAATGGCCGTAGGTGCAGGCTAGACCCAATGAGCAGACTAAACGTGCTGAAGTAGTGAAATAAAACCATCTTTAATTTGTCTAATTTGAAGCACAAAGAAAAGAGGTTGCAGCTAACCAAAAAAGTGGTAAGGAGAATGGGAGTCAATTCAAAAACTGAGTATAAAAAACTGTCCTTAATGAGTGCAACATGCAGAGAAAAAAGTCTAAGGAGTCTAGCACGCAACTCCAAGGCTTAATAAGCTCAGGATCCAGAAAACAGCCAGCAAAAAGTATGCCAAAATGTAAACAAAAATAAATCCCAAATCGCACAGCAAAGTAGCAAAAGAGAATTAGAGCCTGAAAAAATCTGAGCAAAATGGGCAAAAACTTGACATAGAGGAGAAGATAATCCCACGTCAGAAAATTCTCCAAGTAGTGTTAATATAGAATTATAGATAAGCAGATCAGAGACAGGTGTGCCGGCTGCTGCGCTGGGAAGGCTTGTGGAAAAACATGGGGTGGAGTGCAAGGCCCAGCTCAGGACGTACAGGTTCTGGGCTGGATCGTGACAGTCTTAAAATCCCAGCTGTTTCTGAAATGCTCAAACCAACCCATCTGGTACCAACAACCATGGGTGCGTTCGAAATGTGGAAAATGCTGCCTCAGGAAGATGTGTAATGTGATGCATCAAGGGCCATTCGAAACGGCTCAAACTCTCATTTTCCATCTTCTAAGATGCCTTCAAACCAGGTGAAGGCGACATTGATGTACCCTCAGTGAAGCCTATTGCCTATAAATCTGTGTGGCAGCTCCCTCAAGCAATGGGGTGGGGTGGGGTGGGGGTGGACTGTAGACCAAATTTCACAAAAAAAGTGATTTTGTATACAAATATAGTTTTTGGGTTTATTTTCACTGAGATTTTTGAAAAGTTACTGAGAAATAAGCATTATATAATCTTATAACCCTGTGAATAACCAAATAAATTAATTTGATATCACTTGTGAGGCATCTATTAGCCAAATAGCTAACCCTTTGGTTTCGACACATGGCATGTTGATGGCACGTTACTATAAATGCTTTCCAAAATGTTCAGTCAAAATGAATGGCCTTAGAAGATGCCTTCAGTCGAAAGTCCTGCCTTATGAGACACCTGTCTGTTACAACGGCGAGGCAACAAGGCAGCAACCTTCTGTTCTGAACGCAACCCATGTCATGATTAAAGTCACAGAGATCACACTTTTTCTTGATTCAGATGTGAACATTAACTGAAGCGCTTGTCCTGTACCTGCATGATGTGATGCACTGTGCTGCTGCCAGATGATTGACTGATTAGATAACTGCATGAATGAGCAGATATACAGGTGTTCATATTAAAGTGGATAGTGTGTGTTATATATATATATATATGAATATTCACAGCAAACATCAGAATTTGGAAAAATGTGATCTCAGTGACTCTGTCTCTAGGAGTTTTTACCAGTATGGTTCAAAAACATCCAGTGAGCAACAGGTCTGCAGTCAGAACCCCTTGTTGAAGAGGGAGGTTAGAGAAGAATGGCTAGATTGGCTGGTAACACAACCACTATTTACAACCATGGTGAGCAGAAAAGTATCTCAGAACACATGCCAGTGGTTTCCATTCCATTCATCCAATGACAGGAATGTGAGCACAGGCCGACCAAAACTGAACAGCTGTAAATTGAAAAAAAAAAAACATCATCTGTTTGTTTTCCAGTCTTCAACATCCATCCATCCATTATCTGAAGCCACTTATCCTGTACAGGCTGACACAGAGACAAACAACCATTCACACCTACGGTCAATTTAGAGCCACCAATTAGCCCAACATGTCTTGGACTGTGGGGGAAACCGGAGCACCTGGAGGAAACCCACGCAGACACAGGGAGAAGATGCAAACTCTCAAACCCAGGACCTTCTTGCTGTGAGGCGACAGTGCTAACCACTACACCACTGTGCCACCAGTGTTCAACATCCACCCATCCTTTACCTGTAGCCACTTATCCTGTCCTACAGGGTCGCAGGCAAGCTGGAGCCTATCCCAGCTAACTATGGGTGAGAGGCAGGGTACACCCTGGACAAGTTGTCAGGGCATCGCAGGGCTGACACAGAGACAGACAACCATTCACACTCACTCCTACGGTCAATTCACAGCCAGCAATTAGCCTAACCTGCATGCCTTTGGACTGTGGGGGAAACCAGAGCACCCGGAGGAAACTCACGCAGACACGGGGAGAACATGCAAACTCCACACAGAAAGGCCCTTGCTGGCTGCTGGGCTCAAACCCAGGACCTTCTTGCTGTGAGGCGACAGTGCTAACCACTACACCACTAGTGTTCAACATATTTTCTGCTATTATAGCCCATTCACCTTTGGTTTGATGTATTGTGCATTGTAGGATGCGCGTGCACGCACACACACACGCACACACACACAGAGAAAATAAATAATTAGAAACAGTAAAGAGGATTAAAATAGTTCTACAGTTAACAAGATGTGTTTCTTTGTTCCCACCTTTACTTTTTTTTTTAACAAAATAGAAATTAAAATGCCAGTGGAGTGATGGATTCATGAAATGCATTTTTCTAAACAGTACCAGGCAAAAAATTTGGACACTGCTTCTAATTCAATGATTTCTTTATTTTTATTAATTAAAAGACACTTCCTGTCTTAATGTAATGATGGATGTCATTTCTCTTTACTTAGTTGAGCAGTTCTTGACATAATATAGATTACTACAATTGTGGTGTGGAATAGGGCTATTTACTGTATTTTTATTATTTACTATTTACTCTTTGATCTCAAACACATTAAGAAGGCAATAAATTAATCCACTATTTAACTTTGATGAAACACACTTGTGAAATGAAAAGCATTCCAGGTGACTACCTCATGAAGCTGGATAAGATCATGCCAATAGTGTGTAAAGCGTCATGAAAGTAAATGCTGGACACTTTGAAGAATCTAAAATATGAAACATTTTTGGGGGGTTAAAACTTATTTTGTTTACCAGATAATTGCATCGATGTTCCATATGTTATTTCATAGTTTTGATGTCTTCAACATTGTTGTACAATGTAGAAAATAATCAAAATGCAGAAAAAAAATTACAAATGAGTGGGGTATACAAACTTTTGATTGGAACTGTATGTCATGCTTCTATTTTTATAGTATTTGCATTAACAATTTAAAAAACATATGCATATTATATGTCTTGAAAGATGTTTTTCAATGATAATTATTTTGGGGTATTTATCCTTTAATTCTTCATTATAAAACAGGAAAAGAAAATAAAGTTCTATTTGAAACTATTCCTTGTGTACTGTTGAGTACATTACATGGGGTTAATTTCACCCTTTGCTCATTCCCTCTTTCCCTCACTCATTCTGCTTTTGCTCCCTCCTCACTCCGGGGACTTGTCCTACTTTGTTTGTTGTTCAAGGTTGAGGACATGATGGGGCGAGGGAACGCTGTGCTCTTACAAACTTACACACACACAAACAGAACCCCGTCATATACACAAACTCACCGGCAGCAGACCTCAGTGCTGTTACTGACACAACTGTATTGCCTTACCTGTAGACTGTAAATGACTACACACTTTCACAGAATTACCTCTGCAACATTTCACTCCAGTTGAACTAAGAGAGGTGAAACTGTAGATAAATGATGAGGAATGTACAACAGTCAAGTTAGATTTAGATCTTCAAACATTTGAGAACTTTTCAAATTATTACAATAAATTAGTAATACAGTGGTGCTTGAAAGTTTGTGAACCCTTTAGAATTTTCTATATTTCTGCATAAATATGAGCTAAAACATCATCAGATTTTCACACAAGTCCTAAAGGTAGATAAAGAGAACCCAGTTAAACAAATGAGACAAAAATATTATACTTGGTCATTTATTTATTGAGGAAAATGATTCAGTATTTCATACTTTTGCCACTCACAGATATGTGGACCTCTAGGATTAGCAGTTAATTTGAAGGTGAAATTAGAGTCAGCAGGGCTCGACATTAACGGTTGTTCGCTTGTCCGGGACAAGTGATCCTTTATGTTGGACAAGTTCATCGTCTCAGTTACTTGTCCGTTCGGACAAGTGCCAAAATACACCGATATTCGGGTTACATATCAAATTTATCAGTTTATTCACACGATTCCCGAAGCATCTCACTCGACATATTGTTTCGATGAATCGCCAGATGTTTCTCTTCAGAAAGAGCGATGTGTGCATGCGCAATATTCCGCTTGCGAAACCAGACAATGTCGCTTTGTGTATTTGAGCTGAGCCATTTATTTTATTAGTTTATAATTATTGTTTAATTTAGTCTTCAGGAGAGACTGCCTGCACACAGTACTAGTATTAATAGTTTTTTTTTTCTTACATGAAAGCTGAGGCATTTATATTTTAAGGTAACTTCATGTTGTGCTGTGAGGTTCTATGCACTTTAACTTTTGAACCAACAGGTGCATTTGGATAAGTAAAGCCTATTTTTCTGCATTTTTGTAGTCCTGGTAATCTTTTATATTGGTAAAGTTGTTTATAGGACCATTTCTCAGTGTCTTTGTTTTTTTAATCAATAGTTTTTCAGTAGTAACTTAATATTTAACATATCACTCAATTTTAATCACAAAAAGAGAAAATCGCAACAATTTCTCGCAACTTTCACTTTCTCCCACACTGCAAAAAAAAACTAAAAAACACTGCAACTTTCATCGCAACCATTACCATACAGGAGCCACAATGAATAATTAGACAACAACAATTAATCAGTGGAGGACATATATTCAAAGTTAATAATTTAAAAATGAAAATATACTGCATAATTTTAATTTTCTGGTTTTCAATTTCTCATAAATAAATTAATGATTGATGGAGTCCAATTTTTTTTCTGCAGTGAATAGATTGTGTTAAAGTAATTCTAGTTAAATTAGTTTATTACAAATGTTTTTTTTTTTCTCAAAATTTTCTTCGGACAAGTCAACTTCACATTCGGACAAGCAAATTTCCTTTCAACTTGCCCGACAGGACAAGTGGTTTCAAAAGTTAATGTAGAGCCCTGGTCAGGTATTTTCAATCAATGGGATGACAATCAGGTGTGAGTGGGCACCCTGTTTTATTTAAAGAACAGGGATCTATCAAAGTCTGATCTTCACAACACATGTCTGTGGAAGTGTATCATGGCACGAACAAAGGAGATTTCTGAGGACCTCAGAAAAAGCGTTGTTGATGCTCATCAGGCTGGAAAAGGTTAAAAAAAGCATCTGTAAAGAGTTTGGACTCCAACAATCCACAGTCAGACAGATTGTGTACAAATGGAGGAAATTCAAGACCATTGTTACCCTCCCTAGGAGTGGTCGACCAACAAAGATCATTCCAAGAGCAAGGCATGTAATAGTCAGCAAGGTCACAAAGGACCCCAGAGTAACTTCTAAGCAACTGAAGGCATCTCTCACATTGGCTAATGTTAATGTTCATGAGCCCACCATCAGGAGAACACTGAACAACAATGGTGTGCATGGCAGGGTTGCAAGGAGAAAGCCACTGCTCTCCAAAAAGAACATTGCTGCTCATCTGCAGTTTGCTAAAGATCGCGTGGACAAGCCAGAAGGCTATTGGAAAAAATGTTTTGTGGTCAGATGAGACCAAAATAGAACTTTTTGGCTTAAATGAGAAGCGTTATGTTTGGAGACAGGAAAACACTGCATTCCAGCATAAGAACCGTATCCCATTTGTGAAACATGGTGGTGGTGGTAGTATCATGGTTTGGACTTGTTTTGCTGCATTTGGGCCAGGACGGCTTGCCATCATTGATGGCACAATGAATTCTGAATTATACCAGTGAATTCTAAAGGAAAATGTCAGGACATCTATCCATGAACCGAATCTCAAAAGAAGGTGGGTCATGCAGCAAGACAACGACCCTAAGCACACAAGTCGTTCTACTAAAGAATAGTTAAAGAAGAATAAAGTTAATGTTTTGGAATAGCTATGTCAAAGTCCTGACCTTAATCCAATCGAAATGTTGTGGAAGGACCTGAAGCGAGCAGTTCATGTGAGGAAACCCACCAACATCCCAGAGTTGAAGATGTTCTGTATGGAGGAATGGGCTAAAATTCCTCCAAGCCGGTGTGCAGGACTGATCAACAGTTACCAGAAACGTTTAGTTGCAGTTATTGCTGCACAAAGGGGTCACACCAGATACTGAAAGCAAAGGTTCGCATTCTTTTACCACTCACAGATATGTACTATTGGATCATTTTCCTCAATAAATAAATGACCGAGTATAATATTTTAGTCTCATTTGTTTAACTGGGTTCTCTTTATCTACTTTTAGGACTTGTGTGAAAATCTGATGATGTTTTAGGTCATATTTATGCAGAAACATAGAAAATTCTAAAGGGTTCACAAACTTTCAAGCACCACTGTAAATCATAGCTTTCTCTTTGGCCATTTAGAAACAGGGACTGCAATAGTGAAATTACATCCACACAATGCTCAATTTAATATCTCCACTCATTGGCCTTTTTATCATCTCAACCTAATTTACAGGTTACTCTGTAGGTTTATAACTACTGAATACAGCCCATGTGCTGCCCTGCAGTTTGTCAGTCCCTCCTTGCCCTCGTTTTTACCATGGGATGGAAAATAGATAAGAAAACATAGTCAGCTGGCTCCCTGGTAGAATCATGTTAAATGGGTTGATGTGACTCTGATGAGACAAAGTTGAAAAGAGAAAGTCTGATATATTTATTAGCTGCTTATTCTAACAAAGTTCAGGAAAACTTCCCGATGAAACTTTCCATTTCCTGCTTCATTAGCCCTTCCACCAAACAGACACCACTATCCTGCTTTTACTGAGTAGTTTGAAGGTGAACAGAGACAGCAGACTATAGACTATTTAAATAAACAATCCTTCATGAAAGTAAAAGGTAAAACAGTTTTATGGCCATGATTCAATAATGATTCCACATGAACTGCATGAACGCTTATGATTTAATGTCCCACTTTATAAAGGACTATTTCCAAGGCTTAGATGAATAACTCTTTATAAAAATGTATTAGTTCTGAGAACATTGGCTTGCTTATATATATATATATATATATATATATATATATATATATATATATATATATATAAAATTTTAGTTTTATGAATACTTACTAGAAAAAAAGGCAAAAAAAATTTCAGAGTAGCAACTGGTATATACCAGTCATTTTATTAGGAAATAATAAAGTAAATTATACAGTTCATCCGATCATGTAGCAGCAGTGCAATGCATACAATCATGCAGATGCAGGCCAAGAGCTTCAGCTAATGTTCACTTTAAACATCAGAATAGGAAAAATTGTGATGTCTGTGACTTTAACCATGGCATGTGTGTTAGTGCCAGATGAACTGGTTTCAGTATTTCAGAAACTGCTGATCTCCTGGGGTTTTCACACACAATAGTCTCTAAAGTTTGCACAGAATGGTGCAAAAAACAAAAAAACATTGAGTGAGCGACAGCTCTATGGGTGGAAACACCTTGTTGATAAGAGAGGTCAGAGGAAAATGGCCAGATTGGTTCAAGCTGCCAGGCAGGATATAGAAAAACCTTCATATAATCACTCTTTACAACTGTGGTGAGCAGAAAAGCATCTCAGAATGCACAAAACATCAAACCTTGAGACTGAAGACAGTTGAAGATTAGGGGGAAAACAACAAAAAACATTTGGTCTTTTTCCAGTCTTCAGCTGTCCAGTATGGGTGAGTCTGTGCCCATGGCTGACAGGAGTGAAACCTGATGTGGTCTTCTACCATTGTAGCTCGTCCACCTCAAGGTTTGATGTGTGTTCTGAGATGCTTTTCTCCTCACCAATGTTGTAAAGAGTGATTATTAGAATTACTATAGACTTCCTGTTAGCACAAACCAGTCTCTTCTCTAATCTCTCTCATCAGCAAGGTGTTTCAACCTGATCACAGGTTGTGTAGAGACTGCTGTGTGTGAAAATCCCAGGAGATCAGCAGTTTCTGAAATACTCCAACCAGACCATACATACAGTACCGGTCAAAAGCTTGGACACTTTTATTCAAAAGTTTTGTTGAAATGTTTTTTTAATAATTAAAAAGACACTTCATGGCTTAAAGTGATAATGGACTGTCATTTGTCTTTACTTAGTTGTAGTGAGGACATATGAGCCAAAATAAAAAAAGAAACAAACTTTACTGGAATGTTCTTTTGATGTGACAGGTTGATAAAGAACCATTTTCAGCCCGTTACACTACATTTCTGGTTCAGAAAAGTAATCAGAATTTTGTATATACACACATTATATGGCCAAAAGTATGTGGACACCTGATCATCACACCCATATGTGCTCGTTGAACCCTCCACTTATTGATTTATTGCTGTTATAATAAGTGCCACTCTTCTATTACTGTTTTCCACTAGACTTTGAGGCATGGCTCTGGGGATTTGTGATCATTCAGCTACAAGAGCATTTGTGAGATCAGGTAATGATGTTGGGTGAGGAGGCCTGGGGTGGAGTCAGTTTTCCAGTTCAACCTAAAGGTGTTCAATGGGGTTGAGGTCAGGGCTCTGTGCAGGACACTCGAGTCCTTCCACACCAACCTTGGCAAATCATGTCTTTAAGGACGTTGCTTTGTGCACAGGGACACTGTGATGCTGGAACAGGTTTGGGCCTGTGAGTTTCAGTGAAAGGAAATCCTAAAGCTACAGCATACAAAGACTATATATTTGCGTGCTTCCACCTATAGCCTCCTAGGGCTTAGCGGTCACATGCGTGGACAGCACTTTATGGAAATTCGGAACAAGAATCCACATATGTGGGCAAACTTTTTCTCTAAAAGTGCATCTTATCAAAAGATGATGCTTAGTTTTTATTCTAATCAGGTTCTAATAAGCCCAAATAGCAAAGAGAAATAAAAAATGCATGTAAAAAAAACAGCTTGGGCCTTAGGAGATTAAAGAAACGGTTTGTTGAAGAACCACATATAGGTGTGATGGTCAGGTGTCAACATACTTTTGGTCATATGAGTGTTGCACTGAAACAGCCAAATGAAGCAACTGCTTTTGACACAGCTTCATTGGTGTACATGTATGTGTTTTATGGATTCCCCAAATACATGGGCACAAACCGAACTTACAGAACAATGCTTTTCATTGCTATTTTGTCAAACAACTCTGTAAGTTATAAGTTTTGTTCTAAACCACTGACATGAAAATTAGTTAAGGGAGAAAAACATCCTTCAAGTGAAACTGGAAACAAATAAACATCCTTTTCATTGCAGAAATATTCACATCCTCTTCACTGTTTCTCTAGTTGTTTATAGTCATGGGGGGGGGGGGGGGGGTTTACACCCTCCTTCAGTTCTATGAATTCTCATGTCTTTATTTACCAGTGCCTAAATAATAACTGTGTGGTCCTCTCCTACTTCTATAAACAAACAAATAACCTCAGGTGTACCCCCATCAGCAATCAACTACATTTCAATGTCATTATTTTTTCCAAAAAAAGTAAAATAACATTTAGTAACCAAGTCTGCAAAATAAGTACACCTGTCTTATAGTGGTGCTTGAAAGTTTGTGAACCCCTTAGAATTTTCTATATTTCTGCATAAATATGACCTAAAACATCACCAGGTTTTCACACAAGTCCTAAAAGTAGATAAAAAGAACTCAGTTAAACAAATGAGACAAAAATATTATACTCGGTCATTTAGTTGTATTTATTGAGGAAAATGATCCAATATTATATATCTGCGAGTGGCAAAAGTATGTGAACCTCTAGGATTAGCAGTTAATTTGAAGGTGAAATTAGAGTCAGGTGTTTTCAATCAATGGGATGACAACCAGGTGTGAGTGGGCACCCTGTTTTATTTAAAGAACAGGGATCTATCAAAGTCTGATCTTCACAACACATGTTTGTGGAAGTGTATCATGGCACGAACAAAGGAGATTTCTGAGGACCTCAGAAAAAGCATTGCTGATGCTCATCAGGCTGGAAAAGGTTACAAAACCATCTCTAAAGAGTTTGGACTCCAACAATCCACAGTCAGACAGATTGTGTACAAATGGAGGAAATTCAAGACCATTGTTACCTTCCACAGGAGTGGTCGCCCAACAAGGATCACTCCAAGAGCAAGGCGTGTAATAGTCGTCGAGGTCACAAAGGACCCCAGAGTAACTTCTAAGCAATTGAAGGCTTCTCTCACATTGGCTAATGTTAATGTTCATGAGTCCACCATCAGGAGAACACTGAACAACAATGGTGTGCATGGCAGGGTTGCAAGGAGAAAGCCACTGCTCTCCAAAAAAACATTGCTGCTCATCTGCAGTTTGCTAAAGATCACGTGGACAAGCCAGAAGGTTATTGGAAAAATGTTTTGTGGATGGATGAGGCCAAAATAGAACTTTTTGGTTTAAATGAGACGTGTTATGTTTGGAGAAAGGAAAACACTGCATTCCAGCATAAGAACCGTATCCCATCTGTGAAACATGGTGGTGGTAATATCATGGTTTGGGCCTGTTTTGCTGCATCCAGGCCAGGACGGCTTGTCATCATTGATGGAACAATGAATTCTGAATTATACCAGTGAATTCTAAAGGAAAATGTCAGGACATCTGTCCATGAACTGAATCTCAAGAGAAGGTGGGTCATGCAGCAAGACGACGACCCTAAGCACACAAGTCATTCTACCAAAGAATGGTTAAAGAAGAATAAAGTTAATGTTTTGGAATGGCCATGTCAGAGTCCTGACCGTAATCCAATTGAAATGTTGTGGAAGGACCTGAAGTGAGCAGTTCCTGTGGGGAAACCCACCAACGTCCCAGAGTTGAAGCTGTTCTGTATGGAGGAATGGGCTAAAATTCCTCCAAGCTGGTGTACAGGACTGATCAACAGTTAGCGGAAACGTTTAGTTGCAGTTATTGCTGCACAAGGGGGTCACACCAGATACTGAAAGCAAAGGTTCACATACTTTTGCCACTCACAGACATGTAATATTGGATCATTTTCCTCAATAAATAAATGACCAAGGGGCGGCACGGTGGTGTAGTGGTTAGCGCTGTTGCCTCACAGCAAGAAGGTCCTGGGTTCGAGCCCCGGGGCCGGCAAGGGCCTTTCTGTGCGGAGTTTGCATGTTCTCCCCGTGTCCGCATGGGTTTCCTCCGGGTGCTCCGGTTTCCCCCACAGTCCAAAGACATGCAGGTTAGGTTAACTGGTGACTCTAAATTGACCGTAGGTGTGAATGTGAGTGTGAATGGTTGTCTGTGTCTATGTGTCAGCCCTGTGATGACCTGGCGACTTGTCCAGGGTGTACCCCGCCTTTCGCCCATAGTCAGCTGGGATAGGCTCCAGCTTGCCTGCGACCCTGTAGAAGGATAAAGCGGCTAGAGATAATGAGATGAGATAAATGACCAAGTATAATATTTTTGTCTCATTTGTTTAACTGGGTTCTTTTTATCTACTTTTAGGACTTGTGTGAAAATCTGATGTTGTTTTAGATCACATTTATGCAGAAATATAGAAAATTCTAAAGGGTTCACAAATTTTACATCTTTGTGACCTCGCCGACTATTACACGCCTTGCTCTTGGAATGATCTTTGTTGGTCGACCACTCCTGGGGAGGGTAACAATGGTCTTGAATTTCCTCCATTTGTACATAATCTGTCTGACTGTGGATTGGTGGAGTCCAAACTCTTTAGAGATGGTTTTGTAACCTTTTCCAGCCTGATGAGCATCAACAATGCTTTTTCTGAGGTCCTCAGAAATCTCCTTTGTTCGTGCCATGATACACTTCCACAAACATGTGTTGTGAAGATCAGACTTTGATAGATCCCTGTTCTCTAATTAAAACAGGGTGCCCACTCACACCTGATTGTCATCCCATTGATTGAAAATACCTGACTCTAATTTCACCTTCAAATTAACTGCTAATCCTAGAGGTTCACATACTTTTGCCACTCGCAGATATGTAATTGGATCATTTTCCTCAATAAATAAATGACCAAGTATAATATTTTTGTCTCATTTGTTTAACTGGTTTCTCTTTATCTACTTTTAGGACTTGTGTGAAAATCTGATGATGTTTTAGGTCATATTTATGCAGAAATATAGAAAATTCTAAAAGGTTCACAAACTTTCAAGCACCACTATACATCATGTGGCCTACAGGCCCCTGAAAATACATTAAATATTTATGTTCATGACAATAGCACACCATTCAGAAAATGACTGAACAAGTATGGCTTTCATGGAAGAGTGGATGGGGGAAAAAATCCTTCTCTCAGAAAGTAAAATGACAGTTTAACTTAATTTTGTAAAACTGCATCAGAACAAACCACAAAAGTTCTGGAAAAGTATCCTTTGGACTGATGAGACCAAGGTGGAGATGTTTGGTCATCATCCACAGAACTATGGTTGGTGAAAACCAAATAGCAGAGCACCACAAACACCTTATAGCAACTGTCAAACATTTGGGCTTGTTTTAAAAAGAAAACCTTTATTTGTCACATGCACACTTCAAGCACAGTGAAATTCATCCTCTGCATTTAACCCATCTGAAACAGTGAACACACGCACCCACGCACCCAGAGCAGTGGGCAGCCCAGAGCACCCAAGGTACCTTGCTCAAGGGCACCTCAGCCCAAGGTCACCTCAGCCCAAGGCCGCCCCACATCAACCTAACTGCATGTCTTTGGATTGTGGGGGAAACCGGAGCACCCGGAGAACATGCAAACTCCACACAGAAAGGCCTTCGCCGGCCGCTGGGTTTAAACCCGGAACCTTCTTGCTATGAGGCGACCATGCTAACCACTACACCACTGTGGAACCACAGGGCCTGGGACACTTGCAGTCATTGAGATAACCATGAACTCCACTTTATGCCACAATATTCTTGAGATGTACAGTATATGAGGGCATCTGTCCAGTATCTTAATGTGGACCAAAACTGGGTCATGTAACATGACAATGATCCCAAGACCACCAACAAATCAACATCTAAATGGCTAAAGAAGAAGAAGAAAACTCAAGGTCATGCCAAAGTCCAGACCTCAATTCGACTAAGAAGCTGTAGCAGGATCCTAAAAGAGCTGTGCTTCTTTTTCCCCACCTGGTTTCTGAATGTTGGTTTCCTTTTTTGGAAATACATAAATGACTGCATATTGAAATCCAGTGTTTTTTTGTTGTCACCTGAGGTTGTTTGTTTGTGTATAGAAGTTGTTCAGGATTACACAATTGCTATTTTCACCCTGATAGATAAAAATATATAATTCAAGGTGGGTGCAGTTTTTTCTCCA
Source organism: Neoarius graeffei (assembly GCF_027579695.1). Lineage (NCBI taxonomy): Eukaryota > Metazoa > Chordata > Actinopteri > Siluriformes > Ariidae > Neoarius > Neoarius graeffei. Next base: position 20,099,976 of record NC_083577.1, on the reverse strand, counting down.
TAACTATATTTGCTTTCTTGCCTTCTCTCAGTCAGCACTTAATATAAGAGGGCATTAAGAGGTGTGTGTGTTACTGAGTAACAATGTATGTCCAGATTAAAGGGCTTAATCCACTGGGAAACACACAGTAAACCTGGCAGGGAATTAGGGAAAGGTCATGTAACGTAAACAGAAGTGCAACATCTAAGAAGCTCTTATAATTTACAGAGAGAGAGAGAGCACTGTAAAAAAAAAGTTACACCAACTTAAAAATTCAAGGCAACTTACTGCACAGGATTTTTGAGTTTATGTGACAACTAAGATTTTTAAGTTTTGAAGAAAGTTGTGCCAACTTATACTTTTGGTCTCAGAAAACTTAGCCTTCATATTCACACAAACTTAATTTTTTCAGTTTTACATGATAAGAATTCAACTTTAAGGCCACTAATCT